>NW_027211637.1:357500-425000 GCF_022749685.1 Semicossyphus pulcher
GCCTGACATTCACATGAATCAGGTGACAGAAGGAGACGATAGGGATCGATCACGTGACTCTGTGGTGGCTCTCAGCTGGTTTTATTCTCTCTGCTCTCAGTCAGCTGCTTTAAAGAGGTCTGACTGGCTGTGAGAGGCAGAACACACAGAGATAAACTCTGTCAGTGGCTGCTTCTCATGGCTCTTAAATTGCATCCATGCTTCCTTCACTTGCGTCTTAGTCCCTCCCACCAGAGATGCATGGAGAGACGCGAGGAAACCAAGAAAGGAGAGAGGAAACCAAGAGAGGAGAGAGGAAACGAGGGAATGTTTTTTAAGAGACATGAGACGTCCTTTCCGATGAAGCGTCACGTGCTGCGACGTCCGTTTGTGATGATCGCGTCAGCTGATCACCGCTGGATCAGCTGTCAGTCTGCTTTAACAGCTGTTTGTGTCTGCACACATGTGCTCTGTATTCATTCTAATGAAACACACAGTAACAGTGTTTCCTCTCTGTAACCTGTTACCTGTGTAACAAACACCTGCACATGAAGAACAGGCTGCAGTCTGTGTTCCTGCTGCAGAGCCCGACGGACATTTCTTACAGCACTGTGTCTTTATATTATTTGTTCATTATTTAAATTTTTGATCACTGATCATCTGATCTGAATTAATTATTTAATAAGCCCAAATACTGTCTGTTCATGAACTATGAACATTATTGATTAGGCTCAAAGTTTCAGGATAAATAGAAATCACGTCACGCTGATCAAACCCGACCTCACTGATGATCACTCTCACACGTAGTGTTACCTGCTGACAGAGAGACTCTCCTGCTCCCTCTGAATTCATTCATTCATCTGTAATAAAAGTTAGCAGGGGAATAACTGATCATGACGAGAGGTATTTCTTTAGATTACATTTAATAGAAATTAATCTGTTTTTGACACTTTTCATTTTTAGACAGTTACCTTATTTTTACTCAGATGTTGACTCAGAAAACAAATCAAATCTGCAGTTAGTCACTGCACACTGTAAACCCAAATGTTCAAATTAATTAAATACATTAAGTAGTGTAAACTTAATTATTGGAAAAAGTTCTACTAACTTAAATATTTCCAGTTCCTGTGACTTTTTCTTCCTTCTTGAGTTAGCTAAACTCATCATTTTTGATTTACTTGAACTATCCAGTGGATTAATTAAGCACCACTCTAAAAGTATAATTTCACTGTACTTATTTCTATCGTTTATATTTAAATGCGTGCCTCTGACGTCATCAACGTCAGTAACGGTAGGCTGTGGGAACGCGGGGCTCGGAAGTCAAGAAAGCTCCACAAATGCCTGCAGTAAGGTGGAACTACGCTCTTATCTTCGGCAGTAATCAGCATTTGTCTCACCGTAAGTGTTAAATATTTATATGTCTTTATATTTTAAAGCATTTGTTGATATTTTGGGATCGATAACGTTGAGCTAGTGTTGATAATTGCTAGCTAACATTAGCCAGCAGTTGAGTCAGGAGATTCACATTAATGCTTGAATTATTTGCACAAAGGTACTGTATAATGTAAACTTGTAATATACGTTCAAATGTTCGTTTGAGAGTAATGAAACATTAGAGGAAGGAATTATGACTGCTTGCAGAAGATCGTTTAAAGTAGCATTGTATTCCTAACTTCAGGGAAACCGGGGCCACAGTTGGTGATGCTTTGAGACCAGACAGTAATGAACCTGTCCAGTGCGCATTTTTCCGTTCAAGACTTTCAAAACTGGTTGAAAAGCGTACGTTTTTCATCGACTTTTTAAAGATAATTAAACGTCTATGTTTGGACGTCTTTTCAACGGAAAAATGCGCACTGGGTAACGTCAGCGATAGAGAGACAGTGCAGGTGACGGTAAGTATAAAGTTAGCAGTAACGTTAGCTGTAAACGTAGCGGTGCAGTGTCAGTGTGTGTACAGTCTAGGCTATTTGTCGGTGAATAAATGCTATAACTCCGTTTAAAGTGAAGGGGGTTAGCTCCGAAGATAGCGACAACTTCAGGCCAGTCTCACTTAAGGTGGACTGACCTTTAAGGTGGAACAGCTATTCTCATTTTAATGACAGCAGCAGCTCAGCCTTTTGTTATTGTGGTTGTTGTTGTTGTTTTTACACAAATCCCGTCATGTACCATATACTACGGTGACATGCAAAAAAAAAAGAAGATACTACCCAGGCAGAGTTGTAAGTATCATTTGTTCTTATCAGTGATGCAGAGCATGGTCAGCCCTGTCATTTATATGCCCTTTAAATGCACATTTCAGCAACATTTTTCTGAATCTGTTCTCTTCTGTCATTTCAGAAAGCATTTTAAAAAATCATCGCAGAGCTCATGGACCTCTTGGCTGCTCTCAAAATGGAGTCTGAGGTAATACGGATTGGCTCTTTTACCTGTTGTTGATAACATATGTCACATTCTGTGGAGGATAAAGTGATAGTTGTGGTTCTTACTCACTTAGTGGCTAGTTACTACTTTATAGGAGTGTGATAGATCCTCCATGTTTGACTCCTCAGCCATTTGCCTGTGGTGAAAACAAGCGCTCCACCGGGACTGTTCTTCTCCAAAATGAATGGTTCAAAGTGCAGCTGGACCAGAAAACACCACAATTTTGAGCTGGAAAATGTTTTTGAGGATACACAATAATACACATCTGTCTGGGATTCATTATCAATGCTCTTTTCCAGCCCTCTTGCTTTCCGCTTTGTCTCTGAATCACTAAGCAGCAGCTCCCCTCAGCGCTGCATGTTTGTTTACATATCTGGCAGGTGAAGCTATGGCAAAGTGACAGACAAAAAGTCGTTAGACAGTCCAGGTGATGCTCTCGTTCTCGCCACAGGGAAAGAGTTGACAGGTCAAACTTGGAGTATTTATTACACTTGTATGGAGGAACAAGTACCACTGTTTGGGGAAGAACCACAACTAGCACATTAACCTACTTATATTACTCTTGAACTGACTTGTCACAAGCCAGAGCCTGCCCAGCACATTCTACGCTGAGCTTGACCCCCATCTTCCCCGACTGATAAATATGTGAGTAGGTTTTTAGTGTAGATATATATTCTGATTGGACTGTTTAAAATTAGGTTTATTCAGTAAACTTCACTTCTATTCTATTCTCCCTATTGTTTTAGGGACTTCATGACATCCACACAAGGTGTACCACCCTTCTCCATGCCCTGCCTCCGTATCTGTGTGAGGAAGTCTTTCAGAACCTGCACAGTGAGTCTCCTTGAATGATTACCAATACCACTCTATATTAAGAGAACAGTTCATCAAAATGCACATTTTCTCACTTACCCTTGTTCAGTCTGTCTGTCCATATACAGTCAAAAGTTTGGACACACTTTCCCATTCACTTGTATGGGAAAATTGTGATTGAGAGGGTTGGTCTTCCCATTACTGATGAATGAGATCAGTGTTGTTTTGTTCACAGCAAACCGGAGGTCTGGTAAAAGATTTCCGAATATATGCTGAGCTTAGCATCGGTCCATCTCACAACACAACTCTCAAAAACATTTTTAACTAAAATATGAACAAACATAACTCCAAAAGTTGGAGTCAAAAAATAAAGCAACATAGGAAGATGTTGTTGGGTAGAGCTTTGTTTTTGCTTAGCAAAAGTTTTTGAATGAACATTTTTCATTTTCTTTCTACACTACGACCCACCTTAAGGAGTCAAGTGGCTTCAATGGACACCTCCTTTTTAACAACTTAATGAGTCTCAAATCAGGAAACTGTGGTCTACTTTTCTTTGGTACACTGATGAATTTTTAGAATCTAACTGTGTGAATGTGAAAGTAAATCTGTTGATCTGAAACACCCCAAAAGTACTGCGTAGTAAAGTGTGCATATTTTGTTTTTTTCTTTTTAAACTACCTTCATACTCGCTGGACTAGTTTGTAATTAGTATCTCTCTTTCCTTCATTCAGGACGAGTCTGATGAGCCAGAGCTTGGAGATGTTTCTGTGGCCATCCATACCGTCATCAGTGATAACGACACAAGTCCAGTTCACTGCTAAGTGGTGAAAATCTCTGTCGTCATCTGTGTCGTCACAAAGAGACATTGTGGTCAGCCTCACCAGACTTGCTCCTGGTAATGTTTGGACTAGTTTGTGCACTATACCGCACTTATCCAAGATCAAGGACCAGATCTACTCTAAAATGTACTCACATTTTCTACTAAAATGTCTTTCTGTGTCTTATCCCTTTTAACCAGGGCGTAACAGTGTGTAAAATGGGAGTGGGCAAGAAAATACTGTTCAATAGAAGACATTAACTCAGACTGTTGAAGTTGGTTTTACTTAAAAAAAATTAAGGCAATTGATTGCCTTAATTTTTTGAGTTCTGCTAACTTATTCGGGTTTACACTGCATTTTATATATTTTATGACAAGTTATGATCAATATTTCGTTCTAAACGATCACAGGTTGTCAGATACCAACTCATTATACCAACGGTGTTTATAGTCTTCCGTGGAGGCTGCTCTCGTGTATCCTCGCTTATCGCTCCTATGAACTCCCTCCTCGCTCCTCGCTCCTCAAAGCAGCGATAAGAGCTTTGAGACGATCGTCAATATGGCGGCTCTGGAACTACTTCTGGTTCGAGCGAGGAGCGAGGAGCGAGGAGATATCAAATAAGAGACTTGGGAAGCAGCCTGTGTTGGGGAGCGTCCTGTCGACTGACCTGATGACGTCACCACAGTCATGTCTGGTTCCCTGTGTTCTCTGTCAGCCTGCTGCAGGTTGAGTTCAGCTCCAGCAGAGTGATGGTGTCATCATGTTCAATTATCCTGATCTCAGTTCTGAGTACAGTGTTTATGATTCTCATGGGATCATTTATACACCTTGAAACTCACAGATCTGTTACTCAAGCTGGACGTCCTGGATCGTCCTGGATCGTGCTGTAGCGGCGCTCTCCCTCCAGCTGGTTTCACCCTGCAGGATATTTCACCTTTGAGAGAACTTAAGGAGGACGATGAGCTTGTTGTTCATCTCCATGAGGCGAAAGACTTAATGCAGGTGTGAGTGAGCGTGTTTGAATCCAGCCTGAACCTGATGAGGAGTTCTGTCCATCCTGGAGCACACTTTCATTCAGGTGGCTCTTTTGTCCTCAGATGGTCAGAGTCTGTTTGGTGTTGTGAGAACGTCATAAACCACAGAAGAAGAAGTCGGAGCAGCGCTCATCTCACTTCTTGCTGCTGTGAAGATTCAGGATGCTCTCACCCAATTCACTCCCCCTACCTTACAAGCATTTGTGAGAATGCACAATCACTCAGGAATAAAACGGATGAGCTGCAAGCCCTTGTAAGGTTCCAACACGATTTCAGAGATGCATGTCTATTGGCCATTACAGAGTCATGGCTTACGGATCGGGATTCAAACGCAGAACTGTCCCTGGATGGGTTCGGCGCACCGGTCCGCCTCGATCGTGATGTAAATGTGACGGGCAAATCACAGGGAGGGGGTGTGTGTCTTTACATAAATGAGCGTTGGTGCAAAAATGTTCTTGTGAGAGAAAGCCTCTGCACTAAAGATGTTGAACTGCTGGCTGTGTCTCTTCGCCCCCCCTACCTGCCTCGGGAATTCCCCCAGTTATTTGTGATTGTTGTTTATGTCCACCCAAGAGCTAATGTGGATGAAGTCTCTGAGTCTATACTTAAGGTGACCCAGAAGCTGAAATCCAGGTCCCCAGATGCACCCATCTTTGTGCTTGGTGACTTTAATCATTGCTCCCTGACACGTGTTAAGAAACTTCTACCAGTATGTTACATGTCCAACCAGGCACAATAAGAACTTGGATATGTGCTATGGATCAGTGAAAGGAGCATACAGGTCCTTGCCTCTCCCCCCATTGGGCGGGGCTGATCACAACTGTGTACAGCTCATACCAGTATACCGTACTGCTCTGAGGGAAGGCAGAGTCCTCACAAGGCAGGCTAAGGTATGGACTGATGATGCTGTTTCACGGCTACAAGGATGTTTCGGGTGCACAGATTGGGACATATTCAAAGACACTTCTGTGGATATTGATGAGCTGACTGATGTCCTCAGCAGCTATGCGACCTTCTGTGAAGACAATGTGATCCTTAAAAAGACTTTTAAAATTTTTCCAAACAATAAGCCATGGGTTCCAAAATCACTGAAAACTCTATTGAGCAAAAAGAGAAAGGCATTGAGGGAGGGTTACCTCTCAGAGCTAAACTTTCTGAAAAGGGAGATAAAATGTGAAATCAGGAGAGCTAAACTGAAATATAGGGACAGGTTAGAAAGAGAACTCAGACAAAATAAGTTAGGTTCTGCTTGGGATGGTCTAAAGACCATCACTGGGGCAAAAAGGAGGAGCCACTCCAGGGTAGCGCTTAATGGTGCCATATCAGATAAACACTTGGCACAGGATCTAATTTTACCTGAGGTTTGATACCCATGATTTTAGCAATTAAATTTTAACTCTGAAAAATGAACTCCAGTGTACTGGCTCCCCACCTTTTGATGTACACTCTGCGGTTAAGTCCTTCAAAAAGACCAAAGTCAGGAAGAGCCCTGGACCCGACAATATCTGTGGCCGTTTGCTTGATTCATGTGCAGAACAACTAGGCCCCATCTTCTTTGACACCTTCAAGATGTCAGTTAATCAGCAGAGGGTGCCAAGGAGCTGGGAAAACAGCATCATCATCCCAGTGGCTAAAAATAGATATCCAAAAGAATTAAATGACTTTAGGCCTGTTGCCTTGACCTCACTGGTTATGAAATCCTTGGAAAGATTAATGAAGAATGCACTTGTCCCTCACTTACAACCCCTGCTTGACACACTGCAGTTTGCTTATAGAGCTGGTCGAGGGGTGGAGGATGCTACTGCCACACTTTTAAACATGGTTTTTAAACATCTTGAAGGCAGCAGAACACATGCCCGACTGCTGTTTGTAGATTTCTCTTCAGCTTTTAACACTATTCAACCCCATATTTTAATAGACAAGCTTGTCAATCATTTTAGTTTGGACTTTAATGTTGTGCGTTGGATCCTTGACTTTTTAACCGACAGAACACAGAGAGTTAAGGTAAATGAGCACTTGTCAGATGTTTTAATCTCATCCACCGGCTCCCCTCAAGGCTGCGTCCTTTCACCACTCCTTTACATTTTGTACACTAACGACTGCCAGAGTCGCTATGACAACAGATTTATTTTAAAATTTGCTGATGATTCGGTTTTTGTAAGTCTCCTATGTGACAATGAGAATAGCCATGGCCCTGTGGTAAATGAATTCGTCCAGTGGTGTGATGAGTTTTTCTTGCATCTAAATGTTGTTCAAACTAAGGAGATGTGTATTGACTTTAGGCGGCAGCCCACATCTTCCCAGACAACCATCAAGGGCCAGGTGGTAGAGTCTGTGGAGAGGTATAAGTACCTGGGGACTGTAATTGATAAGAAATTTAATTTCAATGAGAACACTGATAAGCTGTGTAAGAAGGGTCAGCAATATTTGTTCTGCTTGCGGAAATTGTCATTCTTTCATGTGGACAGGTCCCTCATGACTAATTCTTATAAATCTTGTATTGAATCTGTCCTGATATTCTCATTGATGTGCTGGTTTGGGAACCTCAGCATCAAGGCAAAAAATTAACTCGCTAAAATAGTGAAGGTGTGCAGCAGGATTCTAGGTGTGCAGCAGAGCACACTCTCTGTTCTGTTTGACAGGCAGGTGGTGAGGAAGGCTAATAGCATCTGGTCAGATGTTAGCCACCCCCTGTTTACAGAATTTCAGACCCTGCCCTCTGGCTCCAGGTTGAGGTTCCCCCCTGTTAAGAGCAACAGGTACAAACATTCTTTTATCCCCACAGCCATCTCCATTTTAAAATCAGGACAGAGGAGTCAGCAGGCTTTTACCTGCAGGCTTTTACCTGACAGTGTTCTTTTTTTCTGTGGCCACAGTTTTAACTTATGTAATAGGCATATGGTCTTTTTAGCACTATGTATTTTATCCTTCACATATATTTATTGTATTTATTTTTCTCTTTTGTTGATTGCGATTGATCTCCCGGTGTGGTGGACCTCTCGTATCATTGTACTCGGGTATGTGTTGTTATGTATTGTTGTTTTTGTTTTGCTGCAAAACAAATTGCCCCTCGGGGACAAATAAAATAAAGTTGAGTTGAGTTGAAAGTTGAGTTGAGTCCTGAGGAGGAGCCGGGGGCGCCGCACACTCGGCCTTCTGGGTAATAATTTGTCTTTAGAGCCAAGAAGAAAAAAACAGATTCATAATAATTTTATGACTAAAACAGAGAGAGACTCACCTGAGGGTGTCTGCTGTCTGGACCAGGAGGGGGAGGTGGAGGAGGTTTAGACTGGTCCTGGATTAGACCCACTGGATCAGGTTTTTCAGGTGATCAGGAAACATGTGACATTAAAGAAGCTGACTATATCTACTCTGTGTGTGTGTGTGTGTGTGTGTGTGTGTGTGTGTGCGTGTGTACCTAATGTGTACCTATGAGTGATCAGTCAGCTGCTCACCTTCTCACGGTTTAAGCACCAGCATGTTTCAACATGTTTCAGCCTGTTTAGTCTCAATCCAGCACTGGATGTGTCGCTTTAAAACCAGGTAACAGTACACATATGGAAATACAGGTAACACAGTTTAACAGGGAAAGACTCCTGATGGGTACGTGCAGCTTTATTTCTGAGCAGGGTGGGCTATCAGGTATGTGACCCTTATTGTGATGTGACCCTGACCATCAGACTGGGATGCTGCTCTCAGTGTATGAAGGATCCACAGATTATCAGCAGGGTGTTAAACCTTCAGTCCTCTGAGCTCAATGTAACATGATAGAGACATAAACACAGGTGACAAACGGCTGGTTCACTGAGCATGTGCAGGAACTACCTGCAGAGGAGAACACACACACACACACACACACACACACACACACACACACACACACACACAGCGGAACCTCTAATAAACTTGCCTCTGTCATTAACCTTTCAGCTCTTTGTCCTCATAGACTCTTTAACGACACTCTGAGGAAGACAAGGGAGACAACAGGTGTGGAGGTGTGTCTCCTCCTCCTCCACTCACATAATCAATACTCCATGAATATTCTGATCAGAGGCCCCAGGACGACGGTTTGTCTGCAGGATGATTTACCTGAAGGAAGGGAAGGAAACCTGCAAAAACAAGAGGGAGGGAGGGGGAGAGAGGGGTGAGAAGAGGGAGGGGAGGAAGAGGAAGAGATGATCAGGATCAGTCAGATTTCATCACATGGCACTGCATAAACCTGCAGGTCTGACTGAACAGCCTTTAACATGAGATACTGTTAGTTAAACCACAGAGGAAGAAGCAGGTGTGCTGCAGTACAACAGGACTGACATGTCATCTTATAGTACAGTGAACTGTTTAGTTTAACATGCAGGTAAATATACTGATTTAAAGAGTCAGACTGCTCTCATATTACTGTTGCTTCAGTTAGCTTAGCACAAAGGCTGGAAGCAGGGGGTGAGCCTGACTCTCTGCAGAAATGAAACTAACTCTTACCTGTGCACTAACTTCCTGCCCAGGGAGAAATAGTTCCAAGAGGTAACTAACTTTGTGATCATTGATCAAAGTTTGAATCATTTATCATTCATCATTTATTATTATTGTGTAAACATAAAAAACAGTCAGGCCTCCTTACACTGCAACACGTCAGCAGTGACGCATATATACCACAGCAAACACCTTTACATCATCACATCCATCACACGTGTTTAACTAAAGACATGAAACCATCACAGTCATAAGAAACAGGAACACATCCAGGTTCATCTTGGATGTAGGGATACGGGTAATGCATGGTCTATTAAAATGTGATCTACAATGTGAAGTGGACTCACAGGTCTGCTGGTCTGCAGCCAGAGTAAGCTCAGACAGGAAGTGGCTCCCTGGAGGCAGAAACAGCCTGAGTCTCTGAGGTTTTGCTCGCTGAAGGCTCCATCCCCTCATCTGTCATCACTGAGCCTTACTATGGAAGAGGAAGATCCACTGCAGCCGGGACAACAGCTGAGTGTGTGTGCGCCCAGCAGACAGAGGAACAGACTCGGTTCTCCTCTGCTGTCAGAGTCCAAACTCTCAGTCTGACCAATCATCTGTGTTCTACTGCTGCTTTGTGTTTAAAGTAGTGATGGCCTCCATCACGCCCTTCTCTGATGTATGAAGTCCAGGAACAGGACCACACTTCACCCTGTCACCTGTTCATCTGAACCACCTGTTATACCTCTAGAACATTGCGCTCCCAGGATGCAGGCCTGCTTGTGGTACCTAAAGTCTCTAAGAGTAGTGTTGGAGGTAGAGCCTTCAATTACCAGGCCCCCCTCCTCTGGAACAATCTACCAGTCAGGGTCCGGGAGGCAGACACCCTCTCTTCTTTTAAGAGTTCAAACTTTCCTCTTTGATAAAGCTTATAGTTAGAGCTGGCTCAGGCTGGGACCAGCCCAGAGTTATGCTGCTATAGGTTTAGACTGCCAGGGGATCTGACACACCAAGCTTCTCTCTCTGTCTCTCTCTCTCTGTCTCTCTCTCTCTCCCTCCCTCTCTCTCTCTCACTCTCTGTCTCTCTCTCTCTCTCTCTCTCTTTTGGGTTTTGGTGATGGGTTTTTGTCTTGGGTTGGGTTATTATATCAGAACGCACAGTGTTTGGTGAAGACGGGGGCAGGGCTGAGTCGGCCTATCCCTGTACAGCGGGGGATTAGACAGGGCTGTCCCATCTCGGGCCAGTTGTATAGTTTAGCTATTGAGCCCTTGCTGTGCAGGTTGAGGGGGCGGCTCAGCGGGTTCTCTCTACCCGGGTCCTGTGGCGTTGAGCGTCCCCTTACAGTCTCTGCTTATGCAGATGACATAAACATCTTCATCTGTGGCCGGGGGGATGTTCAGTGTCTGCAGGACACCCTGTCCCTGTATGAGAAGGCAACATCTGCACAGGTGAACTGGGCTAAGAGCGAGGCTTTGTTGTTGGGTCAGTGGAGGGATCAGGCAGTGCCCAGTCTGCCTGGGGGTCTTGAGTGGGGGAGGGAGGGGCTGAAGGTGTTGGGGGTGTGCACGGTCTAAATGGAAATGGTTGCTGCCGCAGTTGTCGTATAGGGGAAGAGTCCTGGTCGCCAATAACTTGGTCGTCCTGGTCTGACACCGTTCTACAGCTCAGTACTGCAGGCATGGCGGATTGTTACGGTTTCTCGTGTGGCTGAGGAGACTGCGGGCATGTGGTTGTTCGAGGAACCCCTGTTTTTCAACGGCTTCATCAGGACTCAAACCCTTCAGTCAGCCACCCTGCGGTCCAGCCTCAGGGGGGCGGACTGCACCAAACTTGGTCACCTGATGAGGATGACATCTACCTCTGTGGACTTGTTTAGAGAGAAGACCAACATCACAGGGTGGTGGAGGAGGTCTGTGCTGCACTTCCGCAACCTCTGAGGACCTTTGTGAGGAACCGGACTCTGTGTGGCCAGTGGTCTGAGGGCAGCGAGTATGGTTTTCCCTCCCTGTCTATTGCCCCAGCAGTGGGGGGGTGGCAGGAGGGGGCTGGTCAGCTGCTGTCCCTCAGAACCCCTCTCCTGGACAGGTTCCAGGACGCAGGGAAGAAGGCCCTCTACCAGGTGTGCGTCAAGGTCCTCCATGTCCGGTCCTTGTCAGGGATGAGAGAGTCGAGGTGGGCTGAGTTCTTTGGTCCAGACGTTTCCCCAAAAGGCAGCTGGCGGTCCCTGTACAAGCTGCCCGTTGAAAAGCGGACAGCTGACCTCCAGTGGAGGATTGTACACGGGGCAATAGCTACGAACAGATACAGAGCACACATTGATCCTGGGGTGGGAGAGGGCTGTTTGTTCTGTCCTCAGACTGAAACCTTGTGTCATTTATTTGTTGAGTGTCCGAGGCTCGCTCCTCTGTTTGGCCTGTTAAAACAATGGTTTCAGGCTCTCGGGGAGACGTTTTCTATTGTTTTGTTTGTGTTTGGACCGAGATACTCGGTCAAAAAAAAGAGTATTCACACTCTGATGAACTTCATCTCTGGTTCTGCTAAGTTGGCCATTTGGTTAACAAGGAAGAACCAGGCCCTGGGAGTCGGCAGCGTGCAGCCGGTGCCGGTCCTACAGGGTCTGTTGAAGGCCCGGCTGAATGTTGAGTTTTTGTATTATAAAATGACGAACAGACTGCAGACTTTTAGCCAAGTATGGGCCGTTGCAGATGTTCTCTGCTCTCTGAGGGGTGATGGAGAACTTGTTGTTAATATGTGATTTTTTTGCTGATGAACATTTTGTTGGTGTCTTTTGGTTTTTCTTTGATTGTGTGAGTTAAGAGACATTTAGTCTCTTTTTTATTATTGTTGTACATTCTTGAGTTTTCCCTTTTGAAAATTGAAAATAAAGGGTGTTTTAAAACTCAAAAACTCTCCTCCTCTCTCCCCCTCTCTCCTCCCTCTCTCCTTCTCTCTCCTCCCATCACCTCCTCTCTCCTCCCATCACCTCCTCTCTCCTCCCTCGCTCCCCCCTTTCTCCTCCCTCTCTCCTACCTCTCACATCCCTCTCTCCTCTCTCTCCTTGAATCATTACTCCTCCGTGTGTTCCTCTCCTCCTTGACCCCAAAGTGTTTCCTCCTGATTTCTCCCATCAGCATTTTATTCCCCGACGCTCTTTGGTTCTCTTTGTTTGGGGGGGGGCAGGGGTGAGGTTGAAGTGCCAATCCCACAATCCTTCACTCCGACGGGTTGGGGGTTGCAAAGGGAACCACTTCCTCTCCTCAGAACCTGAGTCAGCAGAGGATCACCTTTACAGAGAGAGAGGTGTTAATGGACTCTGTTCATTTCAGACCAACAAGGTTACACAAACATCTACACACACACACACACACACACACACTCTGAGCAGCACTCCTCTACAGTGCAGAGTGGATGGATCACAGTGATCACTCCTGTAGAGAGCAGCAGCACATCCATCAGACGAGCCGACGAGAGGAGCCATGAACGCCTGATCCATGATATCAAACATCTGCTACAGGACCAACAAGGACATCTCCCTGATCCACCAGGTGTCCACCGACAGGTGTGAATGTTCATGAGAGGAACAGGTTTATTAGAAACATGAAGCAGAACACTTGTTGTTATTGAGGCCGACTTATACAAACATAAAACACCTCATTAGAGTCATTAGTGTTATTTCTGTTATTAATGTTGCAGAATTTCTGTCTTTATGCAGCTTAGCGAAAATTCAAGCAGACTGTTCTCACTCATTCATTCATCATCAGCTTTATTCATTGATGCCACGCCCTCTCTCTTCCCCCTCTCTGTTCCTGTTTCGTGATCAGCTGATTATGGGCGTTTCCATTTAAGTATTAACCAACCAGAGTTAGACACGACGTCTGCTAACCAATCATCTTACTGCTGTCAAACTTTAAATCTGCTCCCCTCTCTTCAGCAGTCTGCTCGTCGTTTCAGACGATCATTGCGACCCTCCTCCACCCCAGTCACCTCCATCCTTGTCATCAGTGTTCAGTCAGCTCATCTCATCCTGCATCCTCTCTTCACCATCATCACCACCAGTGTCTAGACTGCATCGGGGAGGTATCCTATCCTGCTCTCGGCCTCTACACCCCTCCAAGCTCGCAAAGACATCACGATGGAGTCTAATCGCCAAAGACTTTGCACATTCCATTTACTTGTAAATAAATAATTGTTCAATCTTATTAAGTCTCTCCTGATTGAAATATATTTCATGAGTGACAAACATGCTACAGTCTTTAGCCATGCTAACAGCATGGCTCTAAGAATGTGATGTCTGTCTGCTCGTCATTTTCTGGACACTTCAACAAATCAAATCAAATCAAATCAAATTTTATTTGTATAGCTCCAAATCATAACCAGAGTTATCTCGAGACACTTTACAGAAAGAGCAGGTCTAGACCGACTCTTTGTTAAGTTATTTAAAGAGAGGCCCAACATGAATCACCATGAGTAGCACTTAGCAACATTCAGCACATTGGCAGAAAAACTTCCTTTAACAGGCAGAAACCTCGAGCAGAACCAGACTCATGTTGAACAGCCATCTGAAGAGACTGGATGGGCCGAACATGGGACAGAAGGAGATGCAGGATAGAGACAGGCAGAGAGAGCAACAACAACATATGTTCTTGTTACAACAACAACAGACACATACTGATGGTTACAATGCCAATAATAGTGGTAGACTAGGGTGAAGATTAGCAAAATAAATAAATAAATAAATTAGCAAGAGAAGCAGAGTAATGATAAAGGCTGAGGTAATCGTAATTGTAACAGTTGAAGTCAACAGGTCTACTATTAGCATTAGCAGCAACAACAATGATACTATGGGGAAGGCTGATGTTAGTAGTTGTTGCAGTCGAGCAGGTCCACAGCAGCAGGTGGTCTGCAGCAACGATCCTCAGGAACCTTCAAGACAAGGGAGCACGAGAACTCTCGGGAAGATATGTGGTTAGTAATGTTAATGGGACCAGAAGATACAGAGTTAATGAGCTGCATTAATATGACAGAGAGAGAGAGAGAGAGAGAGAGAGGGAGAGAGAGAGAGGGAGACAGGCAGGCAGGCAGGCTGGCTATGGGCTAGTCCCAGCCTGAGCCAGCTCTAACTATAAGCTTTGTCAAAGAGGAAAGTTTGAACTCTTAAAAGAAGAGAGGGTGTCTGCCTCCCGGACCCTGACTGGTAGATTGTTCCAGAGGAGGGGCGCCTGGTAATTGAAGGCTCTACCTCCAACACTACTCTTAGAGACTTTAGGTACCACAAGCAGGCCTGCATCCTGGGAGCGCAATGTTCTAGAGGGGTAATATGGCACTATGAGCTCTTTAAGATATGATGGTGCCTGACCATTAAGAGCTTTGTAAGTAAGAAGAAGGATTTTAAATTCTATTCTAGATTTTACAGGAAGCCAGTGCAGAGAGGCTAATACAGGAGAGATGTGATCTCTCTTCCTAGTTCTTGTCAGCACACGTGCTGCAGCATTTTGTACCAGCTGCAGAGTTTTTAGTGACTTATTAGGGCAGCCTGATAGTAACGAGTTACAATAATCCAGCCTGGAAGTAACGAATGCATGGACTAGTTTTTGTGCATCGTGTTGAGACAGGATGTGTCTGATGTTTGTTGTGAAGGTGAAAGAAGGCTGTCCTTGATATTTGTTTTATGTGGGAGATGAAGGACATATCCTGATCAAATAGAACTCCCAGATTCCTAACAGTAGTGCTGGATGCCAGGCTGATGCCATCTAGGGCAGCTATATCATTAGAGAAAGAATCTCTGAGGTGTTTTGGGCCGAGCACAATAACTTCAGTTTGTCTGAATTAAGTAGCAGAAAGTTTCTAGTCATCCAGATCTTTATGTCCTTAAGGCATGCTTCTAGTTTAGATAGCTGATTGGTTTCGTCTGACTTCTTTAGTGTCTCTGTGTCTGAGTGTGTCTCTGTGTGTCTCTGTGTCTCTCAGTGTGTCTCAGTGTGTCTCTGTGTCTCTGTGTGTCTCTGTGTGTCTCTGTGTCTCTGTGTGTCTCTGTGTCTCTGTGTCTCTGTGTGTCTCTGTGTCTCTGTGCGTCTCTGTGTGTCTCTGTGTCTCAGTGTGTCTCTGTGTGTCTCTGTGTCTCTCAGTGTGTCTCAGTGTGTCTCTGTGTCTCTGTGTGTCTCTGTGTGTCTCTGTGTGTCTCTGTGTCTCTGTGTGTCTCTGTGTCTCTGTGTCTCTGTGTGTCTCTGTGTCTCTCTGTGTCTCTGTGTGTCTCTGTGTCTCAGTGTGTCTCTGTGTGTCTCTGTGTCTCTCAGTGTGTCTCAGTGTGTCTCTGTGTCTCTGTGTGTCTCTGTGTGTCTCTGTGTGTCTCTGTGTCTCAGTGTGTCTGTGTCTCAGTGTGTCTCTGTGTGTCTCTGTGTCTCAGTGTGTCTCTGTGTCTCAGTGTGTCTCTGTGTGTCTCTGTGTCTCTGTGTCTCTGTGTGTCTCTGTGTCTCTGTGCGTCTCTGTGTGTCTCTGTGTCTCTGTGTGTCTCTGTGTGTCTCTGTGTGTCTCTGTGTCTCAGTGTGTCTCTGTGTGTCTCTGTGTCTCAGTGTGTCTCTGTGTGTTTCTGTGTCTCTGTGTCTCTGTGTCTCTGTGTCTCAGTTTGTCTCTGTGTGTCTCTGTGTCTCAATGTGTCTCTGTGTGTCTCTGTGTCTCTGTGTGTCTCTGTGTGTCTCTGTGTCTCAGTGTGTCTCTGTGTGTCTCTGTGTCTCAGTGTGTCTCTCTGTGTCTCTGTGTCTCAGTGTGTCTCTGTGTGTCTCTGTGTCTCAATGTGTCTCTGTGTCTCTCAGTGTGTCTCAGTGTGTCTCTGTGTCTCTGTGTGTCTCAGTGTGTCTCAGTGTGTCTCTGTGTCTCAGTGTGTCTCTGTGTGTCTCTGTGTCTCTGTGTGTCTCTGTGTCTCAGTGTGTCTCTGTGTCTCTGTGTCTCTGTGTGTCTCTGTGTCTCTGTGCGTCTCTGTGTGTCTCTGTGTCTCTGTGTCTCTGTGTGTCTCTGTGTGTCTCTGTGTCTCAGTGTGTCTCTGTGTCTCAGTGTGTCTCTGTGTGTCTCTGTGTCTCTGTGTCTCTCAGTGTGTCTCTGTGTCTCTCAGTGTGTCTCTGTGTCTCAGTGTGTCTCTGTGTCTCTGTGTCTCTGTGTCTCAGTGTGTCTCTGTTTGTCTCTGTGTCTCAGTGTGTCTCTGTGTCTCTGTGTCTCAGTGTGTCTCTGTTTGTCTCTGTGTCTCTGTGTCTCTCAGTGTGTCTCTGTGTCTCAGTGTGTCTCTGTGTCTCTCAGTGTGTCTCTGTGTCTCAGTGTGTCTCAGTGTGTCTCTGTGTCTCTGTGTCTCAGTGTGTCTCTGTTTGTCTCTGTTTGTCTCTGTGTCTCAGTGTGTCTCTGTGTCTCTGTGTGTCTCAGTGTGTCTCTGTGTCTCAGTGTGTCTCTGTGTCTCAGTGTGTCTCTGTGTCTCTGTGTCTCTGTGTCTCAGTGTGTCTTTGTGTCTCTGTGTGTCTCAGTGTGTCTCTGTGTCTCAGTGTGTCTCTGTGTCTCAGTGTGTCTCTGTGTCTCTCTGTGTCTCTGTGTGTCTCTGTGTCTCTGTGTCTCAGTGTGTCTCTGTGTGTCTCTGTGTCTCAGTGTGTCTCTGTGTCTCGGTGTGTCTCTGTGCGTCTCTGTGTCTCAGTGTGTCTCTGTGTCTCTGTTTGTCTCTGTGTCTCTGTGTCTCAGTGTGTCTCTGTGTGTCTCTGTGTGTCTCTGTTTGTCTCTGTGTCTCTGTGTGTCTCTGTGTGTCTCTGTGTGTCTCTGTGTCTCAGTGTGTCTCTGTGTGTCTCTGTGTCTCAGTGTGTCTCTGTTTGTCTCTGTGTCTCTGTGTCTCAGTGATTCTCTGTGTCTCTGTGTCTCAGTGTGTCTCTGTTTGTCTCTGTGTCTCAGTGTGTCTCTGTGTGTCTCTGTGTCTCAGTGTGTCTCTGTTTGTCTCTGTGTCTCTGTGTCTCAGTGTGTCTCTGTGTCTCTGTGTCTCTGTGTGTCTCAGTGTGTCTCTGTGTGTCTCTGTGTCTCAGTGTGTCTCTGTTTGTCTCTGTGTCTCTGTGTCTCAGTGTGTCTCTGTGTGTCTCTGTGTGTCTCTGTGTCTCAGTGTGTCTCTGTTTGTCTCTGTGTCTCTGTGTCTCAGTGTGTCTCTGTGTGTCTCTGTGTCTCAGTGTGTCTCTGTGTGTCTCTGTGTCTCAGTGTGTCTCAGTGTGTCTCTGTTTGTCTCTGTGTCTCAGTGTGTCTCTGTGTCTCTGTGTGTCTCTGTGTCTCTGTGTCTCTGTGTCTCAGTGTGTCTCTGTTTGTCTCTGTGTCTCTGTGTCTCAGTGTGTCTCTGTGTCTCTGTGTCTCAGTGTGTCTCTGTGTCTCTGTGTCTCTGTGTCTCAGTGTGTCTCTGTTTGTCTCTGTGTCTCAGTGTGTCTCTGTGTCTCAGTGTGTCTTTGTGTCTCTGTGTCTCAGTGTGTCTCTGTGTCTCTTTGTGTCTCTGTGTGTCTCTGTGTCTCTGTGTCTCAGTGTGTCTCTGTGTGTCTCTGTGTCTCAGTGTGTCTCTGTGTCTCAGTGTGTCTCTGTTTGTCTCTGTGTCTCTGTGTCTCAGTGTGTCTCTGTGTCTCTGTGTGTCTCTGTGTGTCTCTGTGTCTCAGTGTGTCTCTGTGTGTCTCTGTGTCTCTGTGTCTCAGTGTGTCTCTGTTTGTCTCTGTGTCTCAGTGTGTCTCTGTGTCTCTCAGTGTGTCTCTGTGTCTCAGTGTGTCTCTGTGTCTCAGTGTGTCTCTGTGTCTCTCAGTGTGTCTCTGTGTCTCTGTGTCTCAGTGTGTCTCTGTTTGTCTCTGTGTCTCAGTGTGTCTCTGTTTGTCTCTGTGTGTCTCTGTGTGTCTCAGTGTGTCTCTGTGTGTCTCAGTGTGTCTCTGTTTGTCTCTGTGTCTCTGTGTGTCTCTGTGTGTCTCTGTGTCTCAGTGTGTCTCTGTGTCTCTGTGTCTCAGTGATTCTCTGTGTCTCAGTGTGTCTCTGTGTGTCTCTGTGTGTCTCTGTGTCTCAGTGTGTCTCTGTGTGTGTCTGTGTCTCAGTGTGTCTCTGTTTGTCTCTGTGTCTCTGTGTCTCAGTGTGTCTCTGTTTGTCTCTGTGTCTCTGTGTCTCAGTGTGTCTCTGTGTCTCAGTGTGTCTCTGTGTCTCTGTGTCTCAATGTGTCTCTGTGTCTCTGCGTGTCTCTGTTAGATGGATGGGTGGAGCATCCCCAGCGGAAAATGTTTTGTTCTTAGAACGTTCTGAGAATGTTCCATGCAATGTCCTATTAATGTTTGAGTGGGAAGTTTTATTTGGTTCATTTTAATAGCAGGAGAACGTTCTCTGAAAACATTTTCAGAAAGTTGCAGTGAGAATGTTCAAATCTAATTTCAGGAACGTTTTATAAATCATGTTCTGATGGTTCAGGCCGACCTAACTCCTGAAAACATCCTGAGAATGTAGCAGTTTAAACGTTTTGTCTTAGTTTAAGTTTTAATGTTTCAAGAACTTTAAATGAAATGATAAACATCCTTAAAACTCTGTACGCGACTCTCCTCTAAAACACATCGTCTGCCAACAGTCAGAGCCTTCACACGCTCCATGTGTTACACAGAGTCAGATCACATATCAGACATGCTGCAGAGCCAGAGTTATGTTTCTGTTCATGCAACAAACAGCACACTTCACATATGACACTCTGAGGGGAGCACACAGTAAGCTTATAACACACTGTACTGCACTCACTCTGCCTCTCACACTCTGGAGACAGTGATGTCAGTACAGTCATACAATACAGATCGTTTCTGAATCACTCTACTGATTCAAGTTGTTTCATCCAGTTAGTTAAAGTCTAATTATTCATTGGATAAGTTAATTTGTTCATTCAGACACACAGGACATGAACAAGACCACAAACATACAGCTGAAATGTTTTAGTGCTGAGTTCAGGGACAAGAGGACAGACCGAATCAGAGTCTACAGCCACGCTAGCCTTTCTGTCAGACTCTAACTGTACTGAGAGGGAATCTGTCTGTCAGCAGGAAGAGTCATGGAGCACAGACAGACTCAGGTACGAACATGACAATATACTAGAGAGGTTCAAATACTGTTACCAACACCAATTCTGATGCCATCCAGTTTCTGTGCGATAAAAAATATATACACTACCAAAAGTTTGGACACACTTCCCATTCACTTGAGATCACTATGAGAAAATGTGTCCAAACTTTTGACTGGTAGTGTACACATTATTGTTTAAAGCTGTAGGCCTACACTGCTAACCAGTGTTGGGGTTAAGGTCTTACAAAGTAATCCAGTACTCAGAATGTGTTAAGTCACGTGTTAGTTCTGCAGATCAAGTAATCTGTTATTTAGTCAGTGTTTCATAAAAATTGATGTTACTGTAAAATAAATCACCGTACTTCTCTTTTCCTTTTGTCTCCACAGAAACAGAAACTCCCTGAAGCTCTCTTTCTGTTTCTCTCCTCCTTCTTGGCAGGTAGCTGCGTACCTGCAGAAGGTAAACACAGCTGTGTTAGTGCGCAGGTGTAGCTAGCTAACTCAGCTAGCGAGCTGTCAGAGAGGACAGCGTTTACTTTGTGGACACATTATTGTGAATTTTTGAGTGAAAGGGACGAGAACAACATGACGGTGAAATGTAAGCTGTGTCTGGAGGAGAAGTGCTCGTCAGCTGTGAAGAGCTCGACTTCAAACGTGAAGAAGCATCTGCAGCTAAACACAGCTCCACAACACTGGTGGGACTAAGAGCCCGTGTTGTTGTCATGGAAACAGCTCTGCCTAATACTGTATGCCTCTGCCCAGTTCACTGTCAGACTGTAAGCATCATAAAGAGCATGAAGGTTATACTGCGTCTGTCAATCCTGTTATCAGGCTGCAGAGTTACCCAACACTGATACTGGTGACACTGGTGTTTCCCCTTCTGCTTATGTCCTACTGATGTAACGCTGTTATCAATCACCTGAAATCAGCTCTTCTCTGATCTACAACAGCAGCGCAGGTTGGTGTGGGCTGATTGTTAGCAGAGAAGAAGAACTGATTTATGGTAGATATTTTCAGGGTCAATAGTGTGGTGTGTATCAGATACACTGTCTAACCTGTCTCTTACACTTATTGCTTAAATTCAAGGGTTACTTCTTGCTCCTGAAACCCAAGATGATGAACTTGAGGCTTCAGAAAGACCCTGATGGGTGACGTCACAGAGGTCACACTCAGTTCAGATGAAGCTTCCCCTCAGGCAGACTGAGGGCCCGATGTGCACAGTCTAAAGTGCATGGCGCTAAGTGATTTAGGGCGTGTCTGACGCACTTTCCAATCTGGGCACAAACCGAGGCGCACGGCACAAAGAGGTTGGCTTAAATCCCTGGATTGTTCAATGGCGTGTTTTTGGAATAACCTGAATCAAACCAATCAGAGTGTCAGCTGTATTTACTTCTTGTTGCTGCTGGATCACATCACTGGCTGTGTTCTCGTGTGTACTGGAGACTGGACAGTGTTTTAATATCTGAAGATAGCGATGACATGAGCTACGCACTTTGACGCTGTGCGCCGGGTGGCCGACAGGGCCCTGAGGATAAGACCCAGCACACACACTCAGGGAGGGAGGGGCCATAAATCTCCTGTTAATTGGGTTAATACCTGCCATGATCCCCCCCCCCCCCCCCCCACACACACACACAAAGAGGAGTTATAGCTGCCAATTACCGTGTGTGTGTGTGTGTGTGTGTGTGTGAGTGTGTGTTTGTGTGCATGTATGTGTGTGCGTGTGTGTGTATGTGTGTCAATACTCTGCAGCTTGTGTGTACATGTGTGTCTTTTGCAGCAGGTGTGTGTGAGAATATGACACAGTGTGTGTCCCCTGTCCTCTTCCCTTTTCTGGGCTGGTTACTCGGGGGGGCAGCTATAAAAGGAAAGGGCTCTGTCAGCCACACACACACACACACACACACAGACACACACTCACACACACATACAAAGGATAAGGCAGCAGCAGGATGTGGGCCAGAGGGCCAGCTGAGTTTACTAAACTTTCACAGGAGACTAAAATAGGAGCTGTCGGTTTAACAGCTTTATAACACCGGAGTGTGTGCGTGTGTGTGTGTGTGTGTGTGTGTGTGTGTGTGTGCGTTATATTATTAAGAGGAGCAGCAAACGTGCCTAAATGTGTGTGTTGGTTTAGTGATCCATGTTGTCGTGGATACCAGTCTTAAACTTTTTACCACATGTGGAGAGCGGGTCGCGCATGTGTCTGACTCGCAGCCAAAAATGAATCCAGAGCGTTGTTGTTGTTGTTGTTGTTGTTGTTGACAACTCGTAACTTGGGATTTATTGTAAAATAAACAAAGAATAAATGGACTTGGCTTTGTTGTCCATTTTAGTTCGACTGTGGGGCTGCAGTTTCCATCCAGCAGTGTTCACAGGCCAAGCAGCGGCTGAGGTCAAAGACGGTCGCTGGGTTCGGGTCATTTCTTCAATTAAACAATAAAGGAGCCAAAAAATATTAATTATTAACTGATTCATTAGGAAAATAAAGTATATACATTACATCCCTTTAATGAAGTCTTGATCTGTAGACCATGACCCTATTCTTCAGTGTCCAAGATGTGGCCAAGCTTGGTTATGGGCCTTTTAAAGTGTTTGTCTGGAGCTCCACTGAGCGGATCAGACCCTCTCATCCCCGTTTACTTCCAATATTCTGCCTAATGGCCAGGACCCCCGGGGGGCAGTGGGGTCAACCACTAGAACAATGTCTCAGGCATACAGGTCAGACTACAGGAAAGTTCCAGGGGGGAGGACAGGCTGAGTTTTCAGGAGGAGGATGTGATTAGCTGTCAGTGGCTCCAGATCATGAGGGTCAGAGGACACGGTGGAGAAGGGCCGATTATTAAGGATCGTTTCTACCTCACAGAAGATGGTTTGCACGCCTTCGTCATCAACAGTTTGTTGATGGAGAATGCAGTTCAGCCCCTGACGGACCGATCTGACGAGTCTCTCCCAGACTCCGCCATGTTGGTGCGAGGCTGCTGGTGGATTGAAACTCCACTGGATTCCCTCAGGAAACAGAGCATCCTGGATTTTCCTCTCACTTTTTGAGCTCTGCCTGAGCACCCACCAGGTTAGTACCGTTGTCAGATCTGATGTGTTTGGCTTGACCTCTCCTGTATTTGTAAATGGAGGAAGGTCAGGCAGGATTCTTTCCTGGGGCAAATCGGCCATCTTCTGCTCTCCTGCCTTTCCATGCACACGTCGACACACAACAAATTTTGCTACTACTGTCCTTGCTGCTGAGTTTCCTTTGACAACCCAGTACCTTTCACAAAGCTCTGAAAGCACATAGTTTCTTCCACTATGTCCTGAACGTTCGTGGATGTGTGTCAGTAGAAGAGCAGAGATGTGAGCATCTTTGGGCAGAATATAACAGTGTTTGGTCTCAGCAAGCATCGCAGACCTGTGTAGTCAGCCACCCACTCACATGAGGCCCTTATCCAGCACAGAATCGAGCCTACAGATCTTACTGCTCCTGTGCACTTTGAATGGGGCAGCCCCTGAGAAACATCCCATAATCCTGCATTGACTTTGAATCCTCTGATTTAATGTTTGGCCAGGACAGAGCCTTTTCCAAATAAGCACACAAAATATTGTACTCATATCCAAAGTTTATCCTCAGCAGTTCTTTAGCTTTCTGTTAGCCTCTGTTTGGAGACATGTACTCACAACTCTTAACCAACCTTTGAGCTTGTCCTCTTGTGAACTGTGTGAGGGACTGCAGCCTCTCTCTGCTGTTTTCTGTTTGACTTTCAATCCGGTTTTGTGGAAGTGCTGACTGAAGTTGCTGTTTCACAAGAATCCTCGTCAACTCATTAAGATTTTCCAGGATTTTAATCATAACGCGTATGGCGCTAAGCAGTGGTGTAATGTGACGACGTAATAGTACTTTGTTACAGTACTACAGTATTTTCTCTGAGTATGTGTACTTTACTTGAGGTTTTACATTTCTGTCAACTTCTACTTTTCCCCGAACAATCTACGTTACTCGTCACTTCGTCAATCGGGAGACGTTTGTTGGTCTAATGAGTGTGGGATTCTTAACTGAAAACACGCTTTACATTGAAACTGAGAGGTTAAACACTGATGGTGGCAGTAAAGCAACATTGTGGACGCCAACTGGTGTGAAAACCTGGAAGAAGAAGAAGATTGTTAACTTGCTCCTTGTCCTCTGCTCCGCCCGCTGCAGCGTCACTTCGCCTGCACTTTGCCGATCTCTCTCTCTCTCGCTTAACCACTCGCTACATCCCACAGGCAGACAGACAGACAGGCAGACAGACAGGCAGAGAGACAGGCAGAGAGACAGGCAGACATACAGGCAGACATACAGGCAGGCAGACATACAGACAGACAGGCAGGCAGGCAGGCAGACAGACAGGCAGACAGACAGGCAGAGAGACAGGCAGACATACAGGCAGACATACAGGCAGACATACAGACAGACAGGCAGGCAGACAGACAGGCAGGCAGGCAGACAGACAGGCAGAGAGACAGGCAGAGAGACAGGCAGACAGACAGGCAGACAGACAGGCAGAGAGACAGGCAGACAGACAGGCAGAGAGACAGGCAGACATACAGACAGACAGGCAGGCAGGCAGGCAGACAGACAGGCAGACAGACAGGCAGAGAGACAGGCAGACAGACAGGCAGACATACAGGCAGGCAGACATACAGACAGACATACAGGCAGGCAGACATACAGACAGACAGACAGGCAGGCAGGCAGACAGACAGACAGACAGACAGACAGGCAGGCAGACATACAACCAGGTGGACAGACAGACATACAGACATACATACAGACAGAGAGACAGGCAGACATACAGGCAGACATACAGGCAGGCAGACATACAGACATACAGACAGACAGGCAGGCAGACAGGCAGGCAGACAGACAGACAGGCAGGCAGGCAGACAGACAGGCAGACAGACAGGCAGAGAGACAGGCAGACAGACAGGCAGACATACAGGCAGGCAGACATACAGACAGACATACAGGCAGGCAGACATACAGACAGACAGGCAGGCAGGCAGGCAGACAGACAGACAGACAGACAGACAGGCAGGCAGACATACAACCAGGTGGACAGACAGACATACAGACATACATACAGACAGAGAGACAGGCAGACATACAGGCAGACATACAGGCAGGCAGACATACAGACAGACAGACAGACAGACAGACAGACAGGCAGACAGACAGACAGACAGACAGGCAGGCAGGCAGACAGACAGGCAGACATACAAGCAGGTGGACAGACAGACAGACAGACATACATACAGACAGACAGACAGGCAGACATACATACAGGCAGACAGGCAGACAGACAGGCAGACAGACATACAGACAGACAGGCAGACATACAGGCAGACAGACAGACAGACAGACAGGCAGGCAGACAGACAGGCAGACATACAAGCAGGTGGACAGACAGACAGACAGACAGGCAGACATACATACAGGCAGACAGGCAGACAGACAGACAGATGATGAGAGGTAAACAGCAGACACGCCTCATTCACGTGTGTGAATGTGTGATTTTATAAAACTGTCATATTACAATAAACTACAGTACCATGCATTTAACTTATTCTCCAACTCTAATCATGACCTGATTAATAGAAGCAGCTGTGCATTAAAAGTGAGGGACACAGCTCACATGACTTTACATGACGAACACGTGTTCTGATGTAAATATATATATAATATAAACAGCATCAAACAGGCTGAATAATGAGTGATGATGAATCCATTTTTTAAGGTTTACAGTAAATATATGAGATAATAACTCTCGAAATTCTGACCACTTTCTTTTCTATTAACATCGTGTACTTGTTCTTTCAACACTTAAGTACAATTATGAGAAAAATGCTTTTGATCAGATACTTTCAGACTTTTACTCAGGGAATATTAGAACAGCCGACTTACTTCTACCAAAGTCATTTTCTGGTTGATATCTGTACTTTTACTCAGGTATGGCTTTCAGGTACTTTATCCACCAAGTGATTTAGGGCGTGTCTGACGCTCTTTTGCTAGTTACACGGCGCACAATCTGGGCACAAACCGAGGTGCAACGCACGAAGAACTCGAACCAGAGAAAGGAGGACTCAATTGCAGTTCGGTACACGGGTAATCAATCCAACAAGGCCACAATGTAAAAATCGTGAGGCAAGAGGCAGGTCAGAAAACAAACGAGGTCAAGGATTACGAGAATCAGAGTGCTGTGAGAATGCTGGAGGGTGATGACAAGGCACAACGAACTGGCGACGAGACATTGGGAGACATGAGGTTTAAATACAAGAGGTAATGAGGAGTGATGAGACACAGCTGGGGAAGAGACAATCAGGAGCAAGTGAGCACATGACGGGGGAAGGGACAGGACACAGACCTGAAACAGAGACAGGGGTGAGTGATCTTCAAAATAATACAGGAAACACGAGACGTGATGCATGAGGGAACAAAAAATGTAACTTCACTTAGGTGCAGACATGACATAGGTGTGTTTTCAGCATAACATGAATCAAACCAATCAGAGTGTCAGCTGTCATTCCCTTTAAGAGCCTGGTGCACCTGCAGGCAGGCGTGTTGCTATTTACACAGTGGAAGATAGCAATGACACTTGAGCTTTGGCGCTTTGCGCTGGGTGCAGGATATGGCCCTGCGACTTATGAGAGGGAATGCCGGAACGAAGTACAGAGACTAATGAACTGGCACTGGGGAAGACACACGGTGTGTCCGAAACCGCATACTATCATACTATCATACTAATCATACTATCATACTATCATACTAATCATACTATCATACTAATCATACTATCATACTAATCATACTAATCATACTATCATACTAATCATACTATCATACTAATCATACTAATCATACTATCATACTAATCATACTATCATACTATCATACTAATCATACTATCATACTATCATACTAATCATACTATCATACTATCATACTAATCATACTATCATACTAATCATACTATCATACTATCATACTAATCATACTAATCATACTATCATACTAATCATACTATCATACTAATCATACTATCATACTATCATACTAATCATACTATCATACTAATCATACTATCATACTATCATACTAATCATACTATCATACTAATCATACTAATCATACTATCATACTAATCATACTATCATACTATCATACTAATCATACTATCATACTATCATACTAATCATACTATCACACTAATCATACTATCATACTAATCATACTATCATACTAATCATACTAATCATACTATCACACTAATCATACTATCATACTAATCATACTAATCATACTATCATACTAATCATACTAATCATACTATCACACTAATCATACTATCATACTAATCATACTATCAAACTAATCATACTATCATACTAACCGTGACGTAAAATTGAGTATGCTATGCATTCCCATCTCATAGTATGCAGTTCTGTGTATGCGAGAAATGTCCCGATGTATACTAGATCGGCCCGGATGTTTGAGTATGAGACGGGAGCTCACTGGTTGTACTCAACCGCCCCAAAATGCATTGCGGCTATTCAGCTTCTACTCTGGCGGAGATGAACCGGAGATCAGAGCGGACATACGTAAACGATTAAGTCACGTGATACGGAGAAGACGGCTCTGAGTATGATGCCACCGGCATCCTAATAGTCAGGTTAGTAGGCAGTATGCAGTACATACTGTTTGAGTCTGTAGTAGGCAGCACGTTAGTATGCGGTTTCAGACACAGCAACAGACTTCAATATCCAAGGGGAGGTGGAGACAATCAGACACAGGTAAGGCAGGAGCAGGTAATCAAGGGAGCGGGAAGCACAGGGAAGTCAAGTGACCTGAAACAAGACAGATGTGATGATAAAACACAGGAAACACACAGCAATGAATGAATCAAAATAAAATAATTGAAACATGAACCGTGACAAAAGTTGGCTAAATAAAAACTGGCTCCTACTCACTGTGTCTGTGTGAAATGGGAGCATCAGGGACTACATGAACATCATGCTGTGTTGAAGAAGACTTGAAACTAGAGACTGAGACCACAAACTCATCAGGAACATGTTTACTGAGGGAATACATCAGGAGAGGAGGAGGAGCATGTTCTCATAGACTTCTATAGGATCACACTGCTTACAACCAGGGGAGTCGCCCCCTGCTGGATGTAAGCGAGAATGCAGGTCTGAACATTAGACCTGTTATAGTGAATTTCATATTTATAGATTGACACATGGAGGTGATGTCGTCCACAGTTTGAGCTCTCAGTGTGAACAAGTGAAAGAAGCGAGCAGACAGTCAGCAGCTCACATACAAACACAACAGAAGTGCTGAGTGAGAGAGAAAGTTAGTAACTTCATCGCTGTGTGTTTAATCTCTGAGTGGGTGGAAATACGTCTGTAAGGAAACAGACACTGAGACGTCCGTGATCTGAAGGAGACGAGGAGCTCACACCAGGAGGTCAGCCCCCCAGAGGAGATAGAGCATCTCCTGCAATGCAGTAAACAGCCAATGCAGATATATGTATATACTGTTCGAGTGACACACACACACACACACACACACAGACACACACACACACACACACCAGGCCCTCTGTATAACTTATAATCACTATGATGTCTCTCCTCTCTTCTCGATGTCAGCTGATATAAAGTCTTTTTCTTTCTGCTGCTTCTGTTGATTAAATTAAATCCTGTCGTGTGTGTTTGTTTGGGGGGATCAGAGGGTGTCCAGGAAAACATCGATGTAACTCCACTGATGAGGCTCAAAGTGAGAGAGAGGAGAGAGATCGCCTTTGATGAAAAGCTGGACAGATGTGTGTACGACTTTAAAACAGACGGGGGGGGTTAGAGAGGGGGAGACAGAGTAATAGACAGGTGACAGCAAAACAGACTGACAGAGATGTCGTTACTGACCACGGCCCCTCCATCCCTTTGTGTCTGTGTGTGTTTGTGTGTGTGTGTGTGTGTGTGTGTGTGTGTGTGTGTGTGTGTGTGTGTGTGTGTGTACAATAATCAGTGTGTAGACCAAAAGGCAGTGTTTAGCATGTTTGAGCCCCTAAACATCAGTTTGACTTAGGACAGTGAACATGAACATGTGATGAATCGAGTCCACTCACACATTTAATTGTATGTATTTTGGAGTGTGTTGGCACACAGTGAAACCTGCTGGAGTCACTGTGACCAGCTAACACTGCAGAAGTGAACTGATTTCTGCAGACCATCACTGTGATCAAACAGGTAACAGAGTGCTGATGGACTCTATGATGCACATGAATGAATGCAGGGCCAAACTGAGGAGCCCCGATATGTAGCTTCTTCTGATTTATAGTCAGGGAGGTAAAACTTTGATCTCTCTCTCTCACTCATTAAAGACTACAAACATGGACACCACTGTGATCTGTATATAATGTAATAAACACAAAGACATGAGTCACAGCACAGACAGCTAACAGAGACCAGTCCACACAGATGTGTAACATCAGAGCTGTTAGCCGAGTTAGCTGTGTTAGCTGTCTGTCACATCTGACAATAGGAAACAGGAAGAAGAAGAGAAGAGAGCTGAGGGGAGACAGAGAGCTGAGGGGGAGACAGGGGGACAGAGAGGGGAGGGAGAGGCTGAATGAGGAGTATAGAATGATTATAGAGGATGTCTTATCACTGATATTCCTCAGTAGCTTCATTCCCTCCCCTTCAAACACACGCACACACACACACGCACACACACACACTCATAGAGGGGAGGGTGCAAAGGTCAGAGGGTGTTAGCCCAGGCTCAGACTAAAGGCTGATTTAACCTTGATTCACCCTCCTGATAATCAGAGAGGATCCTGGTTGGTTCACCTCTCGAACGACACACCCACAATTATCAGAGCCATCCCTTTAATTAAAAATGTTCCATTTATGGATTTAAACTCTGAATCTGAGCAGGACAACAACAGCCAATCAGAGAGAGGGAGAGAAGGAGACGTAAACATTAATTGTGTCCCAAATTAGGGGATCGAAGGATCCATGGGGTGCATCCTCCACGGCCCCAGATTAGATGAGATGAGAGAGAGATGTTGGACTCATTGTTACGCGGCCGAGGAATACACTTTGAATGTAAGTTTCTGGTTTCACCTTAATCGAATAGCTACAGATACACATGTTAAAAATAACAAAAGAGACCTTGAAACAAATTATCTTGGCTTATGTAATGTGACATTAGTTATGATAGCTAGTTAGCCTGCTAGCTACCTGTTGCTAGGCAACAGGACCCGCGTTTGGTGATGCCAGGATAAGGGTGGGAACAGCTGGTGACGCAAACAGGAAATCCTCTGTACCATCTGTCCAAACTGTAGCATGTTCTTACATCAGCAAACTACCAGCAGATGCCCAGCAAACACCTAACAGATACCCATCAAACACCCAGCAGATACCCATCAAACACCTAACAGATACCCATCAAACACCCAGCAGACACCCAGCAGATACCCATCAAACACCCAGCAGATACCCAGCAAACACCCATCAAACACCCAGCAGATACCCATCAAACACCCAGCAGATACCCAGCAAACACCTAACAGATACCCATCAAACACCCAGCAGACACCCAGCAGATACCCATCAAACACCCAGCAGACACCCAGCAGATACCCAGCAAACACCCAGCAGATACCCAGCAAACACCCAGCAGACACCCAGCAGATACCCATCAAACACCCAGCAGACACCCAGCAAACACCCAGCAGACACCCAGCAGATACCCATCAAACACCCAGCAGATACCCAGCAAACACCCAGCAGACACCCAGCAGATACCCATCCAACACCCAGCAGATACCCAGCAAACACCCAGCAGACACCCAGCAGATACCCATTCAACACCCAGCAGATACCCAGCAAACACCCAGCAGACACCCAGCAGATACCCATCCAACACCCAGCAGATTCCCAGCAAACACCCAGCAGACACCCAGCAGATACCCATCAAACACCCAGCAGGTGCCCAGCAGACACCCAGCAAACACCCAGCAGATGCCCAGCAGATACCCATCAAACACCCAGCAGATGCCCAGCAGACAACCAGCAGATGCCCAGCAGACACCCAGCAGATACCCAGCAGACACCCAGCAGATACCCAGCAAACACCCAGCAGATACCCATCCAACACCCAGCAGATACCCAGCAAACACCCAGCAGACACCCAGCAGATACCCAGCAAACACCCAGCAGACACCCATCAAACACCCAGCAGATGCCCAGCAGACACCCAGCAAACACCCAGCAGATACCCAGCAGATACCCAGCAAACACCCAGCAGATGCCCAGCAGACACCCAGCAAACACCCAGCAGACACCCACGTCGTCAACATGCTAACACACACTAACACGTCATCAACATGCTAACAACACTCACTAACACGTCATCAACATGCTAACAACACACACTAACACGTCATCAACATGCTAACAACACACACTAACACGTCATCAACATGCTAACAACACACACTAACACATCATCAACATGCTAACAACACACTAACATGTCATCATCATGCTAACACACACTAACACGTCATCAACATGCTAACAACCCACACTAACACATCATCAACATGCTAACAACACACTAACACGTCATCATCATGCTAACAACACACACTAACACGTCATCATCATGCTAACAACACACACTAACACGTCATCAACATGCTAACAACACACTAACATGTCATCAACATGCCAACAACACACACTTACACGTCATCAACATGCTAACAACACACACTAACACGTCATCAACATGCTAACAACACACACTAACACGTCATCAACATGCTAACACACACTAACACGTCATCATCATGCTAACAACACACACTAACACGTCATCATCATGCTAACAACACACACTAACACGTCATCATCATGCTAACAACACACACTAACACGTCATCAACATGCTAACAACACACACTAACATGTCATCAACATGCTAACAACACACATTAACACGTCATCAACATGCTAACACACACTAACACGTCATCAACATGCTAACAACACACTAACACGTCATCAACATGCTAACAACACACACTAACACATCATCAACATGCTAACAACACACTAACACGTCATCAACATGCTAACAACACACACTAACACATCATCAACATGCTAACAACACACTAACACGTCTTCAACATGATATAAACTTCTCATGAAGTCTCTCTTGTTTTGTTTCTCCCTGTCACACCTCTCTGCTCATCTGTTCCTCTCTCCTCTCTCCCCTCCGTCCTTCCCCTCTCAGAGGTAACTCCCCCCTCCCTCCCCCCTCGGATCCTGAAGGTCAGCTGGTGAGGGATCTCTGTTTCTGCTGAGTCCACTGAATGCTGCAGCAGAGCGACGCTGCGACCTGGCTGCCCGCTGACGTCCATAAACCAAACCAGGAATGACAGGTGTCGCTGGTCCCCCCCCCTCCCCCTTTGTTTCCTCTCACCCTGCCCCCCCACACCCTCATTCTCTGTTGATTTATGGTTTATTGTTCCTAGTCGTGTTTCAAGGTCGCTGCTAACGCGGGCCAAACTGGGCCCAGGGGGGGCGTCGCTCAGGATACCTGCCAGACACACAGCTGCTGTCAGAGCTGCTGCTGCCTGAGAGGCCTAAAATAAGGCTGGGGGTCCCACTGTGCCCCCCCCGTGGTACCTTAACAGCACAAGAGGTGAGGCTGATCAATAGTGTCAGAGGTTAGATCAGCATCTAACAGAAGCTCAGTGGTCCTCCAGTGGTCCTGGTTCCTGTCTCTGATTCCTCTTTTCATATCAGGATCCACTCCCTCAAGAGATGGAGAGAAGAGGAGGAGAGCAGAGAAGGAGGGAGGAGGACGCAGGAGAGGAGGAGGGAGGATAGAAGGAGAGGAGGAGGGAGGAGAGGAGGAGCATTAAAGAAACCACATGGTCACTGCGGAAGGATGCTCCTGCTGACCTGAAGTCGATAAAACACAGATCCATCATGGAGCTCCTGGGGTGTCTGTGTGTGTGTGTGTGTGTGTGTGTGTGTTTGTGTCAGTCAGTCTCCAGACACACACACAAACTTGTTCCGTCTCACCCGTCTCTCTTCATTCTTCACCCCTTGTTCCGTCTCACCCGTCTCTCCTAAGTCTTCACCCCTTGTTACGTCTCACCCGTCTCTCCTAAGTCTTCACCCCTCGTTACGTCTCACCCGTCTCTCTTCAGTCTTCACCCCTCGTTACGTCTCACCCGTCTCTCTTCAGTCTTCACCCCTCGTTGCGTCTCACCCGTCTCTCTTCAGTCTTCACCCCTCGTTGCGTCTCACCCGTCTCTCTTCAGTCTTCACCCCTCGTTACGTCTCACCCGTCTCTCTTCAGTCTTCACCCCTCGTTCCGTCTCACCCGTCTCTCTTCAGTCTTCACCCCTCGTTACGTCTCACCCGTCTCTCTTCAGTCTTCACCCCTCGTTCCGTCTCACCCGTCTCTCTTCAGTCTTCACCCCTCGTTGCGTCTCACCCGTCTCTCTTCAGTCTTCACCCCTCGTTGCGTCTCACCCGTCTCTCTTCAGTCTTCACCCCTCGTTACGTCTCACCCGTCTCTCTTCAGTCTTCACCCCTCGTTCCGTCTCACCCGTCTCTCTTCAGTCTTCACCCCTCGTTGCGTCTCACCCGTCTCTCTTCAGTCTTCACCCCTCGTTGCGTCTCACCCGTCTCTCTTCAGTCTTCACCCCTCGTTACGTCTCACCCGTCTCTCTTCAGTCTTCACCCCTCGTTCCGTCTCACCCGTCTCTCTTCAGTCTTCACCCCTCGTTGTGTCCCACCCATCTCTCCTAAGTCTTCATCCCTTGTTGCGTCTCACCCGTCTCTCTTCAGTCTTCACCCCTCGTTCCGTCTCACCCGTCTCTCTTCAGTCTTCACCCCTCGTTGCGTCTCACCCGTCTCTCTTCAGTCTTCACCCCTCGTTACGTCTCACCCGTCTCTCTTCAGTCTTCACCCCTCGTTACGTCTCACCCGTCTCTCTTCAGTCTTCACCCCTCGTTCCGTCTCACCCGTCTCTCTTCAGTCTTCACCCCTCGTTACGTCTCACCCGTCCCCTTCATTCTTCACCCCTCGTTCCGTCTCACCCGTCTCTCCTAAGTCTTCACCCCTTGTTACGTCTCACCCGTCTCTCCTAAGTCTTCACCCCTCGTTACGTCTCACCCGTCTCTCTTCAGTCTTCACCCCTCGTTACGTCTCACCCGTCTCTCTTCAGTCTTCACCCCTCGTTCCGTCTCACCCGTCTCTCTTCAGTCTTCACCCCTCGTTGCGTCTCACCCGTCTCTCTTCAGTCTTCACCCCTCGTTGCGTCTCACCCGTCTCTCTTCAGTCTTCACCCCTCGTTACGTCTCACCCGTCTCTCTTCAGTCTTCACCCCTCGTTCCGTCTCACCCGTCTCTCCTAAGTCTTCACCCCTCGTTGTGTCCCACCCATCTCTCCTAAGTCTTCACCCCTCGTTACGTCTCACCCGTCTCTCTTCAGTCTTCACCCCTCGTTACGTCACACCCGTCTCTCTTCAGTCTTCACCCCTCGTTGCGTCTCACCCGTCTCTCTTCAGTCTTCACCCCTCGTTGCGTCCCACTCATCTCTCCTAAGTCTTCACCCCTCGTTACATCCCACCCGTCTCTCCTAAGTCTTCACCCCTCGTTGCGTCCCACCCGTCTCTCTTCAGTCTTCACCCCTCGTTACGTCTCACCCGTCTCTCTTCAGTCTTCACCCCTCGTTGCGTCTCACCCGTCTCTCTTCAGTCTTCACCCCTCGTTGCGTCTCACCCGTCTCTCTTCAGTCTTCACCCCTCGTTACGTCTCACCCGTCTCTCTTCAGTCTTCACCCCTCGTTCCGTCTCACCCGTCTCTCTTCAGTCTTCACCCCTCGTTACGTCTCACCCGTCTCTCTTCAGTCTTCACCCCTCGTTCCGTCTCACCCGTCTCTCTTCAGTCTTCACCCCTCGTTGCGTCTCACCCGTCTCTCTTCAGTCTTCACCCCTCGTTGCGTCTCACCCGTCTCTCTTCAGTCTTCACCCCTCGTTACGTCTCACCCGTCTCTCTTCAGTCTTCACCCCTCGTTCCGTCTCACCCGTCTCTCTTCAGTCTTCACCCCTCGTTGCGTCTCACCCGTCTCTCTTCAGTCTTCACCCCTCGTTGCGTCTCACCCGTCTCTCTTCAGTCTTCACCCCTCGTTACGTCTCACCCGTCTCTCTTCAGTCTTCACCCCTCGTTCCGTCTCACCCGTCTCTCTTCAGTCTTCACCCCTCGTTGTGTCCCACCCATCTCTCCTAAGTCTTCATCCCTTGTTGCGTCTCACCCGTCTCTCTTCAGTCTTCACCCCTCGTTCCGTCTCACCCGTCTCTCTTCAGTCTTCACCCCTCGTTGCGTCTCACCCGTCTCTCTTCAGTCTTCACCCCTCGTTACGTCTCACCCGTCTCTCTTCAGTCTTCACCCCTCGTTACGTCTCACCCGTCTCTCTTCAGTCTTCACCCCTCGTTCCGTCTCACCCGTCTCTCTTCAGTCTTCACCCCTCGTTACGTCTCACCCGTCCCCTTCATTCTTCACCCCTCGTTCCGTCTCACCCGTCTCTCCTAAGTCTTCACCCCTCGTTACGTCTCACCCGTCTCTCCTAAGTCTTCACCCCTCGTTACGTCTCACCCGTCTCTCTTCAGTCTTCACCCCTCGTTACGTCTCACCCGTCTCTCTTCAGTCTTCACCCCTCGTTCCGTCTCACCCGTCTCTCTTCAGTCTTCACCCCTCGTTGCGTCTCACCCGTCTCTCTTCAGTCTTCACCCCTCGTTGCGTCTCACCCGTCTCTCTTCAGTCTTCACCCCTCGTTACGTCTCACCCGTCTCTCTTCAGTCTTCACCCCTCGTTCCGTCTCACCCGTCTCTCCTAAGTCTTCACCCCTCGTTGTGTCCCACCCATCTCTCCTAAGTCTTCACCCCTCGTTACGTCTCACCCGTCTCTCTTCAGTCTTCACCCCTCGTTACGTCACACCCGTCTCTCTTCAGTCTTCACCCCTCGTTGCGTCTCACCCGTCTCTCTTCAGTCTTCACCCCTCGTTGCGTCCCACTCATCTCTCCTAAGTCTTCACCCCTCGTTACATCCCACCCGTCTCTCCTAAGTCTTCACCCCTCGTTGCGTCCCACCCATCTCTCCTAAGTCTTCACCCCTTGTTACGTCTCACCCGTCTCTCTTCAGTCTTCACCCCTCATTACGTCCCACCCGTCTCTCCTAAGTCTTCACCCCTCGTTACGTCTCACCCGTCTCTCTTCAGTCTTCACCCCTTGTTACGTCTCACCCGTCTCTCTTCAGTCTTCACCCCTCGTTACGTCTCACCCGTCCCCTTCATTCTTCACCCCTCGTTCCATCTCACCCATCTCTCCTAAGTCTTCACCCCTTATTACGTCTCACCCGTCTCTCTTCAGTCTTCACCCCTCGTTACGTCTCACCCGTCCCCTTCATTCTTCACCCCTCGTTCCGTCTCACCCGTCTCGCTTCAGTCTTCGCCCCTCGTTACGTCTCACCCGTCTCTCTTCAGTCTTCACCCCTCGTTCCGTCTCATCTGTCTCTCCTCAGTCTTCACCCCTCGTTACGTGTCACCCGTCTCTCTTCAGTCGTCACCCCTCCCTCCGTCTCACCCGTCACTCTTCACCCCTCCTCTTCCCTCTCCCTCCTCAGCTCTTCCACTTTAGTTTTTCTTCCTTTGGACAGAGGGGTGCTTCCTCACCCCACCTCACCCCACCTCACCCCCTCCCCTCTTTAAAAAGTGCGTGTGAGAGGAGCAGTTCTGCCTCTGTGTTTCCAGGTCACTTCCTCCCCACAGACAGATCGACCTGCTCCCCTCTGCTCCACCTTTCCTCCTCCGTCCTCCTCCCCTCCTGCTCTTCTCCTCCTTTATTCCTTTCTTTCCCTTCACTCTGACTGAGAGACGTCTATATAGTACTTTTATCTTTATTACTTGGAGGATAAACTGTCAGACTGTTGAATCATTGGTGATGACATCAGTGTGGGAGAGGAGCCAGAGATATAGTCATGCTGATATCATCATACGTCTCCTGTAGCAGCTGCAGAGGAGCTTTTCCTTTATTCATTGTGGCACTAAAATCTGTCCATGGCCACACAATATGTCCTCCTGCACAGACACTCGTAATGACGCCATGAGAATGCTGAACCTCTGCAGAGCACGCACACGCTTTTACATGTGTGACGTGTGTCAGTGTGTGTCACAGGTGTTGTTACTGTGATCAGACAACATTAAGTGTTCTTGAATGTCTCCCTCTCCTCTGTGGCTGAGCGAGTGGACGCTGCTGCTGCAGGACGACCCAGAGCTCAGGGTGGATCACAGGCCAGCTCAAATATATTCTGCTTTTCTCTCAGCCTCTCTCTCTCTCTCTCTTTCTCTCTCTCACACACACACACACCCCACAGTAACAGCAGGGGGTTAAACTGAAGCAGGGCGTCTGAGGGGAAACCCAGAGGAACAGTTTGAAGCTGAAGTCCTTCCTGCCTTGAACGCAGCCTGCAGCACTCATTGATTTTCACTTTGTGCATGGCGGGGGTCTTTCCTCTGGAGTCTGATGTTCACTGTTTGTTGTCATCTACATATCAGGCCGTGAACCAGTGACTCAACTGAGAACTAAATGTCTCTGAACAGTCGCTCGCCGGGGGCGCCTTCAGTCTGAGAGGAAGTCTTTATGTTCCTGTGAGCAGGGCGTGTCCAGGATGTTGTTACTCAGGTGGCCGATGGGACACTGACTAACTTTTACTTTTCTGTCATATCTACTTGAAATACCTACATTAAGGTATCATACAGGTGTTCATACAGGTACATTCCTGTGCAGGTATTTAATTTAAAAACATATGAATCTGTTTGATTCTTTCAGCGCTCAGAAGAAGCTGTATCTGTATATATGTAGACCCTAACCCTCACCCCCACAAAATGTCCTTGTCAGCAGCGAGTGAAGGTGTGGGAGAAAGAAAGGTGCTCTAAGTGCAGTCTGTGTGTCTGATGGAATCACTGGTCTGAGACTGAGGCTGACTGGTTGGACTGGTGAGAGCGGTGAAGGACAGAGCAGCTGTTCCACACACACACGCACGCACGCACGCACGCACGCCAAAAGTCTGCTGATCAGTAACAGTCTCCCTCTGCTGGTCTGAAGCTGAACTGCAGCAGGAGATGGTGCTGTCAATGAGCCACTTTATGTGTCCTGTACATAAGAGCACTATACTTATAAATGATAAAGAAGGGACATATTTAATTATATTATCTTTAATATATTAGAGGTTAGAACACAGGTTCATGTCTGCAGACATGCACCGTGTTAGGGTTAGGGTTGTTGTTCTTTGTGCCAAGGACGCAGAACTCTGCAGTGTGAAGCAGAGATGATCAGCTCCCCGCCTGATGAGGGAACACGTCTTTGTTGGTTCTGTGTGGTCTTTTTTGGACGGTGTTTTGGCCTCTTTTAGGTTATAGAGGTGCCTTAGTCATGTTTCTGTTTCTCCCCTCTATATTCAGCTTCAGAGAGCTTTATTATGGCTTTATTATAGCAAAGTGACATGTAATGATCTCAAGAAGACAACCAACCAATGTCTAAATTGTCTACATTGTCTAAACCAATGTCCTTGGCTTTTAATCCAGCATGAGAGTTGTGTGGTCTCTGTTTGTCTTTTATTGTTTCTAAATCATTGGTTGTTTTGTGTTTTATGTATTTCTTAGTGCTTTTATTTATTGTGTTTTTTAATCTTTTACTTTTTATATATTTATTTTAACATTTGAATTTTACTTACTTACTGTTTTTATCTGTTGTGCAGCACTTTGGTAACCTTGTTGTTTTTAAAATGTGCTATATAAATAAAGTGGATTGGATTGGATTGAAATAAGAGGTAATGAAAACACAGATGTTTCTAAGAAGACAACATCTACTCTATCCAACAAACTGATCCTGCCTTCCAGTGTTTGAGAAACAGAATATAAGAGTTCAGATTGTGTCCTCCTTCACACAGCACGACTTATTCGTTACCTGAAGCTTACATGAGGAGTACACAGAGGAGAGGCCTGAGCTGACTGAGCTCCAGGTGCAAACAGAAGGTGTGTGAGCATTTAAGATGTAATCTGATAAGTGATCCTGTGCTTCCATCTTTAACCTGAGACTCAGCAGGAGGAGGATTTATGATGAAGAGGAGACATTACAGAGGAGGAGGAGCTGATGGCTGCATGAGTGTAACGTACAGAGGGTGAGGAGCGTCTCACAGGGGAGGAGGGGGAGGAACACTTAGAGAGATTAAACAGGGAGAGGACTCTGTTTTATGTGCATGTGCCTGCACTTTGTGTGTGTGTGTGTGTGTGTGTGTGTGTGTGTGTGTGTGTGCGCGTGTGTGTGTGTGTGTGTGTGTGTGTGTTAGGGACAGTGTTTGGACCAGGTTCAGCTCCTGCATTAAGGATGAGTGTGTGTTTCCTGTTTTTATTACGTATGGACTCATCATTAATGGACACGTGGAGGACTTCATGAGTCTTCAATGTCAGAGACATGGTCCTCACTCCATCTGCGCTCACTCCGTCTGCGTTCACTCCGTCTGTCCTCACTCCATCTGCGCTCACTCCGTCTGCGTTCACTGCGTCTGCGCTCACTCCGTCTGCGTTCACTGCGTCATGACCAAGAGGTCATGTCTCATAAACCATGCATGGCCCCTCCACTAGTTCCAACACAGCCACGACGCCCTCCCCCTCCTGCTCCGCGGTGGCATCATGCTCCGTCTGCCCAGCCTGATAAGGTTGATATGGTTGCTTGTGTTCTAAATGTACCAAGCTCAAACTGTGGAGGGTCCAGCCTGTAAGGATAATGGCAGTCATGACTCTTTCCAGGATAAGCCCGGGCCCTGTATGACAAGAGGTTCCACAGTTTCTGTCCTGATAGGTAGCAGACAAAGAAAGGTGAAGCTGCTGCGAAACAGGAAGCACTTATGTGATTCTGCAAATTTAGCAAATTTAGCATCCCTTCCTTGTGAGCCACAATCTGTCCCAATCATGTGGGCAGATGAGGCTCCTCAGACATTAAATCTGGCTTTATTAAACATCAGATCTTTAATCAATGATTTTATTACTGAGCACAAACTTGATTTTATATTTTTAACTGAAACTTGGTTGGACCAAAATAACAGTGCAGCTGTTCTGATTGAGTCAACCCCTCCAAACTTTAGGTTTATAAGTGAGGTCAGAGTGCATCAGAGAGGAGGCGGAGTCCCTCCAATGCAAGCAGTTATTCTTTGTAAATGTTGCTTCTTCTGAACATGTGGCTCTTCAGCTGAAGTGTTGACAACTCTCAGGACAGAGGGACTAAAGAACTGTGCTGCACTCTTGACCACAATGGGCTGACCATATGGAGTTCCCCAAGGCTCCATTCTGGGGCCTCTTCTGTTTAACATCTACGTGCTTCCACTGGCTCAGATTATGGAAAACAACAAAATTAGTTACCATAACTACGCAGACGACACACAGATCTACATCACAATGTCACCAGGGGACCATGGCCCCATACAAGCACTAGTTAAATGCACTGAACAAATCAATGAGTAATTTTCTTCAGTAGTGTGGAAAACCACTGACCAAGCCAGAAATCTGGGTGTAGTCATGGACTCAGACCTGAACTTTCAAAGCCTCATAAAAACAATTACAATCAGAACACTGCAGCTGATCCAGAACGCTGCTGCTCGAGTCCTCACTAAGACCAGGACAGGAGATCACATCACTCCAGCTCTGAGGTCTTTACACTGGCTCCCTGTCTGTCAGAGAATAGACTTCAAAATACTCCTGCTGCTTTACGAAGCGCTGAATGCTCCAGGGCCAAAATACATTTGTGATCTACTGACACAGTACGAACCGTCCCGACCCCTCAGGTCGTCAGGGACAGGTCTGCTTTCTGTCCCCAGAGTCAGAACCAAACATGGAGCAGCAGCGTTCAGTTTCTATGCTCCGTATATCTGGAACAAACTCCCACAAACATTCAGGTCTGCTGAAACACTCACTTCTTTTCAGACAAGCCTGAAGACTCACCTGTTCACAGCTGCTTTTTATCCAACTGTTTTAATGCTTTTATTTTAATAACTGTTCTAATTATTTATATCTGCACTGTAGCTTTAACTCTTATTTGTTATACTTAATTTCTTCACTTTGATTTTTAATGTCTTGTTTTATGATGTGTTTCTTTGCTTTTGTTGTTCTGTGTAAAGCACTCTGAATTGTCTTGTTGCTCAAATGTGCTGTATAAATAAACTTGAGTTGCCTTAATGCTCTGTGGGGGTCCATGGTGTTGGCTGAGGGTCATAAACACACTGTCCAGCTAAATAAGGTCGTCCTTTTGTTTGCTTTTGTCTGGTCTATACACTCTATATTTATTATTTATTTATTATATACATACATATATGTGTGTGTGTGTTTGTGTATCACAGTGTTACCCTGTGTCGAGTCATACAGCAGCACCCTGAGCTCTAATAATAATGTGACCTGCAGCCGTTCTTACAGCAGCGCTGAGTGCAGACGAGGCAGAATGCAGAGCAGGCTGTTTTTTTTACCCTTGGATTGCCCTAATTATACAGAGCATTGATTTTACAATGCATCCATGGATTGATTAGAGGAGCCCTGAACCCCCAGAGGAGGAGGCTTCACTCTGTGGTCTCCTTCTCCTGCTCTCCTCTCGTCCTCTGCTCCTCCATGCTTTAATCAAACCTTTATTTTCTTTGGAACCACTGACTCCTTCATCTCCATCTTTCCTGCGCTTTACATTTATTGTCTTTCCTTTCTTTTTCTTTCCTTCCCACTACTGTCTGTAGCTTTCATTCATCCCGTCATCCACCCTGTCCCTCATCCTGTCATTCATCCTGTCCCTCATCCTGTCATTCACTCTGTCAGTCATCCTGTCCCTCATCCTGTCATTCATCCTGTCCCTTATCCTGTCATTCATCCTGTCCCTCATCCTGTCATTCACTCTGTCATTCATACTGTCCCTCATCCTGTCATTCATCCTGTCCCTCATCCTGTCATTCATCCTGTCCCTCATCCTGTCATTCATCCTGTCATCCATCATGTCATTCATCCTGTCCCTCATCCTGTCATTTATCCTGTCCCTCATCCTGTCATGCATCCTATCATTCATCCTGTCCCTCATCCTGTCATCCATCCTGTCATTCATCGTGTCCCTCATCCTGTCATTCATCCTGTCATTCATCCTGTCATTCATCCTGTCATTCATCGTGTCCCTCATCCTGTCATTCATCGTGTCCCTCATCCTGTCATTCATCCTGTCATTCATCCTGTCATCCATCCTATCATCAATCCTTTCATTCATCCTGTCCCTCATCCTGTCATCCATCCTGTCATTCACTCTGTCATCCATCCTGACCCTCATCCTGTCCCTCATCCTGTCATCCATCCTTTCATTCATCCTGTCATTCATCGTGTCCCTCATCCTGTCATTCATCCTGTCATTCATCCTGTCCATCATCCTGTCATCCATCCTGTCATTCATCGTGTCCCTCATCCTGTCATCCATCCTGTCATCAATCCTGTCATTCATCCTATCATCCATCCTGTCATTCATCCTGTCCCTCATCCTGTCATCCATCCTGTCATTCACTCTGTCATCCATCCTGTCATTCACTCTGTCATCCATCCTGTCATTCATCCTGTCATTCATCATGTCATTCATCCTGTCATTCATCCTGTCCCTCATCCTGTCATGCATCCTATCATTCATCCTGTCCCTCATCCTGTCATCCATCCTGTCATTCATCCTGTCATTCATCGTGTCCCTCATCCTGTCATTCATCCTGTCATTCATCCTGTCATTCATCGTGTCCCTCATCCTGTCATTCATCGTGTCCCTCATCGTGTCCCTCATCCTGTCATTCATCATGTCATTCATCTTGTCATTCATCCTGTCCATCATCCTGTCATCCATCCTGTCATTCATCCTGTCATCCATCCTATCATCAATCCTTTCATTCATCCTGTCCCTCATCCTGTCATCCATCCTGTCATTCACTCTGTCATCCATCCTGGCCCTCATCCTGTCCCTCATCCTGTCATCCATCCTGTCATTCATCCTGTCATTCATCGTGTCCCTCATCCTGTCATTCATCCTGTCATTCAACCTGTCATTCATCGTGTCCCTCATCCTGTCATTCATCTTGTCCCTCATCCTGTCATTCATCCTGTCATTCATCATGTCCCTCATCCTGTCATTCATCCTGTCATTCATCCTGGCATCCATCCTGTCCCTCATCCTGTCATCCATCCTATCATCCATCCTGTCATTCATCCTGTCCATCATCCTGTCCCTCATCCTGTCCCTCATCCTGTCATCCATCCTGTCCCTCATCATGTGATCCATCCTGTCATCCATCCTGTCCCTCATCCTGTCATCCATCCTATCATCCATCCTGTCATTCATCCTGTCCATCATCCTATCATTCATCCTGTCCATCATCCTGTCATCCATCCTGTCATTCATCGTGTCCCTCATCCTGTCATTCATCCTGTCAATCACCCTGTCCATCACCCTGTCATCCATCCTGTCATTCATCCTGTCATCCATCCTATCATCCATCATGTCATTCATCCTGTCCCTCATCCTGTCATCCATCCTGTCATTCACTCTGTCATCCATCCTGTCATCGATTCCTGTCATTCAGCATGTCATTCATCCTGTCATTCATCCTGTCCCTCATCCTGTCATGCATCCTATCATTCATCGTGTCCCTCATCCTGTCATTCACTCTGTCATCCATCCCGTCATTCACTCTGTCATCCATCCTGTCATCCATCCTGTCATTCATCATGTCATTCATCCTGTCATTCATCCTGTCCCTCATCCTGTCATGCATCCTATCATTCATCGTGTCCCTCATCCTGTCATTCATCCTGTCATTCATCCTGTCCATCATCATGTCATCCATCCTGTCATTCATCCTGTCATCCATCCTATCATCAATTCTTTCATTCATCCTGTCCCTCATCCTGTCATCCATCTTGTCATTCACTCTGTCATCCATCCTGGCCCTCATCCTGTCATTCATCCTGTCCCTCATCCTGTCATTCATCCTGTCCCTCATCCTGTCATTCACTCTGTCATTCATCCTGTCATTCATCCTGTCATCCATCCTGTCATTCATCGTGTCCCTCATCCTGTCATTCATCCTGTCCCTCATCCTGTCATTCATCATGTCAATCATCCTGTCCATCATCCTGTCATCCATCCTGTCATTCATCCTGTCATCCATCCTATCATCAATCCTTTCATTCATCCTGTCCCTCATCCTGTCATCCATCCTGTCATTCACTCTGTCATCCATCCTGGCCCTCATCCTGTCCCTCATCCTGTCATTCATCCTATCATTCATCCTGTCCCTCATCCTGTCATTCATCCTATCATTCATCCTGTCCCTCATCCTGTCATTCATCCTATCATCCATCCTGTCATTCATCCTGTCATTCATCCTGTCATCCATCCTGTCATTCATCTTGTCCCTCATCCTGTCATCCATCCTGTCATTCATCGTGTCCCTCATCCTGTCATTCATCCTGTCATCCATCCTGTCATTCATCATGTCATCCATCCCATCATCAATCCTTTCATTCATCCTGTCCCTCATCCTGTCATCCATCCTGTCCCTCATCCTGTCATCCATCCTATCATCCATCCTGTCATTCATCCTGTCCATCATCCTATCATTCATCCTGTCCCTCATCCTGTCATCTATCCTGTCCCTCATCATGTGATCCATCCTGTCCCTCATCCTGTCATTCATCCTGACATTCATCCTGTCCCTCATCCTGTCATTCATCCTGTCATTCATCCTGTCCCTCATCCTGTCATTCACTCTGTCATTCATCCTGTCCCTCATCCTGTCATTCATCCTGTCCCTCATCCTGTCATTCACTCTGTCATTCATCCTGTCATTCATCCTGTCATCCATCCTGTCATTCATCCTGTCCCTCATCCTGCCATTTATCCTGTCCCTCATCCTGTCATTCATCATGTCATTCACTCTGTCAGTCATCCTGTCCCTCATCCTGTCATTCATCCTGTCCCTCATCCTGTCATTCATCCTGACATTCATCCTGTCCCTCATCCTGTCCCTTATCCTGTCATCCATCCTGTCATTCACTCTGTCATCCATCCTGGCCCTCATCCTGTCCCTCATCCTGTCATTCATCCTATCATTCATCCTGTCCCTCATCCTGTCATTCATCCTATCATTCATCCTGTCCCTCATCCTGTCATTCATCCTATCATCCATCCTGTCATTCATCCTGTCATTCATCCTGTCATCCATCCTGTCATTCATCCTGTCATCCATCCTGTCATTCATCATGTCATCCATCCCATCATCAATCCTTTCATTCGTCCTGTCCCTCATCCTGTCATCCATCCTGTCCCTCATCCTGTCATTCATCATGTCATTCATCTTGTCATTCAGCCTGTCCATCATCCTGTCATCCATCCTGTCATTCATCCTGTCATTCATCCTGTCATCCATCCTGTCATTCATCATGTCATCCATCCCATCATCAATCCTTTCATTCATCCTGTCCCTCATCCTGTCATTCATCGTGTCCCTCATCCTGTCATTCATCATGTCATTCATCTTGTCATTCATCCTGTCCATCATCCTGTCATCCATCCTGTCATTCATCCTGTCATCCATCCTATCATCAATCCTTTCATTCATCCTGTCCCTCATCCTGTCATCCATCCTGTCATTCACTCTGTCATCCATCCTGGCCCTCATCCTGTCCCTCATCCTGTCATCCATCCTGTCATCAATCCTTTCATTCATCCTGTCCCTCATCCTGTCATTCATCGTGTCCCTCATCCTGTCATTCATCATGTCATTCATCTTGTGATTCATCCTGTCCATCATCCTGTCCCTCATCCTGTCATCCATCCTGTCATTCACTCTGTCATCCATCCTGGCCCTCATCCTGTCCCTCATCCTGTCATCCATCCTGTCATTCATCCTGTCATTCATCGTGTCCCTCATCCTGTCATTCATCCTGTCATTCAACCTGTCATTCATCGTGTCCCTCATCCTGTCATTCATCCTGTCCCTCATCCTGTCATTCATCATGTCATTCATCCTGTCCATCATCCTGTCATCCATCCTGTCATTCATCCTGTCATCCATCCTATCATCAATCCTTTCATTCATCCTGTCCCTCATCCTGTCATCCATCCTGTCATTCACTCTGTCATCCATCCTGGCCCTCATCCTGTCCCTCATCCTGTCATTCATCCTATCATTCATCCTGTCCCTCATCCTGTTATTCATCCTATCATTCATCCTGTCCCTCATCCTGTCATTCATCCTATCATCCATCCTGTCATTCATCCTGTCATTCATCCTGTCATCCATCCTATCATCAATCCTTTCATTCATCCTGTCCCTCATCCTGTCATCCATCCTGTCATTCACTCTGTCATCCATCCTGGCCCTCATCCTGTCCCTCATCCTGTCATTCATCCTATCATTCATCCTGTCCCTCATCCTGTCATTCATCCTATCATTCATCCTGTCCCTCATCCTGTCATTCATCCTATCATCCATCCTGTCATTAATCCTGTCATTCATCCTGTCATCCATCCTGTCATTCATCCTGTCATCCATCCTGTCATTCATCATGTCATCCATCCCATCATCAATCCTTTCATTCATCCTGTCCCTCATCCTGTCATCCATCCTGTCCCTCATCCTGTCATCCATCCTGTCATCCATCCTGTCATTCATCCTGTCCATCATCCTATCATTCATCCTGTCCCTCATCCTGTCATCCATCCTGTCCCTCATCATGTGATCCATCCTGTCATCCATCCTGTCCCTCATCCTGTCATCCATCCTATCATCCATCCTGTCATTCATCCTGTCCATCATCCTATCATTCATCCTGTCCCTCATCCTGTCATCCATCCTGTCATTCATCGTGTCCCTCATCCTGTCATTCATCCTGTCCATCACCCTGTCCATCACCCTGTCATCCATCCTGTCATTCATCCTGTCATCCATCCTATCATCAATCCTTTCATTCATCCTGTCCCTCATCCTGTCATCCATCCTGTCATTCACTCTGTCATCCATCCTGGCCCTCATCCTGTCCCTCATCCTGTCATGCATCCTATCATTCATCCTGTCCCTCATCCTGTCATTCATCCTGTCATCCATCCTGTTCCTCATCCTGTCATCCATCCTTTCATTCATCCTGTCCCTCATCCTGTCATTCACTCTGTCATTCATCCTTTCATTCATCCTGTCATCCATCCTGTCATTCATCCTGTCCCTCATCCTGTCATTCATCCTGTCCCTCATCCTGTCCCTCATCCTGTCCCTCATCCTGTCATTCACTCTGTCATTCATCCTGTCATTCATCCTGTCCCTCATCCTGTCATCCATCCTGTCCCTCATCCTGTCATTCATCCTGTCCCTCATCCTGTCATTCATCCTGTCATTCATCCTGTCATTCATCCTGTCCCTCATCCTGTCATCCATCCTATCATCCATCCCGTCATTCATCCTGTCATCCATCCCGTCATCCATCCTGTCATCCATCCTGTCCCTCATCCTGTCATTCATCCTGTCCCTCATCCTGTCATTCACTCTGTCAGTCATCCTGTCCCTCATCCTGTCATTCATCCTGTCCCTCATCCTGTCATTCATCCTGTCCCTCATCCTGTCATTCACTCTGTCATTCATCCTGTCATTCATCCTGTCATCCATCCTGTCATTCATCCTGTCCCTCATCCTGTCATTCATCCTGTCCCTCATCCTGTCATTCATCCTGTCATCCATCCTGTCATCCATCCTGTCATTCACTCTGTCATCCATCCTGTCATTCATCCTGTCCCTCATCCTGTCATTTATCCTGTCCCTCATCCTGTCATTCATCCTGTCCCTCATCCTGTCATTCATCCTGTCATCCATCCTGTCATTCATCCTGTCATCCATCCTATCATCCATCCTGTCATTCATCCTGTCATCCATCCTGTCATTCATCCTGTCATCCATCCTGTCATTCATCATGTCATCCATCCCATCATCAATCCTTTCATTCATCCTGTCCCTCATCCTGTCATCCATCCTGTCCCTCATCCTGTCATCCATCCTATCATCCATCCTGTCATTCATCCTGTCCATCATCCTATCATTCATCCTGTCCCTCATCCTGTCATCCATCCTGTCCCTCATCATGTGATCCATCCTGTCATCCATCCTGTCCCTCATCCTGTCATCCATCCTATCATCCATCCTGTCATTCATCCTGTCCATCATCCTATCATTCATCCTGTCCCTCATCCTGTCATCCATCCTGTCATTCATCGTGTCCCTCATCCTGTCATTCATCCTGTCCATCACCCTGTCCATCACCCTGTCATCCATCCTGTCATTCATCCTGTCATCCATCCTATCATCAATCCTTTCATTCATCCTGTCCCTCATCCTGTCATCCATCCTGTCATTCACTCTGTCATCCATCCTGGCCCTCATCCTGTCCCTCATCCTGTCATGCATCCTATCATTCATCCTGTCCCTCATCCTGTCATTCATCCTGTCATCCATCCTGTTCCTCATCCTGTCATCCATCCTTTCATTCATCCTGTCCCTCATCCTGTCATTCACTCTGTCATTCATCCTTTCATTCATCCTGTCATCCATCCTGTCATTCATCCTGTCCCTCATCCTGTCATTCATCCTGTCCCTCATCCTGTCATTCACTCTGTCATTCATCCTGTCATTCATCCTGTCATCCATCCTGTCATTCATCCTGTCCCTCATCCTGTCATTCATCCTGTCATCCATCCTGTCATCCATCCTGTCATTCACTCTGTCATCCATCCTGTCATTCATCCTGTCCCTCATCCTGTCATTTATCCTGTCCCTCATCCTGTCATTCATCCTGTCCCTCATCCTGTCATTCATCCTGTCATCCATCCTGTCATTCATCCTGTCATCCATCCTGTCATCCATCCTGTCATTCATCCTGTCATCCATCCTGTCATTCATCATGTCATCCATCCCATCATCAATCCTTTCATTCATCCTGTCCCTCATCCTGTCATCCATCCTGTCCCTCATCCTGTCATCCATCCTATCATCCATCCTGTCATTCATCCTGTCCATCATCCTATCATTCATCCTGTCCCTCATCCTGTCATCCATCCTGTCCCTCATCATGTGATCCATCCTGTCATCCATCCTGTCCCTCATCCTGTCATCCATCCTATCATCCATCCTGTCATTCATCCTGTCCATCATCCTATCATTCATCCTGTCCCTCATCCTGTCATCCATCCTGTCATTCATCGTGTCCCTCATCCTGTCATTCATCCTGTCCATCACCCTGTCCATCACCCTGTCATCCATCCTGTCATTCATCCTGTCATCCATCCTATCATCAATCCTTTCATTCATCCTGTCCCTCATCCTGTCATCCATCCTGTCATTCACTCTGTCATCCATCCTGGCCCTCATCCTGTCCCTCATCCTGTCATGCATCCTATCATTCATCCTGTCCCTCATCCTGTCATTCATCCTGTCATCCATCCTGTTCCTCATCCTGTCATCCATCCTTTCATTCATCCTGTCCCTCATCCTGTCATTCACTCTGTCATTCATCCTTTCATTCATCCTGTCCCTCATCCTGTCATTCACTCTGTCATTCATCCTTTCATCCATCCTGTCATCAATCCTTTCATTCATCCTGTCCCTCATTCTGTCATTCATCGTGTCCCTCATCCTGTCATTCATCATGTCATTCATCTTGTCATTCATCCTGTCCATCATCCTGTCCCTCATCCTGTCATCCATCCTGTCATTCACTCTGTCATCCATCCTGGCCCTCATCCTGTCCCTCATCCTGTCATTCACTCTGTCATTCATCCTTTCATTCATCCTGTCATCCATCCTGTCATTCATCCTGTCCCTCATCCTGTCATCCATCCTTTCATTCATCCTGTCCCTCATCCTGTCATTCACTCTGTCATTCATCCTTTCATTCATCCTGTCCCTCATCCTGTCATTCACTCTGTCATTCATCCTTTCATCCATCCTGTCATCAATCCTTTCATTCATCCTGTCCCTCATCCTGTCATTCATCGTGTCCCTCATCCTGTCCCTCATCCTGTCATCCATCCTATCATCCATCCCGTCATTCATCCTGTCATCCATCCCGTCATCCATCCTGTCATCCATCCTGTCCCTCATCCTGTCATTCATCCTGTCCCTCATCCTGTCATTCACTCTGTCAGTCATCCTGTCCATCATCCTGTCATCCATCCTGTCCCTCATCCTGTCATTCATCCTGTCCCTCATCCTGTCATTCACTCTGTCAGTCATCCTGTCCCTCATCCTGTCATTCATCCTGTCCCTCATCCTGTCATTCATCCTGTCCCTCATCCTGTCATTCACTCTGTCATTCATCCTGTCATTCATCCTGTCATCCATCCTGTCATTCATCCTGTCCCTCATCCTGTCATTTATCCTGTCCCTCATCCTGTCATTCATCCTGTCATCCATCCTGTCATTCATCCTGTCATCCATCCTGTCATCCATCCTGTCATTCACTCTGTCATCCATCCTGTCATTCATCCTGTCCCTCATCCTGTCATTTATCCTGTCCCTCATCCTGTCATTCATCCTGTCCCTCATCCTGTCATTCATCCTGTCATCCATCCTGTCATTCATCCTGTCATCCATCCTGTCATCCATCCTGTCATTCACTCTGTCATCCATCCTGTCATCCATCCTGTCCCTCATCCTGTCGTCCTCTGACACACAGGGACAGTGGGAGGACGGTTGTCACGTCAAAGGTTTGGTTGATGTAGAGGAAAGTGTGTCGATATGTGAACTCTGTCATGAGTTGGGTTTGGCTCAGAGCAGACGTCCCGTGTACAGAGGTGAAGTCTACATCACATCGGCCGCTGCTTCGATTCACAGCCCTTTGATGCATGTCAACACACACACACACACACACACACACACACAAACACCTGTCAAATAAATAAAATCATCATTTAAAGGGCTGCACGGTGGTGCAGTGGTTAGCGCTGTTGCCTTACAGCTAGAATGTCACTGGTTGTCCTCCTCCTCGTGCATGCGTGGGTTCCCTCCGGGGTCTCCGGCTAACCCACCACCATGCTCTAACCCTAATGGATGGATATCATCTTTAAAAAAAAACCTCCTTTAGAATAAAAGTCCCCATTTTCCTGCTGGCAGGTTGTCGTGGATGCTGCTGTCTAAAGGTTGGGTTGATGGGGAACCAGTATATTTCTTTACAGTGGTGTGGAGCCATGGTCTGTACGAGGAGCTGACAGAGGCAGAGGTCAGAGGTCAGTGCAGGAGCACTAACCTACCACACCTTAAACATGACAGAAACATGGCTGAATATAAACTCACACTCTGGCTTCCCTTCACCTCTCTCTGCACACTTACTCACAACAAAGAGTTTGTTGAAAGCATCTTTATGAGCCGTCTGTGAGCCTCCATCTCTCCATCCGTCCCCTCCCTCCTCCTCTGAGGTGACAGGAGGAGGTGCTGAGCAGAAAGTCATGTGTAATAAAGGACTGAGAAGATGATGATGTGTATCTGATGAAGAGGAGATGAGTCCAGAGGAACAATCAAATGTGTGTGCAGCAGCATGGCATGCATCAGAGATGAGTGTGTTTAAAAATCAATTACACAGTAAATACGACACGAGTCAGCAATGACGCCCCCGGGGAACCTGGGAAATATGTTCCTGCCTGCATGCAGTAAATCTGCTCCCCATACAAATGAATGACTAATTTTATGTACCCACCCCCCCCCACGCCCTCATGTGTACACGAGCTATAAGTCCTCCCAGAGAGAGTTATTAATGATGGAGGTGTTTTCTGCTGAGGGAGGAGGGAGGAGGGAGGAGCCGACCCCGGGTTACCTCTGATCTTTGGAGAGTCAGCAGGGCAGAGAGACACAGGAAGAGAAGAGATGGTGACTACCAGAGGAGGTGTGGCGGAGGAGGGAGGCGGCGAGGAGGAGGAGAGCTCATTGGTTCCTTCTTTAGATGTCCATCTTTAATCTGGTTGTATGGAGTCATGTGCTGCAGTGACTTCCTGAAACCTGCCCTGGATGCCTGGAAACATCTCCGTCACTTCACTCAGGCTCCGTTTAAAATGTTTTCGTTCTCACACTTTGCTCCAGACGAAACCAAAGAAATCTTTAGTGTAAGAAGTGCTGATGAGAGCAGGCCGTGCTAACTGTTCCCCCCCCTCTGAGTATTTGTGCCAAGTTAACAGCAAGTAGCGTCTGCCCCACAGGTAAACATTTTGTCTGTAGAGCTCATTGATCCAAACGTTAATCCAGTTTAACTTCATCAAAAACAAATTACAGTTTTTATTACAACCCTCAGATTTCTCTCATAAGACGACAGCAGAGAGGCTTTGCTCCTCCCTGTAACAAACACAGAGGTGTTTCCTGATCACAGACTCTTTGGACCAACACGTCTGCAGCAGACAGCCTCATAGAACATGTGGTGTGATGTGAACCGGGCACAGGTCGGTTGGTGTAAGCAGCAAACCTTCTAAGTCAGGTTAAGTCAGGTCGTATTTTAGATAGATAGATAGATAGATAGATTGTTGCGTTACAGCAGCAGGTTATCAAAGTGACTTAAGCACAGGAGAAAAAAAATACACAGTAAAAATTACACTAGAAGAAGGAATATATAGATCCAGGAATTCAAACAATAACCTCAATTATATTAATCTAAAATATAAACATATATCTCAATATAAACATATCTGAAAGGTTAACCTACTCAAGTCCATCTAAAATATTAAACTAACTTAAATGTAAACAAACATGGGAGGTAGAGCTGTTAATGTACCATACAATCCATGTTCCTGTCATGTCTTCTTTAGTTATGTAATTCTGTTTCATTGTCTCGATCATTTCCTGTTTTTTTCACTTTGTCACCTTTGCTGTGTTGAAATGCTGTACTATCCCAGCAGCACGTCCTGATGTGGCCTACATATAGTCTGCAGTATGCAAACAAAAGCAAAATGTGCAGTACGCCAAAAATACCCAGATGCCGTATTGATTCAGAGAAACTCTCCAGTCTGCCTCGCCTACTGTATCCCACAATGCACAGCGCTGGAACGTCACAGTGGCAGTTAAAATGACGGACAGCAGCAGTACTCCAGCAGAAGGGGGCGCTATAGCTAAAGAAGCGGCTGTTATTGTTTACTTCCGCCTGGTGTAGCATACTGCAAAATTAATTTAAAAAGCTCCTCCATACTACAGACTACGAATGCAGTACGCAGCATATAGTACATAGCATATAGTATGCAGCATATAGTACGTAGCATGTAGTACGCAGCAATGTGGGCTTCATAGATAACTGGCAGACATTCTGGGGAAAGCCTGGTCTGATCGGAAGAGACGGCATTCATCCCACTTTGGATGGTGCAGCTCTTTTGTCTCGTAATATGGCTAAGTTTGTTAGTCGTAAAACCTGACAAACCAGAGCTGAGACCAGGAGGCAGAGCTGTAGTCCTACACACTCCAGCAGTTTCCCAGCCACAATGTTCATGTTATAGAGACTGTGTCTGCCCCCCAACCCAGGCCTGTTATTACAGTTAATTCAAACTCAAATAAAAAAGGAGTAAATCAAAAAAATTTAATAAAAATTAAAACAACAACCGAAGTTATGCCAAAAAATATGAGAATTAAATGTGGTCTGTTAAATATCAGATCCCTGTCATCTAAAGCTCTATTAGTGAACGATCTGATATCAGATGATCATATTGATTTACTCTCTTTAACTGAGACTTGGCTGTGTCAGGAAGAATATGTCAGCTTAAATGAATCCACTCCTCACAGTCATCTTAATACTCATATTCCTCGAGACACTGGTCGAGGTGGTGGAGTGGCAGCTATCTTCAGTTCTAGTCTTCTAATCAACCCTCGACCCAAACTTAGTTTCTGCTCTTTGTCACACCGCGGTGAGGTTTGTCTTGTCTTGGATTTTTGTCTCGTAACTTCCTGTTTTATTTTGAAACCTGACTCTCCTCTCGTTTCAGGTCACTTGCCCTTCCTCATGTGTCACCGGTCTGATTGTCTCCCCTGATCCCTGATTGTTTCCACCTGTTCCCCACTACCCTCATGTGCTTATAGTCTGCGTCTCCCCTTTGTCTTTTGCCAAAGTGTTTCGTCCTTGTCCGTGCACCCAAGCCCTTATCCACAGTCACAGTCGGTTTTGCCAAGAGTTTTTTGCTACGCCACGTAAGTTGTTTTCTGTTTCCTCCTTTGAGAGTGATTTTTCGTTTGTTAAAGTTTTCTAGTTTAGCATCGATTTTGTGTTATTTTGTAAACTGTTTTCTTTCCTCCCTTTTGGAGCGAATTTGTGTTTAATTAGTATTAGATAGTTGTAGAGCCTCCTTTTTAGGTGAGCCTTTTCTTTTGTCCCGTTGATAGCATCGATTTTGTGTTATTTTGTAAACTGTTTTCTTTCCTCCCTTTTGGAGCGATTTTGTGTTTAATTAGTATTAGATAGTTGTAGAGCCTCCTGTTTAGGTGAGCCTTTTTCTTTTGTCCCGTTGATCAGTAGTTTTGGTTTTCCTCCTTCGGGAGCATTTTGATTTTTAGTCTAGCTTTTGTTTTCCTCCTACGGGAGCGATTTATGTTTTAGGATCTTCCCTGTTTCTAGTGTGTTTTTTGTCTCTCCTTTACTGGAGATTTTCCTATTTAGGAAGTTTTATCTTCCACGAGTTATCTTGCCAGGACTTAATTATTTAGGGAGTTTTTCATAGCCCAATTGTTTATCACTATTCAAAAAGGATCAGAAATCAATAAAGTGTGCTTGTACGTGATATCCTCTGCATCTGAGTCCTCATTTTAGTCCAGGCCTGACATTACACTTTGGCCAGTATGGACTCAGCAGGGATAGAACAGCTCACAGCAGCCCTGCGAGCCCAAGAAGCCCGGCTCTCCCGTCAGGAGGAATTCCAGACCGCCATGGCTTCCCAGATGGGGCTTCTCTCATCACAACTTCAGGGCCTGCACGATCATCTAGTGCAGACGACTACAGCACCTGAGCCTCCGGTAGTAGCGGCTGCTACACCCGTGATTCCCGTCCCGACTGTGCCGGTCGTTGGAGCAGGATGTAAATTAGCCCCACCAGCGCGATTCTCTGGTGAACTGGGGTTATGTAAAACATTTCTCATAGACTGCTCCATACATTATGAACTAAACCCCCATGCTTTTCCCACTGACCGATCCAAGATTGCATTCATGATTTCCCACCTTGCCGGAAGAGCCAAGGCATGGGCCTCGGCAGAGTGGGCCCGAGATTCGTCAGTTTGCAGATCCCTCACCGAGTTTGAAACGGCGCTGCAGAAGACTTTCGACCCGGTAACGACCGACCGGGAAAAGGCTCGGGAGCTGAGCGGACTGAAACAGGGCAGCGACTCCGTATGTGACTACGCCATCCATTTCCGCACTTTGTCGGCGGAGAGTGGCTGGAATACTACGGCCTTATACGACGTGTTTCTGAAGGGGCTAGCAGCTCCTATCCAAGACCTTCTGGTCCCCTTGGATCTACCCACGGATCTCGACTCACTCATCGCACTCGCAATCCGGACGGACAACCGAACCCGCCAACTCAGGCAGCAACGCATCACGAGACCCACAACGCTGGAGAGATCCCTACGCACTCAAGCACCAGGATGGTCGACCACCCGTCGATCACCGCCAGAGCAGCGTCAGTATCCCCCTCCAGAAGGAGAGGGAGAGCCCATGCAGCTGGGAAGAGCACGACTAACACCCGAGGAGCGACGGAGACGTCTACAGGAGGGCCGCTGCTTCTACTGCGGTGAACCCGGTCATCTCGTCGCCACCTGCACTGCCAAAAGGACCATGGTGGTGAGTGAATTTAAAGTTTCAGGCATCACCTCACGTACTCTCACGACAGTCCAGGTAATGCACCACACCACCACTGAACTCAAGGCGCTCATAGACTCGGGGGCTGATGAAAGCTTGATGGACTGGGAACTAGCAGAACAGCTGGGCCTTAACACGGAACTTTTAGCTAAGCCCATCAGAGCTAAAGCCCTTAATGGACAGGAACTTTTCACAATCACACATATCACAGCACCTCTCAAATTGTGCATTAACAGTCACCAGGAGAACATTCGTTTTTATGTATTCAAGTCACCTTCACAGACTCTAATTTTGGGACAGCCATGGTTATATCGTCACAATCCCCATATAAATTGGAGAACAGGAGAGATCCTGGGCTGGGGAGGGGACTGTGTGAACGACTGTCTGAACCTCTCGGTTCGGGAGGAGGAAGTCACAGGCATTAATTTGGTCTCTGTTAATCCCGCCACAGATCCCAATTACCCGGACCTGAGCTCCGTGCCTTCCTGCTACCACCACCTCAAAGAGGTTTTTAACAAAACCAAAGCCCTATCACTCCCTCCTCACCGACCCTATGACTGTGCCATTGAGCTGATTCCAGGCTCCACCATTCCCAAAGGCCGCCTGTACGCGGTTTCTGGGCCAGAGAGGGGGGCCATGCGGGAGTATATCGAAACCTCCCTGAAAGCAGGGCTGATTCGCCCCTCATCATCACCAGCCGGAGCCGGTTTCTTCTTTGTGGGCAAGAAGGATGGCTCCCTAAGACCCTGTATTGACTACAGCCCACTCAATGACATAACTATAAAGAACCGCTACCCACTCCCTCTTATGTCATCTGTGTTTGACCAGCTCCAACAGGCCAAGGTCTTCACCAAGTTGGATCTTCGCAACGCCTATCACTTGGTGCGGATAAGAGAAGGTGACGAGTGGAAGACCGGGTTTAATACCCCTAGTGGGCACTATGAGTACAAAGTCATGCCTTTTGGCCTCACAAATGCTCCTGCCGTGTTCCAGGCCATGATTAATGAGGTGCTAAGAGACTTTCTTGACCATTTTGTGTATGTTTATCTGGATGATATACTTATCTACTCCCCTGACCTGAATAAACACCAAGACCATGTAACTCAGGTATTGAAAAGACTGCTAGAAAACAAACTCTATGTCAAAGCAGAAAAGAGTGAATTCCATGCCGACACTGTCTCCTTCCTGGGCTTCATCGTAGCTCCTGGAAGAGTGCAGATGGACCCGGCTAAAATTAGCGCTGTCGTCGAGTGGCCTACACCTGATAGCCGCAAAAAGGTTCAGCAGTTCCTTGGGTTTGCTAACTTTTACAGGCGGTTCATCAGAGGCTTTAGCGCAATAGCTACTCCTCTCCATGCTCTTACCTCCACACAGGTGCAGTTCCACTGGTCTCCAGAAGCTGATGCTGCTTTTCGTATCCTCAAGCATCGCTTTACCTCGGCTCCCATCCTCACCCTGCCAGACCCTCGACGACAGTTCGTGGTAGAGGTGGACGCCTCCAACGAAGGGGTCGGGGCCATCCTCTCACAGCGGGCAGAGCAGGATGGTAAGATGCATCCTTGTGCCTTCCTATCACGGCGGCTATCCAAGGCGGAGCGGAACTACGACGTTGGTAACCGGGAGTTGCTGGCGGTCAAACTCGCTCTGGAGGAGTGGAGACACTGGCTCGAGGGGGCTGACCATCCATTCATTGTCTGGACAGATCATAAGAATCTAGAATACATCAAGAAAGCCAAAAGACTCAATTCTCGCCAGGCCAGGTGGGCGCTATTTTTTAACCGATTCTCTTTTTCTCTCTCATACAGGCCGGGGTCCCGAAACGTCAAGCCAGACGCCCTGTCTCGTCTCTTCGACCCCGAGCCTGTTGCCAAGGACCCAGAAACGATCCTCCCACTTACCTGTGTGGTTGGAGCACTGACTTGGCAGATAGAAAATGAGGTTAAGCAGGCTAATGGTGAGGCTCCGTCACCTAGTGGGTGCCCAGAGAATCGTTTGTTTGTCCCGGTTGATTTGCGCCCACAGGTGATCCACTGGGCCCACACCTCGCTGCTTTCCTGCCATCCGGGAGTTCGAAGAACGATGTTCGTTATCTCCCGGAGGTTCTGGTGGCCCTCCATGGAGCCGGAGGTCCGGGAGTACGTAGAGGCATGTTCGGTCTGCGCCCGAAACAAGACGTCCTCCGGGTCACGCATGGGTCTCTTGCAGCCACTTCCCATCCCCTCCAGACCATGGTCCGACATCTCGGTGGACTTCGTCACGGGGCTTCCGGTCTCTCAAGGTAACACCACTGTTCTCACAGTGGTGGACAGATTTTCCAAGATGGCTAGATTCATTGCTCTGCCAAAACTGCCCTCCGCCAAAGAAACGGCGGAGATCATGATTATCAATGTTTTTAAGGTTCACGGATTTCCCAAAGACATTGTCTCAGACCGGGGCCCCCAGTTCGTCTCCCGGTTCTGGAGGGAGTTCTGCCGGCTCATCGGAGCTAAGGCCAGCCTGACCTCGGGTTATCACCCAGAGGCCAATGGCCAGACCGAACGCCTCAACCAGCAACTGGAAACCGGCCTCCGGTGTCTGGTCTCTCAGAATCCCTCGACATGGAGCAAACACCTGGTCTGGGTCGAGTATGCCCACAACCTACTGCCCACCTCGGCCACAGGTATTTCACCGTTCAAGTGTGTTTTTGGTTACCAGCCCCCTGTTTTCGCAGACAACGAGCTGGAGGTGTCTGTACCCTCCGCCCATGCCATGGTTCGCCGCTGCCACCGCATCTGGGCAGCCGCCAAGCAGGTATTGATTCGCCAAGGGGACCGGGTCAAGAAAACAAGAGACGGCCCGCCCCCGCCTACCAGCCAGGACAGAGAGTGTGGCTCTCCGCCAAGGATCTACACCTCAAAGTCCCTTCCAAGAAGCTGGCTCCGCGGTTCGTGGGTCCGTTTCCCATCACCAAGCTCATCGGTCCTGCAGCAGTTCGCCTTCGTCTGCCCCGATCCCTCCGTGTTCACCCGACCTTCCACGTAAGCCGGGTCAAGCCCGTCAAGGAGAGTCCGATGGTCCCAGCCGCTGCCCCTCCGCCGCCCCCAGAAGTGATAGAAGGCGGTCCGGTGTACAAGGTCAAGCAGTTGCTGGCGGTTCGCAACCGGGGCCGAGGTAGACAGTATTTGGTGGACTGGGTAGGATATGGTCCTGAGGAGAGGCAGTGGGTTCCGTCTCGCTACGTTGTCGACTCTACACTAATCACGGACTTCCACAGGGACCACCCTGACCAGCCTGGGCCGTCAGGAGTCGGCCCTAGAGGGGGGGGTACTGTCACACCGCGGTGAGGTTTGTCTTGTCTTGGATTTTTGTCTCGTAACTTCCTGTTTTATTTTGAAACCTGACTCTCCTCTCGTTTCAGGTCACTTGCCCTTCCTCATGTGTCACCGGTCTGATTGTCTCCCCTGATCCCTGATTGTTTCCACCTGTTCCCCACTACCCTCATGTGCTTATAGTCTGCGTCTCCCCTTTGTCTTTTGCCAAAGTGTTTCGTCCTTGTCCGTGCACCCAAGCCCTTATCCACAGTCACAGTCGGTTTTGCCAAGAGTTTTTTGCTACGCCACGTAAGTTGTTTTCTGTTTCCTCCTTTGAGAGTGATTTTTCGTTTGTTAAAGTTTTCTAGTTTAGCATCGATTTTGTGTTATTTTGTAAACTGTTTTCTTTCCTCCCTTTTGGAGCGATTTTGTGTTTAATTAGTATTAGATAGTTGTAGAGCCTCCTGTTTAGGTGAGCCTTTTTCTTTTGTCCCGTTGATCAGTAGTTTTGGTTTTCCTCCTTCGGGAGCATTTTGATTTTTAGTCTAGCTTTTGTTTTCCTCCTACGGGAGCGATTTATGTTTTAGGATCTTCCCTGTTTCTAGTGTGTTTTTTGTCTCTCCTTTACTGGAGATTTTCCTATTTAGGAAGTTTTATCTTCCACGAGTTATCTTGCCAGGACTTAATTATTTAGGGAGTTTTTCATAGCCCAATTGTTTATCACTATTCAAAAAGGATCAGAAATCAATAAAGTGTGCTTGTACGTGATATCCTCTGCATCTGAGTCCTCATTTTAGTCCAGGCCTGACACTCTTTTGAAAGCCTTGTTCTGAGTTTTTCACACCCAGCTTGGAAAACTTTACAGCCTGTTTTATTTGTGATAGTATACCGCCCTCCTGGCGCATACTCTGATTTTCTAACTGAATTCTCAGAGTTTTTATCAGATTTAGTCCTGAGTTCAGATCAAATAATTATTGTAGGGGACTTCAATATTCATGTAGATGTTGATACTGATAGTCTTAGCATGGCATTTATGTCCCTTTTGGACTCTATTGGTTTCACTCAAAGTGTAAACCAGCCTACTCACCGCTTTAACCACACCCTCCACCTTGTTCTAGCTTATGGCCTTGAAACCGAAAACTTAATTGTCTTCCCACAAAATCCTCTTTTATCAGATCACTATTTAGTAACATTCGATGTCCTATTAATCGACTACTCTCCAGTTAACAAACATGTACTCACAAGATGTTTGTCTGATAGGACTGTAGCTAAATTTAAGGAAACAATTCTTTACCACATCTGTTTCCTACAGAAAGCTCTGATGCCAATGTTAGTCCCTCTCAGCTTGATCAGTTTGTTGATAGTCCTGCAGGTTTGCTGAGAAGTACTCTAGACTCGATTGCCCCCTTAAAAAAGAAGATTATTAAACGACAGAGGCTAGCTCCATGGTATGACTCAGAAACTCGTAACTTGAAGCAAATGTGGCGTAAATCTGAAAGAATGTGGCGATCCGCCAAAACAGAAGAGTCTCGTTTACTCTGGCAAAATAGTCTTAATAAATACAGGAAGGCCCTACGGCATGCTCGAGGTGTCTACTACTCCTCCCTCATAGAAGAACATAAAAACAATCCCAGGTACCTTTTCAGCACTGTAGCCAGGCTGACAGAGAGTCACAGCTCCACTGAGCCAAGTATTCCTATAGGCCTCAGCAGTGATGATTTCATGAGCTTCTTTAATGACAAAATGCTAAAGATAAGAGACTCTGTAACCTCCTGCCGTTACCTGGTGCAGATGTATCTTTGGAAGCTGCTCACACACCTGATGTTTACACTGTTTTTCTCCAGTTGACCTTCCTGAGCTAAATTCTCTGATATCTTCGTCTAAACCATCAACCTGTCTTTTAGACCCGATTCCAACCAAGCTGCTTAAGGAAGTCTTTCCCTCAATTAGCACTTCTTTACTAGATATGATCAATATGTCTTTATCGACGGGCTATGTACCCCAGCCTTTTAAACTAGCTGTAATTAAGCCACTTCTTAAAAAGCCTACCCATGATTCAGGCACCTTAGCTAACTATAGACCTATATCTAACCTTCCTTTTATCTCAAAGATCCTTGAGAAAGCAGTCGCTAATCAATTATGTGACTTTCTTCATAACAACAGTTTATTTGAGGACTTTCAGTCAGGATTTAGAGTCCACCACAGCACTGAGACAGCACTGAGAGTTTCAAATGATCTACTTACTGCTTCAGACAGAGGACTTCTCTCTGTACTCGTCCTGTTAGATCTTAGTGCCGCTTTCGACACGATAGACCATCACATCCTGTTACAGAGACTAGAACAGTTAATGTTCATTACAGGATCTGCACTAAGTTGGTTTAAATCTTATTGATCAGATCGATCTCAGTTTGTTAATGTTCATGATGTGTCCTCTATGCACACCAAAGTTAGTCATGGAGTTCCACAAGGTTCTGTGCTCGGACCGATTCTTTTTACCTTATATATGCTTCCTCTGGGTAATATCATAAGGAAACACTCCATTAATTTTCATTGTTATGCAGATGATACTCAATTATACTTATCAATGAAGCCAGATGAAACCAATCAGCTATCTAAACTAGAAGCATGCCTTAAGGACATAAAGATCTGGATGACTAGAAACTTTCTGCCACTTAATTCAGACAAACTGAAGTTATTGTGCTCGGCCCAAAACACCTCAGAGATTCTTTCTTTAATGATATAGCTGCCCTAGATGGCATCAGCCTGGCATCCAGCACTACTGTTAGGAATCTGGGAGTTCATCTCTCCTGTATTAGCCTCTCTGCACTGGCTTCCTGTAAAATCTAGAATTGAATTTAAAATCCTTCTTCTTACTTACAAAGCTCTTAATGGTCAGGCACCATCATATCTTAAAGAGCTCATAGTGCCATATTACCCCTCTAGAACATTGCGCTCCCAGGATGCAGGCCTGCTTGTGGTACCTAAAGTCTCTAAGAGTAGTGTTGGAGGTAGAGCCTTCAGTTACCAGGCCCCCCTCCTCTGGAACAATCTACCAGTCAAGGTCCGGGAGGCAGACACCCTCTCTTCTTTTAAGAGTTCAAACGTTCCTCTTTGATAAAGCTTATAGTTAGAGCTGGCTCAGGCTGGGACCAGCCCATAGCCAGCCTGCCTGCCTGCCTGTCTCCCTCTCTCTCTCTCTCTCTGTCTCTGTCTCTCTCTCTGTCTCTCTCTGTCTCTCTCTCTCTCTCTCTGTCTGAGCGCATGGTGGGAGTGAGCGTGTTGGTCAGAGAGCGTTTGGAGTGTGTTTTTGATTATTTTCTATCTTTATCTCTTGTTTAATTGTTATTGTTAGACTCAGTTTAATAGTTTAGTTGTTTCTTTTGTGTTTTTTAGTGGAAGAACAGGTGAGAGTAGGTAAGACAGGTGAGTTTGCAAGTAGGGGTGTCGGCAGCTAGGCAGTATGCCGGTTGTTGGCAGCCATGCCGAGCTGGAGAGGCTCACACGCCGACACGGTGTGAAGCTGCTGTCGGGTGGGGGCTTCTCGGTGGAGGAGGCCAGCTATGCTGTCGGGGAGGCTGTTGGTTTCGACAGTGTCAAGTCGGCCTCCCGGATGAACGGCGCCATAGTCATCTTTTTAGACCAGGTGATTAAAGCAGAGCAGGTAGTGGAGGAAGGAGTAGTGATCCGCGGCACATTCACCCCCGTCCTCCCGTTATCAAACCCGGCAAAAAAAGTCATGATTTCTAACGCCCCCCCGTTCATCAGAAATGATGACTTAGCTAAATAGCTATCACGCTACGGGCAGCTCGTGTCTCCAATTAAGATGGTTCTACTGGGCTGCAAATCATCCCAGCTGAAGCACGTCGTCTGTCACCGTAGACAGGTTTTTATGTTATTAAAAGATAGCAGCAAAGACCTGAACCTAACGTTCAGTTTCAGAGTGGATGGATTCGCCTACAACGTGTTCGCCATTTCTGAAACAATGAAGTGTTTTGGCTGCGGGGCGGAGGGACACCTGGTTCGAGCTTGTCCTGGAGCTGGTGCGCGGCAAATGGGCGGCGGTTCGGCGGCGTCCTCCGTCGGCGCCGTCCTCTGGCGGTTCGGCGTCGACCTCCGTCGGCGCGGGTGCGCCGTCCACCGGCGGTTCGGCGTCGACCTCCGGCGGCGCGGGTGCGCCGTCCACCGACGGTTCGGCGTCGACCTCCGGCGGCGCGGGTGCGCCGTCCACCGGCGGGTCGACGCCGAACCGCCGGTGGTCGCGGGTGCGCCGGATGGCGCCGGTCCGCCGGGGGGCGGCGTTTCGGCTGAGCCGTCGGCCGGGCCATCGGCTGGGCCGGACGAGTCCGGTGCGGCTCGGACCGCGGTCGGGTCGGGATTTCTCGGCTTGTCTAGGACTACGGAGGAGGTGCGGGACGGAGCGGAGGACATGGAGGACGGAGAGCTGAATGTGACTCAGGATCAAGGTAAGACAGTGAAACATGTAGAAATCGTGCAGAGCAGTGTGGAAGCAGGTAAAACCAAACAGACAGAAAAGGAAAAGTGTAAAGAAAATGTCGAGAGCTGCAGCGCTGTGAGTGATGTTCAGATAGATGAACGCATGTGTGAGGATGAACTGTTGAACAAAAGTAATAAGAGAAAGAACCTTGATAAGGAGCAGAGCAGCTCTAAGGCTAAAAAGGTGCAGGAGGATCTTTCTGATGAGGAGTGTGAGTGGACTCCTTCACAGGAGGAGTCCATTGTGTGCTACTCTCTGGAGAAGATTAAAAAGTTTCTCCTGGAAACTAAAGGTCAGAGGGTGAAAATAGATCAGTTTTTCCCTGATCTCAGAGGGTTTGTTAAATCTGTTGTGCGTCTGAGAAAGGAAGAAGATGCTTTCAGTGAGCAGGAGGTGTACAGACTCAAGAAAATGGTGACCAAAGTCAAAGCCCAGCTGACTGAAGATGATGACTAAACCCAGAATCTGTCTCCTCGTGCTGGCTCTGTGTGTGTGTTTATTAAGTCTCTTCCTCTTCATGGCTGACATCAAAATTGGGTCTTTAAACATAAATGGAGCAAGAAGTGACGTGAAGAGAGCCTCTCTTTTTAAACTGATTGATTTTAAACACTTAGACATAGTCTTTGTGCAGGAGACTCACAGTGACAGTGACAATGAGGCTGACTGGAAGAAGGAGTGGCCTGGGCAGGTGATCCTCAGCCATAAGTTGTCTAACAGCGGGGGGGTCGCTGTGCTGTTCTCGCAGAGGTTCACCCCCTCTGCTGTGGACGTGGAGGAGATCATGTGTGGCCATATCCTAAAGGTTAAAGTGCAATATGAAAATGTGAAGCTGGTTTTAGTGAATGTTTATGCTCCGGTTTTAGCTTCTGAGAGGATGGGTTTTTTACATGTTTTAGGTGATGTTCTTAACAGTTGTGCTGACGAGTTTTTATTCCTGGGGGGGGATTTTAATTGCACTGAAAATGCAGTTTTAGATAGGAATCACCTGGAGCCTCACCCAGCCTCAGCGGCCAGGCTCAGGCGTCTGGTGGAGGCGTATGAGTTAAAAGATGTGTGGAGAGGTGTGAACAGAGACAGCAGGCAGTACAGCTGGAGCCACTGCAGAGATAATCTGCTGTCTCTGGCCAGACTCGATCGCTTTTACTGTTTTAAACATCATTTTAGCATCTTTAAGTCCTGTCTTATCTCTCCTGTGGGTTTTACTGATCACTGTCTCGTTCACTGCTCCTTTTTTATCCAGAATGTGAAGGTGACCAGTGCATACTGGCATTTTAACACTGGGCTTTTAAAGGATCATTGTTTTAGAGAGGCTTTTACTTATTTATGGAAGACGCACAGAAACAGCAAGGCTGCTTTTCCCTCAGTGCAGCGCTGGTGGGACTTTGGAAAAGTCCAGGTCAGACAGTTTTGTCAACAGTATACTCGCAACGTCACCAAGCACATGGCCCGCTGTCTGAGTGACCTGGAGACTGAGGTGGTAGAGCTCCAGAGTCTGGTAGATTCTACAGGAGATCAGGGGCACGTTGAGGCCCTGAAAGCTAAAAAGGCTGCTCTAGCCAACCTGCTGGGCATCACAGCACAGGGGGCTCTGGTTCGGTCCAGGTTCATGAGCTCCTCTCAGATGGACGCCCCCTCACAGTTCTTCTTCAGCCTGGAGAAAAGAAACGGTCAGAGGAAGATCATCCACTCTCTGCGCTCTGAGAGTGGATCCACAGTGACAGACAGCTCTGCGATCAGGAGCTACGCCACCTCCTTCTACAAGGAGCTGTTTCAGAAAGAGTTTGTGGAGGACGCAGAGCTGGCTGGTGGTTTTTATGATGGTCTACCTCAGGTGACGGAGGAGTCCAACACACTGCTGGACTCTGAACTGTCCCTGAATGAGCTGTACGCTGCTGCCATGAGCCTGCAGAATGGGAAAGCGCCGGGGATAGATGGTCTCCCGGTTGACTTTTATAAATCCTTCTGGGCCGTGATTGGTGAAGACCTGTTAGAGGTCATTCAGGCAAGTCTAAGGACTGGGCTGCTCCCGCTGAGCTGCAGGAGGGCGATCATAACCCTGCTGCCTAAAAAGGGAGACTTACAGGAGCTGAAGAACTGGAGGCCTGTGTCCCTGCTCTGTGGGGACTATAAGATACTGTCCAAGGCTTTGGCGTCCAGGCTGAGAGACGTGATGAGTGAGGTGGTCCACATCGACCAGACCTACTGTGTGCCCGGCAGGCTCATCAGTGACAACGTCACTCTGATTCGGCATGTTGTGGAGGTCTCTGGCTCGTTGGCTGAGGATACTGGTCTGATTTCTATAGACCAGGAAAAGGCTTTCGACCGGGTTGAACACCAGTACCTGTGGCACACGCTCAGTGCGTTTGGGTTCAGCCCAGGTTTCATAGCCAGGATACAGGTCCTGTACCGTGACATTGCGAGTATACTGAAAATCAATGGCGGTCTGGCTGCACCTTTTAATGTCCAGAGGGGGGTCAGGCAGGGCTGCTCGCTGTCGGGCATGCTGTATTCTCTCTCCATTGAGCCTCTGCTTCACAAGCTCAGGAGAGAGCTCTCAGGTGTGTCCTTCCCAGGCTGTCCCTCCACTTTTAAAGTCACGGCTTATGCAGATGACATCATGGTTTTAACCAACAAACAGGCAGATATTGATATTTTAAAACAGAATGTGGACTTTTTTAACAAGATGTCATCTGCAAAAGTCAACTGGGGTAAAAGTGAAGCCCTGATGGTGGGTAATAAACTGTCAGACCACTTAACTCTGCCGGGGGGGCTCACCTGGAAAACGGGAGGGTTGAAGTACCTGGGGGTGTTTTTAGGTGACGAGTCGTTTTTAATGAAAAACTGGGAGAACGTTGTAGAGAAGGTGGAGGGGAGACTGAAAAAGTGGAGGTGGCTCCTGCCGGGCTTGTCCTACAGAGGGAGGACGCTGGTCATTAACAACCTGGTGTCCTCCTCTCTGTGGCACAGGCTGGTCTGCGTTGACCCCCCCTCTAACTTACTCTGTCGTGTCCAAGCTGTTCTCGTGAACTTTTTCTGGGACAAGCTGCACTGGCTTCCTCAGGCCGTCCTCTTTCTCCCTAAAGAGGAAGGAGGACAAGGACTTATTCATCTGGCCAGCAGAGCAGCTGCTTTCCGGTTGCAGTTTGTCCAGAGACTATTGTTCGGACACAGAGACTTGGTGTGGAGGCCGCTGGCTCACCTGGTCCTGCAGCAGTGCGGGGGGTTTAAACTGGACATGCCTCTCTTTTTAATGGATTTTAAAAGCGTGAACTTTCGGGGTCTGCCACTGTTTTATCGAGGAGTTTTCACTGTGTGGAAAATGCTGGTGAAGGAGCGACCGGTCCAAAGTGCCTCTCTTCACTGGTTGCTGAAGGAGCCGGTGGTGCACGGCGGACGCCTGGATGCCCCCTGCTGGGCGGGTTCAGCAGTGTTTCAGGTGTTCATCAGAGCTGACCTGCTCACCCTGGGATCTGTGATAAATCTTGCTGGGCCTGGTCTGGAGGATGCGGCTACTCTGGCGGCTGCTCTGGGGGTCAGATCGGTGAGGACCATTGGCCGGCTCCTGGAGCACTGGAGGCACCGCCTCACCGGACACGAGCGTCACCTGCTGGAGGATCACAGTCGGGGTCTGGTGACTCCTCACAGTGACGACCCCTTCCCAGAGATCGGTCTGTGTGTGGACTCAGAGCAGCGCCCGGGGTTAAACCTGGAGGAAGCGAGGGGCAAACCTCTCTACAAACTGATGGTCTGGTGTCTCCACAAAGACAAACTGAACCAGCGTGTGGACACGCCGTGGAGACGCCACCTGAACCTGAGAGGTGATGGAAAACCTGCGTGGAGGAGTCTGTACAAAGCTCCTCTGACTAAGAAGGTGGCCGACCTTCAGTGGAGAGTGCTACACGGGATCTTAGAAGTGAACTCTTTCCTGTGTGTGATCAACCAGGCAGAGAGGGACACGTGTCCTTTCTGTCCTGGAACAGAGACGGTGTTTCACTGTTACAATGACTGTTGTCGCCTGTCGCCTCTTTTCTCTTTGCTGGACTCACTGGTTTTAAAGTTTGGAGAGCTTTTTAACAAACAGGTTTTTATTCTGGGTTTTAAGTACAAGAAAA
>NW_027211637.1:430000-495000 GCF_022749685.1 Semicossyphus pulcher
ATGTGGGAGATGAAGGACATATCCTGATCAAACAGAACTCCCAGATTCCTAACAGTAGTGCTGGATGCCAGGCTGATGCCATCTAGGGCAGCTATATCATTAGAGAAAGAATCTCTGAGGTGTTTTGGGCCGAGCACAATAACTTCAGTTTGTCTGAATTAAGTAGCAGAAAGTTTCTAGTCATCCAGATCTTTATGTCCTTAAGGCATGCTTCTAGTTTAGATAGCTGATTGGTTTCGTCTGGCTTCATTGATAAGTATAACTGAGTATCATCTGCATAACAATGAAAATTAATGGAGTGTTTCCTCATGATGTTACCCAGAGGAAGCATATATAAGGTAAAAAGAATCGGTCCGAGCACAGAACCTTGTGGAACTCCATGACTAACTTTGGTTTGCATAGAGGACACATCATGAACATTAACAAACTGAGATCGATCTGATAGATAAGATTTAAACCAACTTAGTGCAGATCCTGTAATGAACATTAACTGTTCTAGTCTCTGTAACAGGATGTGATGGTCTATCGTGTCTAAAGCGGCACTAAGATCTAACAGGACGAGTACAGAGAGAAGTCCTCTGTCTGAAGCAGTAAGTAGATCATTTGAAACTCTCAGTGCTGTCTCAGTGCTGTGGTGGACTCTAAATCCTGACTGAAAGTCCTCAAATAAACTGTTGTTATGAAGAAAGTCACATAATTGATTAGCGACTGCTTTCTCAAGGATCTTTGAGATAAAAGGAAGGTTAGATATAGGTCTATAGTTAGCTAAGGTGCCTGAATCATGGGTAGGCTTTTTAGGAAGTGGCTTAATTACAGCTAGTTTAAAAGGCTGGGGTACATAGCCCGTCGATAAAGACATATTGATCATATCTAGTAAAGAAGTGCTAATTGAGGGAAAGACTTCCTTAAGCAGCTTGGTTGGAATCGGGTCTCAAAGACAGGTTGATGGTTTAGACGAAGATATCAGAGAATTTAGCTCAGGAAGGTCAACTGGAGAAAAACAGTGTAAACATCAGGTGTGTGAGCAGCTTCCAAAGATACACCTGCACCAGGTAACGGCAGGAGGTTACAGAGTCTCTTATCTTTAGCATTTTGTCATTAAAGAAGCTCATGAAATCATCACTGCTGAGGCCTATAGGAATACTTGGCTCAGTGGAGCTGTGACTCTCTGTCAGCCTGGCTACAGTGCTGAAAAGGTACCTGGGATTGTTTTTATGTTCTTCTATGAGGGAGGAGTAGTAGACACCTCGAGCATGCCGTAGGGCCTTCCTGTATTTATTAAGACTATTTTGCCAGAGTAAACGAGACTCTTCTGTTTTGGTGGATCGCCACATTCTTTCAGATTTACGCCACATTTGCTTCAAGTTACGAGTTTCTGAGTCATACCATGGAGCTAGCCTCTGTCGTTTAATAATCTTCTTTTTTAAGGGGGCAATCGAGTCTAGAGTACTTCTCAGCAAACCTGCAGGACTATCAACAAACTGATCAAGCTGAGAGGGACTAACATTAGCATAAGAGCTTTCTGTAGTAAACAGATGTGGTAAAGAATTGTTTCCTTAAATTTAGCTACAGTCCTATCAGACAAACATCTTGTGAGTACATGTTTGTTAACTGGAGAGTAGTCGGTTAATAGGACATCGAATGTTACTAAATAGTGATCTGATAAAAGAGGATTTTGTGGGAACACAATTAAGTTTTCTGTTTCAAGGCCATAAGCTAGAACAAGGTGGAGGGTGTGGTTAAAGCGGTGAGTAGGCTGGTTTACACTTTGAGTGAAACCAATAGAGTCAAAAAGGGACATAAATGCCATGCTAAGACTATCAGTATCAACATCTACATGAATATTGAAGTCCCCTACAATAATTATTTGATCTGAACTCAGGACTAAATCTGATAAAAACTCTGAGAATTCAGTTAGAAAATCAGAGTATGCGCCAGGAGGGCGGTATACTATCACAAATAAAACAGGCTGTAAAGTTTTCCAAGCTGGGTGTGAAAAACTCAGAACAAGGCTTTCAAAAGAGCTGAAACTAAGTTTGGGTCGAGGGTTGATTAGAAGACTAGAACTGAAGATAGCTGCCACTCCACCACCTCGACCAGTGTCTCGAGGAATATGAGTATTAAGATGACTGTGAGGAGTGGATTCATTTAAGCTGACATATTCTTCCTGACACAGCCAATCGCATCAGCGACTAAATGAACATCATGCTGTGTTGAAGAAGACTTGAAACTAGAGACTGAGACCATAAACTCATCAGGAACATGTTTACTGAGGGAATAAAGAGAGAGAGAAGGAGGACCATTTTCTCATAGACTTCTATAGGATCAGACTGCTTTTAAAACCAGAATGCAGGCCCTCTTCACCGTTGAAAGCTCTGACTCTGTCTCTCCATCGGGGGTCGATGCCTGAATCAGATGTAGTTTTACAGTCTCAGTGTTCACACATTTTATAGAGGACAATAACTTTGAGTTGAATGTGAAGCTTTTCTTTGATTCTCCCTCTCTTATTATCTTCCTCATCCATCATCAGCAGCCTGTCGATACACTGAAGGCTCATATTTTCAGCAGCTGTTACTCTGAACCTTTGTCATGAACATTATTGTGTCTGTCAGAGACTCCACAGAAAGCTGCTGATGCTGCTGAAACTCTCCTCTGAGGACAGAGACACTGCAGGATCTGATCCTCACAGAGAGACTCGGGAGAGGAGAGGGGTGAAGGGTTAACCCCTCCTCATGTAGGTCTATAGTAGACAATGTGTTTCTCTAGACAGACCCAGAGCTCTGTTTCAATGCTGTCAAAAGTTATCAAGTATAAAATACAGATTGTTCTGATTCATGTTTCTTTAGCCAACATCTTTACATTTACAGTGTAAAATTACGCTGAGTGAAATAATGCAGAGTGAAATAACTCAGTGTAAAATAACTCAACTCTCAATCAGGAGAGACTTCATTAAGATCGAACAATTACTTATTTACAAGTTTGGAAAGAATGAAATGTGCAAAGTCTTTGGCGATTAGACTCCATCGTGATGTCTTCGTGTACTTGAAGATGGGACACGACAGGATGCCCCCATGGAGTCTAGACACTGGTGGTGGTGATGATGGTGAAGACAGGAAGAGCTGAGGAGCTGGACTTGGACACTGATGAGATGGATTGGAGGTGAACAGGGTGGATGAGGGTCGCAATGATCGAGCTGAAACGACAAATTGTCTGCGGAAGAGAGGAGAACAGATTTAACATTTTACAGCAGCGGGATGATTGGACAACAGACGTTGAGGCTGAATCTGGTTGGTTTAGTACTTAAATAGTATACGCCCATAATCAGCTGATCACCAGACAGGAAGGACAGTGCGGGAGAGAGAGAATGTGACGTTAATGAATTATGCTAATGAATGAATGAGTATGAACAGTCTTCCTGGTTGAACTTACACTCAGATACATTAAAATAACTCAGAGTGAAATAACGCAGGGTGAAATTACGCAGAGTAAAATAAAAGTAAAATTACGCAGAGTAAAATAAAAGTATAATAACCCAGAGTGAAATTACGCGGAGTGAAATAACACAGAGTGAAATAAAAGTAAAATAACGCAGGGTAAAATAACGAAGAGTGAAATTACGCAGAGTAAAATAAAAGTAAAATAACGCAGAGCGAAATAACCCAGAGTAAAATTACGCAGAGTAAAATAAAAGTAAAATAACGCAGAGCGAAATAACCCAGAGTAAAATTACGCAGAGTAAAATAAAAGTATAATAACGCAGAGTGAAATTACGCGGAGTGAAATAATGCAGAGTGAAATAAAAGTATAATAACGCAGAGTGAAATAACTCAGAGTGAAATTACGCGGAGTGAAATAAAAGTATAATAACGCAGAGTGAAATAACTCAGAGTGAAATAAAAGTATAATAACGCAGAGTGAAATAACTCAGAGTGAAATTACGCGGAGTGAAATAACACAGAGTGAAATAAAAGTAAAATAACGCAGAGTGAAATAACGCAGAGTAAAATAACAGAGTAAAATAACGCAGAGTAAAATAACTCAGAGTGAAATAAAAGTAAAATAACGCAGGGTAAAATAACGCAGAGTGAAATAACTCAGAGTGAAATAACTCAGAGTGAAATAAAAGTAAAATAACGCAGAGTGAAATAACTCAGAGTGAAATAACACAGAGTGAAATAAAAGTAAAATAACGCAGGGTAAAATAACGCAGAGTGAAATAAAAGTAAAATAACACAGAGTGAAATAAAAGTAAAATAACGCAGGGTAAAATAACGCAGAGTGAAATAACTCAGAGTGAAATAACACAGAGTGAAATAAAAGTAAAATAATGCAGGGTAAAATAACTCAGAGTGAAATAACACAGAGTTAAATAACAGAGTAAAATAACTCAGAGTGAAATAACAGAGTAAAATAACGCAGAGTGAAATAACAGAGTAAAATAACACAGAGTGAAATAACAGAGTAAAATAACGCAGAGTGAAATAACTCAGAGTGAAATAACACAGAGTGAAATAACAGAGTAAAATAACGCAGAGTAAAATAACGCAGAGTGAAATAACACAGAGTGAAATAACAGAGTAAAATAACGCAGAGTAAAATAACGCAGAGTGAAATAACACAGAGTGAAATAACTCAGAGTGAAATAACACAGAGTGAAATAAAAGTAAAATAACGCAGAGTGAAATAAAAGTAAAATAACGCAGGGTAAAATAACGCAGAGTGAAATAAAAGTAAAATAACGCAGAGTGAAATAAAAGTAAAATAACGCAGGGTAAAATAACGCAGAGTGAAATAAAAGTAAAATAATGCAGGGTAAAATAACTCAGAGTGAAATAACACAGAGTGAAATAACAGAGTAAAATAACGCAGAGTGAAATAACAGAGTAAAATAAAAGTAAAATAACGCAGAGTGAAATAACAGAGTAAAATAACACAGAGTGAAATAACAGAGTAAAATAACACAGAGTGAAATAACAGAGTAAAATAACGCAGAGTGAAATAAAAGTAAAATAACGCAGAGTGAAATAACTCAGAGTGAAATAACACAGAGTGAAATAAAAGTAAAATAACGCAGAGTGAAATAACTCAGAGTAAAATAACACAGAGTGAAATAAAAGTAAAATAACGCAGGGTAAAATAACGCAGAGTGAAATAACTCAGAGTGAAATAACACAGAGTGAAATAAAAGTAAAATAATGCAGGGTAAAATAACTCAGAGTGAAATAACACAGAGTTAAATAACAGAGTAAAATAACTCAGAGTGAAATAACAGAGTAAAATAACGCAGAGTGAAATAACGCAGAGTGAAATAACACAGAGTGAAATAACAGAGTAAAATAACGCAGAGTAAAATAACGCAGAGTGAAATAACACAGAGTGAAATAACTCAGAGTGAAATAACACAGAGTGAAATAAAAGTAAAATAACGCAGGGTAAAATAACGCAGAGTGAAATAAAAGTAAAATAATGCAGGGTAAAATAACTCAGAGTGAAATAACACAGAGTGAAATAACAGAGTAAAATAACGCAGAGTGAAATAACAGAGTAAAATAAAAGTAAAATAACGCAGAGTGAAATAACAGAGTAAAATAACACAGAGTGAAATAACAGAGTAAAATAACACAGAGTGAAATAACAGAGTAAAATAACGCAGAGTGAAATAACTCAGAGTGAAATAACACAGAGTGAAATAACAGAGTAAAATAACGCAGAGTGAAATAACACAGAGTGAAATAACAGAGTAAAATAACGCAGAGTAAAATAACGCAGAGTGAAATAACACAGAGTGAAATAACTCAGAGTGAAATAACACAGAGTGAAATAAAAGTAAAATAACGCAGAGTGAAATAACACAGGGTGAAATAACTCAGAGTGAAATAACACAGAGTGAAATAACTCAGAGTGAAATAACAGAGTGAAATAAAAGTAAAATAACGCAGAGTGAAATAAAACTAAAATAATGCAGGGTAAAATAACTCAGAGTGAAATAACACAGAGTGAAATAACAGAGTAAAATAACTCAGAGTGAAATAACAGAGTAAAATAAAAGTAAAATAACGCAGAGTGAAATAACAGAGTAAAATAACACAAAGTGAAATAACAGAGTAAAATAACGCAGAGTGAAATAACACAGAGTGAAATAACACAGAGTGAAATAACAAGAGTAAAATAACGCAGAGTAAAATAACTCAGAGTGAAATAACACAGAGTGAAATAACAGAGTAAAATAACTCAGAGTGAAATAACAGAGTAAAATAAAAGTAAAATAACGCAGAGTGAAATAACAGAGTAAAATAACACAGAGTGAAATAACAGAGTAAAATAACGCAGAGTGAAATAACACAGAGTGAAATAACACAGAGTGAAATAACAAGAGTAAAATAACGCAGAGTAAAATAACTCAGAGTGAAATAACACAGAGTGAAATAACAGAGTAAAATAACGCAGAGTGAAATAACAGAGTAAAATAAAAGTAAAATAACGCAGAGTGAAATAACGCAGAGTGAAATAACAGAGTAAAATAACGCAGAGTGAAATAACTCAGAGTGAAATAACAGAGTGAAATAACGCAGAGTGAAATAACACAGAGTGAAATAACAGAGTAAAATAACGCAGAGTGAAATAACAGAGTAAAATAAAAGTAAAATAACGCAGAGTGAAATAACGCAGAGTGAAATAACGCAGAGTGAAATAACAGAGTAAAATAACGCAGAGTGAAATAACTCAGAGTGAAATAACAGAGTGAAATAACGCAGAGTGAAATAACACAGAGTGAAATAACAGAGTAAAATAACTCAGTGAAATAACACAGAGTGAAATAACAGAGTAAAATAACGCAGAGTAAAATAACTCAGAGTGAAATAACAGAGTAAAATAACAAAGTTAAATAAAATAACAGTAAAATAACTCAATGTGTAGAGTAAAACAGGGTTCAGGTGATGCGGATAATTATTTAAGACACACCACCTGTGAGGTGGCTGATCACGTTATAAACCTGTGCACCTATCCTCACTGGTCATAATTTTGATGGAACGAATCCCCGAGCTGCCTTGTGCTGGAGAGAAAGTCTCTTCACTCAGAGAACCACGGTTACCCATATATAATCGTCCGTTCTCTATCGTATTGTGACAACCCCATCTTTTGGTTGCTTGTTGGCTCTTTGCTGTCTGTGTTTCAGATGCCAGTGGGTGTGGCCGCGTCGTCACGATTGGGAACACCTGGGCCCGGTGTTCTTAAGCATCCTTAACTCTGTCTTGGACGGGAGATGGAGAACTGTCTTCTCCCCATTAGGCCATGGTCCTTAATCTTGTGTTGTTTCATATTTCCACACAACACCCCACACCGCATAACCTCACTCATGCACACACACTAGCACCACTGACTTACAGCCCCCCCACACTTCATAATGTTGGGTTAATTTTTATCATTTTGTGTTTAGTTACAATAAATTAATTATTCTTTTAAAGTAACTCCTTGTTTCTTTGATCGGTTCTGAGCCGACCATGACAGTATCAAGACTATCTCTCCACCCAGTTACGGCCTCGCGAGACGCCAAGGCTCAACAACAGGGGTGGACATGCCCCACAGACCAGCCACACCAGGCTGACTGTCAAAGGATAAAGAAACGTTACCGCAACTGCTCACCAAAGGACGTGAATGCAGCCACATTGACCTGGTAGAACCAGGCAAATGTCGAAAGTGGCAGCTGCGCAAATCTCACTCGGAGATGCACCGTGCCACAATGTCCAGGATATAGCCTTGCCCCGGGTAGAGTGGGCCTTCAAACCCAAAGGGAAATGTTGCCTCTACACCCACACAGGCTTGCTAGATAGCACACACAATCCGGTGAGAAAAATAGGCTTTTGACAGTGGCCGACCCAGCAGCTCCAGCTTGAAACAGACAAACAACTGGTCTTTGTTCCTATGCACCTGTGTCCGGTGCGTGTACACTCTAAGTGCCCTAACATGGCACACCAGTGAATGCCTGTGCTCCTTATCCTCCATCCGTGTGGAGTGAAGAGATCTCAGTTGAGTCACCCAACTTGGCTCTTCTTGACAGTCAGAAAGAACCTTGGGGAGGAACGTGGGATTTGGCTGCAGTACCACCCCTGGCCCCTCCGGCAGGAACCTGCACAGGAGCCTGAAGCTCCCCTACTCTCTTGGCAGAAGCCAGCGCCAGCAATAGGGTGGACCCGAATCACAGCCACTTCTGGTCCAATGACTCCAGAGGCTCAAACGGGGCCTTTTCCATGGCCCGCAGGACCAGCTCCAAATCCTGGGAGGGGGAGGGGGAGACGTAGAGCAGGCTGCATGGTCATGGATGGGCCATGGCGTCTCCCACAAGGGGAGGGTTGTCTGTCTCTCTGAGAGAACAAGGGCACAGTGGGTTGATTTCCGTGATGGGAACAGGTCGTCTGCTGCTTGCCCGTAACTGTGCCCACAACCACCTGAGATTGCAGCCTCTAGCCTTACCGGTCTGGACCTCCCCTGGACAGCTGATCCACCGCCATATTGTCCAGCCCTGGGCACCAGCTGCAGTCGCCCGGCCCCGACCCTAAAGGGCGCTACGGCCTTAAGGATCGAAACCTGGGCACGTCTGCAGCCGGCGCACCAACTGGCAGAGGCCTGTTGATATCAGCTACTACGGCCACACTGTCTGCTATTCTCAGCACGTGTTGGCCCTGAAAGTGTGGGAGAGAACGGTGGAGGGCAAAATCTTGAGCTGCCCTCAGAGTCCGAATGTTTATGTGCAACATAAGCATATTGGCCATGCCAGCAACCGCTCACACCGTTCCGTCTCTGAGCACTGCTCCCAACCTGTCGATGAAGTATCTGTTGCCACCAGATGGCGATGCATCCTTTGGCCCAGTCTACTCCTCCTGCCAGTACATTCCCTGCTTTCCCACCAGTGGAGGGCTAACCGTAACCATCTGGTGACGAGCACAGTGGTTTGCGGGTGACTCTTGGGGCTCAGCCCTAAGCCCAGGAGACACCTTTCGCACCGGGCACATGTGCACAAGGGCCAATGGAACCGCCTGGACTGCCGGTGCCAGGAGGCGGAGCTACACAGCCTTCATGTGACTCTGGCCCCTAGCCTTGAGCCTTCAAGCCGCGGGGGACAGCTGCCTCTTCTGTGTCATTGTCATCAACGCAGTCTGGGAACCCAATACTAGGCCCAGGAAATGCATGCTCTATGAAGGCTCAAGCCTGCTCAGCCTTGAGTGAGAGATTGACAATCCTGATCCCCCTCTGTCTCAGAGGAGATAGAAATGCCTCAATACACCTGGCTTTCTCTTCTTCCTTTAAGAGAGTGGGAAATGACATGCGGCAAGGGGCAGAGGGTGGGAGTTGAACCCCGGGCCACCGCATCAAGGACTGTAGCCTATGTCCAGTGAGCCCCCTTGAGCCCCCTCGCTCTGATTGCCCTTAATTTTAGCCCTTAGGTCACCAGAGCCCCAGCCTGAATCTTGGGTCTGTGCATGGACTATGGATGACTGTCCGGCCCCCTGCCACCTGTGACGCCTGCCAGTGCACCAGATGCAACATAGTGTAGGCTCTAAGACCAAACATGGCCGAGGGCCAACCGGCCACCTCCGCTGACTACTCTGCCTCTGGTTGCAACCCAGACTGGGAAAACCATAGCTGGCGCCTAGTGACCCAGAGAGACGCTTCGCTTTCCTCTGCAGCTGCTGCCTGCTCTTTCATTAGCTGTGCCATGACAGATGAAACGAGCTATAGTTCAGGGACAAGGTCTGCACTGCGCCCGATATCCAGTTCACATGGCACACAATCGCTTATACAGAGCCAAAAAGGACTCTGTGTTAGCCAGCCCCTTTAATCTTTCCTTTATTGCACAGCAGCAATGAAGCAGTGAGTTCGAGTAGCCTCTTTATTTATGGTGCATTAACCCCTCGTCAGAGTGATACGGCAGGTAGAGTCACATATGAAGCGGCAAAACAAACTGAATGCGGCCATGGTCCTATGCACCTTGGCTAGCAAGGCATGAGATATGAGAGCCGCTATGGCATAATCCAAAAAATAATTCAACCCTTGTGTCACTCAGAAAGGACCTGAGTGGGGGAACAGTGAGTTTCATAGAACCACCCCCTAAACTCTGTTCCCTGAGGCATTTGGCCTGCCAGGGCTGAGTGGGTGGAGTAGCCTATCTACGCCCACTGGGCCCTGGCAGCCTGTCTCAGACTAAAACTCAGAGTGAAATAACACACTAAAATAACTTGTAACGTAAATAACTTGTAACGGTTACAAGTGTATTTTATTGTTAACAGGTATTTTATTTACATGATTAAAAAATACATGAAAACAGATGCTGGACAAATAAAACATCTGGTCTCAGGTGTGTTCGTGTGTGTGCAGATATGTTGAGGGGTCTTCGTGTGTTCCCGTGTGTTCAGGTGTGGATGTTTATGTGCTGACCTCAGTGCTGTCCAGGAACAAATGAGCAGTTGCCCTCCAGCTACATTTTAATAAACAGCACAACGTTGTGTTGGACCTCCTGTCTGTCTGTCTGTCTGTCTGTCTGTCTGTCTGTCTGCCTGCCTGCCTGCCTGCCTGTCTGTCTGTCTGTCTAACAAGCTTAGATTTCCATCCTGCTGTCAGAAACAGCTTCGGACAGCAGACCTGAATGTGCTGCAAGGACACAGTGCTGCTCTGAGCGCAGTGAAGCATTTATTGACAAACACACACACACACACACGCGCACGCACACACACACACACACACACACACACAGTCTCAGTGGGCAGTATAATCACAGACTCTGCATGTACATACAGAACTCACTGAACATGAACAAACGTAGCTTTAACACAAGGATAACAAATATAATGTGTTTATGTGACTGATATCAGTTTATTAGTTCTCTCGTGATTCACCTCCTACACACATACACACACACATACACACACACACACTCACACACGCACACACACACACACACACCTGAGAGGGGGAGGGTCCTCAGAGGTCCACTTAGCAGCTGTGATTTGATGAGAAGGGCCTTTTGCTTTATTTAGTGAAGTGCTGCCTAATGTGATTATGCATCCTGCTCTATAACACACACACACACACACACGCACACACACACACACACACACACACAGATATACAGGGAGATATTACAGGAGTCCCCGATGACCGAGGACGTCCCTGTCAGAGAGACAGACAGGCAGAGAGACAGTTGTCTAATCATTGCAGCTTTAAACTTCGTAGTTGATGATTAAAGTAAATTAATCTTTATTAAATAGTTTAAACGCTGTCTGTTTGAACTCAGTGACGATGTGTCCATGTTTCCATCAGGAATATTTCAGCTCATTTCCACTGAGGCTGAAACACACAGTGAACATCAGGAGAGACTTCACCTTGAACTGCTGCTCAATATTAATTACCCATGTTTATATGTATTTACTTATTATATATTATTATATATAATAAATGTGTGTTTAATGGTTCTGTCCGTCAGATGAGACCCTGTCACTGTAAATACAGTTTGAATGCACAGTATAGTTAAACACAGTACAGGATGGGAACATTGAGTCCACAGCAGCTGTGTGACCTGACTGCAGTCTCTCCGGCTGCAGACGCAGTGCAGGGACCCCACATGAACATGTCTATGCTGCCCCCTGCTGGTCACTATCTGTACTGCACCCACAGCACACAGTGAACACCATAAACAATGACTAACTGCTGCTTGTATATCAACAGGATGTATATTATGTATTTGTGTCATTGTAAGACACATGTTGTGTGTAGGATCAGAGTTCTTGCTCGCAGTGGATTCATGCTGTAGATCTTATAACAGAGAGTTGGTGAGGAGTCGGCAAGGAGTCGGTGTGGAGTCGGGGAGGAGTCGGTGTGGAGTCGGCGTGGAGTCGGCGTGGAGTCGGCGAGGAGTCGGCGAGGACTCGGTGTGGAGTCGGTGAGGAGTCGGTGAGGAGTCGGTGAGGAGTCGGCGTCTCCGGCTCTGTGTGTGAAGTGTCCTCAGATAACTGTGTGAGTGTGAGGCCTGTTCTGTGTGAGTGCCGTCACATCAAACACCAAACAATGTTCACACAGGTAATGCACATGTTTTCACCTGGAATAACAGCAGCTGTAACTCTGTCAGAGTGTGTTATAATCACACACCTGAAGGATGTAACCCTCCTGTCAGAGTGTTTTATAATCACACACCTGAAGGATGTAACCCTCCTGTCAGAGTGTGTTATAATCACACACCTGAAGGATGTAACCCTCCTGTCAGAGTGTTTTATAATCACACACCTGAAGGATGTAACCCTCCTGTCAGAGTGTTTTATAATCACACACCTGAAGGATGTAACCCTCCTGTCAGAGTGTGTTATAATCACACACCTGAAGGATGTAACCCTCCTGTCAGAGTGTTTTATAATCACACACCTGAAGGATGTAACCCTCCTGTCAGAGTGTGTTATAATCACACACCTGAAGGATGTAACCCTCCTGTCAGAGTGTGTTATAATCACACACCTGAAGGATGTAACCCTCCTGTCAGAGTGTGTTATAATCACACACCTGAAGGATGTAACCCTCCTGTCAGAGTGTTTTATAATCACACACCTGAAGGATGTAACCCTCCTGTCAGAGTGTGTTATAATCACACACCTGAAGGATGTAACCCTCCTGTCAGAGTGTTTTATAATCACACTCCTGAAGGATGTAACCCTCCTGTCAGAGTGTGTTATAATCACACACCTGAAGGATGTAACCCTCCTGTCAGAGTGTGTTATAATCACACACCTGAAGGATGTAACCCTCCTGTCAGAGTGTTTTATAATCACACACCTGAAGGATGTAACCCTCCTGTCAGAGTGTTTTATAATCACACACCTGAAGGATGTAACCCTCCTGTCAGAGTGTTTTATAATCACACTCCTGAAGGATGTAACCCTCCTGTCAGAGTGTTTTATAATCACACACCTGAAGGATGTAACCCTCCTGTCAGAGTGTTTTATAATCACACTCCTGAAGGATGTAACCCTCCTGTCAGAGTGTGTTATAATCACACACCTGAAGGATGTAACCCTCCTGTCCTAATGAATATAAGTTTATGTGGATGTCTGTTTATTACAGTATAACACACACATGCTGTATAAAAAATGGCCGACATAAACAAACCCTCTCTAGCGCCCCCTGCTTCCCGCCTCCTCCATGTTAACAGATGGGACATGAGTCAAACTACATTTTTCTCACACACACACACACACACACACACACACACGTTCTCAGTGTATTGTCCTTCAAGATAACAGTCAGTCATTGGCTGCTGATAAGAGCCAATCAGGAAGTGGCTGTGTGTGTTTGTGTGGTTGTGTGAGGTCCTGATCAACAGTAAGTGAATGTACAGCAGATAACAGTCAGCACGGCTCCTGTCAGGAGAAACTACTTCCTACTGAAGCTAAGCTAAGCTAGCTGCAGACGGGGTCAGGAGCACCACGTACTTCAGCCACTTAAAGAGTCGACATATAAACAAACATGTCAGTTTAAGTGCGCGCTGTGTTTTAGCTTCACACTGACGTCAGAGCCCCTTCCCTTAGCACTATGTCTCACTCTGCACATCGGCTCTGTATACCTACGCCTGCCGCACACGGTGTCGGATCTACTGTACATAGTTCACTTACTGTTGATAAGCACCTCACGCAACCCAGCTTCAGACAAACACAACTATCCCTTTAAGGTGAAACTGGCTCAGCAGAGTTTCTAGAAGTTTCTGTTTGACAGGTTGTAGAAACCAGCAGTAACGTTAACAACAGCTCTGTGTTTGTAATTAAAACTTGTGTGTGTGTGTGTGTGTGTGTAGCTCCCATTAGTCAGATTATAATAATAACTAAAGATGAATGTGCAGCAGCTGAGGGCGGGAGCTCTAGGTCACACACTGTGTCTCTCATCGTCATTAAAGAAGCTCATGAAGTCATTGCTGCTGACGGCTGGAGGAACACGTGACTCTGTGTCAGCCTGCTACAGTGCCGAACAGGTGCAGGTCTCTTACAGGTGAGTAGCAGACACCTCTTCTGCCGTAGGGCCTCCTGTGTGGTGTTGGCAGTGGGCGCAGCACGACAGGTGTTTTTAAGGTGCACGTAAGGATCATCTGATCCTGGTTAGTAATAGCAGTATTCATTTTTAAGCTGATCACACAGTTATTGACTCATCAGCGCCCCGATTGAACTTCTGTTTAACCCAGATCAGACTGATGACGGGCTCTTTAGCAGATCAGACAAATCCTCCCTTCAGAACATTAACTGGGGCTCAAATAAAAAGTCTCATGTTGTAAGCACCTGAGAAATGATCCGTGAAAACTGTGGAGGAGCTGACTCAGACAGGTACATGTAAACAGTGTGTCAGTGTCAGCAGTAGAGACAGATTGGTATCGGTGCTGGACTGTGCTCATGTAGTTTACACGCATGCGACCACAAATATCCTGAAGCCTCTTAATCAGTGTATCACAGGTGATATATCGCAGGTGATTTATCACAGGCGACTGTTTTGGAAGCCATCGTTCGGTCCTCCATGGGAGGGCTGGGTGATCGGCACTCACCACTCCTGGAGAACATCACTGTCTCCCTCATATGAACGAGGCCATCATTAATTAGCTGCCATTTTATTCATCATTGCTTTAAACCTCGTTCGCAGCAGTACCTGTCGTTAGACGTCCTTGCATGAACATGGGACTGGGAAACACTTTTACACCAGAATCAGAAATACTTCAATCCTCGGGGGTAAACTGTTGCTGTGACACGGAGAAAGCATCGAGAAATACATGGCATCAAATAAAAGTAAGAAAAATGTGAAATATGTGCATTTTATAGACAATAAATAAGAGATAAAGATCTGTGGATGTGTGGGGATTTAAATATAACTGACAGGATAAAGTTTAATGCAAAATAAGAGCTCTTTACAAATGTCAGTGTCGGCAGTATTATATCAACATGTTGCACAGGTGAATTATTGCACATTTATTGCACATTGCACACTTATGTACAGTAAGAGGTCAGTGCACAGTTTAAAGTGGTGTCTGTGTGTCAGGAGGAGTTGTAGAGTCTGATTGTCACAGTTTCCATTTCCTGGTCTCATTCATTCATTCACTCTCTGCCTCGGCCACGCATCAGCTTCCCTCTGCTCCGCTTCAATCAGGACAATCACACACACCTGCCTTCTCATCAGCACACACACCTGGCTGCAATCACTCTGCCACTATAAAGACTCCGGTTTCACTCACATTCATTGCCAGATTGTTCTTCGACTTCCTGATGCAAGACTCTCCGGCTTTTCCCGATTGGATTACCTGTTGCCGACTCTGCCTGTCCCCGACTCTTCTCTTTCTGCGATGGCCACAGGCAGGAATGACTTCCTGTTGCATTCTGTGGTGCATCATGGGAGTCTTTGACTGAACGTGCTCTGTGCTTAACCAGCACATCATGGAGCGGGTGGGAGACATTGTCCAAGATAACCTGTAACTTGGACAGCGTCCTCCTGTCTGACACCACAGCTCCACCCCCGCCTCGCCACCGGCCTTGTGGATCCGTTTGTTCAGTCTGTTGCCGTCAGCGACCCTCAGCCTGCTGCCCCAGCACACAGCAGCAAACAGCACAGCACTCACCACCACAGACTCGTAGAACATCCTCAGCATCGTCCTGCAGATGTTAAAGGACCTCAGCCTCCGCAGGAAGTCGAGGCGGCTCAGGCCCTTCTTGTAGACGGCGTCAGTGTTCTTGGCCCAGTCCGGTTTATTATCCAAGTACACCCCCAAGTACTTAAACTCCTCCACAGTGTCCACACTGACCCCCTGGATGGAAACAGGGGTCACCGGTGCCTTTGCCCTCCTCAGATCCACAATCAGCTCTTTGTCTTTGCCACGTTGAGCTGGAGATGGTTCTGCTCACACCATGTGACAAAGTTTCCACCACAGTCCTGCATGCAGCCTCCTCACCGCTGTTGATACATCAGCTCCGAGTAGGTGTAATGTTTGTAGCTGTTGCTGCAGCTCTGTCTGCCTGTCAGAGTCGGTCTGGACCTGCTCGCTCTGTAAAGTGTCTGCAGATGACTTTGGTTATGATTTGGCGCCATACAAATAAAATGCGATTGATTGATTGATTTCTTCATCTTTACACTTTCATTTTATAACCTGTTTTAATTTTGTATCTGCAGGGCATGATAACATTTACAGTATATCTCACATGTTAAAAATTAACATATCACTGACCAGAACATCGACTCGCTCAGTTACTGAACTTTGTGGTGCTTTCTTCACACCTGGGTCAACAGTTCAGCACACAGCGGGAGCAGGAAGAGGCGTAAAAAGACAAGCGTGGTTTCCCGTACGCTCCTGCTCCTTGAACATTTATAGAGGAAGTGAAGCGAGCGTACGTGACTCAGTGATCCTCTGCCTGCTCTGACTGTTCGCAGTGAAAATGGAGCCTCTGAGTGACGACAGGTGAGTTACCTGCAGCCTCCTGAGACTGTTCTCTGGTTTCACTTTCTTTGTCTTCTTTAGATGGAGATGAAAACAGATAAGGTGTTCACAGTGTTCTAGACGATAATGTGGCACTTTAAGATCGGATGTGTCTGACCAATGAGAGCTGGGTGAGTAAGAAGAAGGATTTTAAGTCACAGGAAGCCAGTGCAGAGAGAGAGGAGGACACAGGTGATCTCTTTCAGTACATGCGCTGCAGCATTTTGTACCAGCCGAAGAGTCACAGCCTGTCACACCTGAGTTACCTGTAAGCAGATGATGTGTCCTGTGTAAGAACAGGAAGCATTCAGCCGGCTGTTCTTTATGTGTAAAAGGACTCACCTGCAGTTAGCACTGCTCACCAGCTTATATTAAACCAGTAGCCAACCACTGTTAACCTGCTAGCTTATTTCGCTATCACGCTGCTGAAAATAAACTCATTTACATAATATGAAGAACATAAACTGTGAAACAGTCAAACATAAAGAAACAGCGCTGCAGTCAGCCAGAGAGTTTCAGACCAAAGTGACAGATTTTCACCTCAAACTTTGTCGACACAACGTCAGAAAGGTGTGAAAGCCCTGAGGAACCCTTCGTGACACAGTTACACTCTCTGCTCACCTGTGCAAGTCCAGGAGAAGCAGAGACAGGAGACGTTAGGTGTGCTCATTCAGCAGGCTGTTCTCTGTCTGACACCACAACCAGCGCTCACTTTACTCCCTCTGGTGGCCTGAATGAGCAACTACATCTGAAGATCTGAGGTCCAGCAACAGCACAGAGGAATAAACGTACGGGCTGTTTTATAAAAGCAAACAAAATGATTCAGGTAAACCAGCACGATATGGATCCATTACGTTTGGAGACCGTGATCAGAATGACCTGATCACTGTGCAGGGCACTCTTTCTTCTTCATTGCTGAGTGCATGAACACGCAGCAGAGGTAGAGACATTCGGTGAGGTACAATAAAGCCCTAAAACAATAACGCAACTGTGGAACAACACAACAAACCACCATACGAACACAGGCATTAAGCACCACACAGAGATGAGAGCAGCCTGATCACTGCTGCAGCGTGCTCTCACCAGAGAAGCTGGGTGTGATCATGTTTTCTGGTTTCTCATCAGGACTGTGCTCATCGACCTCGAGCAGCACAGCGATCGTCACTATGATCAGGCTGGAGGTGTGAAAGCAAAGTGTGAGCAGCATGCAGAGACAGAACGAGAGTCCTCTGTGCGTTAAACACGGATCCTGAAACACAAACTTTACCTCCCTGTCTTCTGGGGATGCTGGGCTCGAGGTAACTTGACAGGCTGCTGTCAGTGGCTGAAACCCTGAAATGCTCCCCCCCACCATCGAGTTGTACCCCACCCAGGATTCACCCCGAAAATAAAAAAGGTAAAATAACAAATGATTGCCCGAAGGAAACACTGACACAGCCCAGCTGGACACTCCTACCTTACTGAGGAAGCAGGTACACACTTCACTTAAAGACTAGACAAAAATGCATCCAACAACATTTACCCTAATAACCGCTGGAGATCATTTCAGCACACCCGGACCAGCCCCCAAGTGTTACGTTCCCCTGAATGGGCTGGGGGATGAGGGGAGTTACACGTTAAAACCCAGGAGATGAAGGGATGAACAAGTGTAGGCTAAGTTAAAGGAATGTATTTACAAACTGAGCAAAAAATGGAAGATAAAGCGAGATGTTCGAAACAAAAGAGAGACAAAACATGACAAACCAAAAAGTGCAAAGAACAACAAACAAACAGGAAGGCCTCAAAGACACGCCCTCCTTCCACTGAAGGAGGAAACCCGAGCGCGAAGACGTCTGTCACACGCACAGCCGAACGTCCCGCTGGCTGGCTGTCTCCTCTCTGCTGCTCTTTATACTCTCTCCTGATAGCTGAATGAGACCCAGGTGAGCTTAATCACCTGCAGTGAAGGGAGAGCAGCACCTGAGGAGCACACAGGAGAGAGACGCACACACAAAGCAACACAAAGCTACGGCACGTAACACGTTAGCTTAGCATTGATAACTAACACAAAGGGGAAACATAGAGAGGAAACTGATTTAATGTCTTCGTGTTTGTTTCATGTGCACACCCTCCACAGTCTCTGTGCACACTCAGCAGCTTGGTCAGAGGACGTGGGGTCAGTGAGGCCTTAAACCTGCATTCTCTCTAACGTCCAGCAGGGGGCGACTACACTGGTTTTAAAAGTTCTGATCCTATAGAAGTCTATGAGAACATGCTCCTCCTCCTCTCCTGATGTATTCCCTCAGTAAACATGTTCCTAATGAGTTTATGGTCTCAGTCTCTAGTTTCAAGTCTTCTTCAACACAGCATGATGTTCATTTAGTCACTGATGCTCCCATTGAGAGTCACACACACCAGGAGGAGGGGAGGGGTTAGGGCGGGGCTACCTGTGACTGACAGATCTCTACCTATTTGCTCACTCCTGGGCTGCGGTGGAATAGTGCTTTTTGGTCGAGAAGGTTCCAAACTGAGTGAAACAGGAAGTGTTTCAGTGTCAGCCATGATAAGAGTCGTCTGAATGACTGACCATCACTGGAGCATCCTTTACCAAGGAGAGGAGAAAATAATGACCCACAATTCCTTGCGGCCGCATCATTTGAAGTGTCGCACCTCTCAGCGGTGAGACAACATGCGATCAACATGACAGAAGACAGATTTAGATCTAAACGCCAACTCGACTGGATGAAACGATTATTTTAAATGTATGGTTCATGTGGATCAATACAAGAGCATTTCTCTTTAGCTACCTTTGGTAACTTATTTTCCTTTTTTTATTTAATCCCCACCTCCAATGAATCAATCAATAAATAGATGGATAAAGATGACACAGATTAAACCCATGTGCTTCTATGAAGTGTTACGTTGTGTGACGTTGATCAGGTTCAGGAGGGTGCTTCACTCATCACAGGCTCATAGTGAGACAGGACGAGTGTAGACCGGTCATACAAACAAGGTCAAAGATAGTATATAATGCTATAATGTTGGTGTTCAACAGCAGGTGAAGTCCCTTTGGCCCCGCCCACTTCTTACATGCAGGCTATTGCTATAGTTTCCCTGTGGTGTGATTTCTGGACGCTGTCCTCTGGGTTATTGTTTCCATGTGGCTTTGAAGTCAGGTGATGAGATCAGGGATCAATTCCTTTAAAGGACTTTAAAGAAGTTGTTGACTTGATTGCTTTGAAGTCATGTTGCTTTAGGGAACGATATGCAACATGACAGCTAGCGTCTAAAAAGGGTACTGCAGTCCGATCTCTCCCCCCGCCCGCTCCTCCCCAGCTCACGACACTGAACCGACTGAAGCGAAAGACATGCACTTTATATAATTTTTTTAAGAGAATTTTTTGGGCTCCTTTATTTGACGAGACAGGAAGTGTTGGGAGGAGAGAGCGGGGGACGACATGCACCAGAGGATTGGCAGACCGGGAGTCGAGTCTGCAATCAGTGCGACGAGCTCTGTACATGGGGCACCTGCTGTACTGAACTCAGTGACCTGATCCATGACCTGATCAGTGACCTGATCAGTGACCTGATCCATGACTCATAAAACACAAGTGACACTGATCAGTTAGTTATTCTGGATCTGCCCAGGCTTGACCTGCAGGTGGACGTGGGCACGCTGTAACAGCGACCTGCAGCAGGTCACAGAGACGACGTCTTCACTGAACGCTGATTAAAGACTTTTTTATTAGAAGTGTCAGTTTTCATCAGAACAGAACGGCAGCTTGTGTGAGGAAGCTGAGCATCATGTGACGTGTGTTTACAGCCTCCCGTCTCTCCGTGAAGAAGACGCTCGGGACGCTGCTAGCAGGGCGTCATCAGCAGCATGGAGGCCTTCCACACCTTCAGGCTGAGACAAACATCTACCATCATGAATCTGAAGACTGAACTTCACATCATGACAGAGACTGCAGTCTGACAGACTCGTGCTGAAGTAAAGAGATTCTCCTGATCGTGTGTCAGGTATAAAACACACATTATGACAGAGTTTATTATGCAATCAGAAAGCTGTAGGTGAGATACTTTCATGATTTTAAATGTTTGTTTACCTGTCATTGTGAAGCCCTCTGAAGTCTTGTGTCAGTGGAGCATCATGTTGCTCATGGCTACAGGAAGAACCAAAGTATTGTGATGATCTGAAGGTGCATTCGTGTTCTCTCTGCTCAGTACCGCCTGGAGACTTTCACTGAGACTCGAGCTGCACGTCCGACTGTCACTCCATACTACTACGGTAACGTTTCTGCTTTTAAAAGACTTTGCAGAAGTTTACCGGCCGTGCACGAAGTCTTCACATGTCACTATGATGTGTTTATGTCAGGTAAGGAAATCGACAATGGAGGAACCCCGCCCAGGCCCTGGGAGCTTCCTGTCAATGCCCCGCCCTTTTTTCAGGACAGAAATCAAACCATCAAGATTCCACACACAGAGTTCAAGAGGGTATGATCCACATGGCTCAATGTTTACTCAACATATCATCGATTATACAGAGCAGATATCTGTCCATAGTGATGTCATGATACATTACTTTATGTCAAAGTGCTTCGAGAGCACACCAACACTACTCTGAGAGCTTTACACACAGAGCTCAGTTTGGGCTAAAAATGTGGTCAATGTGAACACAAACAGCAGCCTGTAGTCCAATCAGAGCGCAGCCAATTAGAGCACAGCCAATCAGAGGATGAGAGCTGTGTAAAAGTGGACTTCAGGTTGAACTCAGTGATCTTTTAATGCTTGTTTGATTTGGTCGACAGGACTGCACAGTCTGTTCTGGCTCGGGGAAAAAGACCTGCTTCATCTGCAGTGGTCTGCAAAAGGTAGGTTACCGTGTCTGTGTTTCCCTCCAGCACACCGTCTGGCTCCTGCGTCACTCTTTTCATGCTCCCTTGTGTTTCAGATTAACTGCGTGGGCTGCGGTGGGCGTGGTTTTGTCTCTTACTCGAGCACACAGAGGTGCGCGGTCTGTGGAGGAAACAGGAAGATAAAGCAAGTGTTTGCCTTTCGTTTATTTGAATCAAGTATTGAACGAGATTTGACATGCTAAAAAAAAACCTTTCCATTCAATGACGTGCATGTTTTATTCATGACAGCTGTGTGAAGTGCCGTAGCGCCGGTAAGACCGACTGTACCACCTGCAATAGAGAGGGGAAGGTGGTCGTCTCCCTCAACCTAGTGGTGACCTGGGGCCTCATGTACAAAGACTTGCGTGGATTTCCTACTGAAACATGGCGCACGCTCAAATCCAGAAAACGTCGTACGCACAAAAATATCCAGATGTATGAATCTGTGTGCACGCATGAATCCAAGCACATCCAAGTACATCCCAATCAACGTGGAATTAAGTGCACCAGAGATTCCCCTCTCTGCACGACTCAGGAAATTAAAAAAGAATGAGTAAGGCGGGGAAAGAAAAGAATTTCACGGAAAGCGAATTGGAGGCGCTACTCGCTGAAGTGGAGGCCGCAAAAATGTGCTCTTTGGCACGCTGTCCTCCGGCGTAAGCAACAAACGCAAGAGGATTGAGTGGGAGAGTGTGTGTGAGGCTGTCAATGCTGTGGGGTCAGAGAAGCGCACACAAGCAGAAGTGAAAAAGAAGTGGTCCGACATCAAGGTGGATGTGAAGCGGAGGATGGCTGCCCGCCGCCAAAGTGTGGCCAAAACAGGCGGGGCGACAGGAGAAGAGCTGCCCACCCCGTTTCAACAGAGAGTCGCCACAATTGTGGGTGACACTGCTCTCTCAGGGGTGGTGGGAGCACATGTGGGTGACTCTGATTACCCCCAAGGTAAATACCTATGTATTTGTGTAACTCACAACAAATGTGTTCATACAGTAGCCTGCTCACAGCCCTATAAGATAGAGGTTCATGCGTAAAACGCAGAAAAGGTGAGGCTGATTAAGACATTGCACACTTTACGCACAGGGTTATTAACATGAGTACTTTGCACACAGAGACAATCAGGGGCTTGTTAGAAAGATCTTAAACTGTAGTTTAACCAGCAAAAAACAACAAGTCACTAACTTTAACCACTGACTAGTAATGATGCTGTGAAAACAGGATAGAATTTGGGGGCACATGCTCAATGCGCATCACGGGGATTAATATGACAATTACACGAATAAATGTACTCCCCAAGAAGCCACCCATTTCGCACAGTGCCAGCTTGTAGTCTGTTCCCAACCATGCTGTTCCTCAGAATGTATGAATCGTGCGTTGCACCAGGCCACCTCGCCACAATGTTGCTTAATTGCATTTGCACATCACATATGATCTTTACATTGATCGAATGAAAATGTTTCCTGTTGACATATACAAATTCATCATGTGATGGCGCTTCTATAGCAATGTGTGTGCAGTCGATAGCTCCCATTACATTCAGAAAACTGGCTCTCGCTGCAAATTGCGCTTTAATGTTGACCTGTTCAGCTGCATTGTATGGGAATTTGATACACCTGGCTGACATGCGGATAAATCCGTCCCACACGGCTGGCATGGCTCGGCTCAGGGTCGACTGGCACAGTCCCGATCGGTCGGCCAGCTCCCTCTGGAATGTCCCGGTTGCTAGGAACCCCAGTGTGGTCAGCACCTGTATGGGCACAGGCAGCGCATGGCTCCTCGCTGTGTTGCGCTCCAAGGCCGGCCGCAGCTCTGCGCACAGTTCCAGGAGGATTACCCTCGGGAGGCTAAAGCGGCTGATGAGCCAGTTGTCGTCATGTGCCAGTAAATCCTCTCTGTCTCTGAACACACTCTCTCTTCGTATTGCACCATTTACAATGTCTTCTAATACTGCTAAAGCAGCCATTGTTTTTAACGGTATTTTTTGCACCACTTTGCACATGCTTTTATATCCACTCATGTAATTGCAGACACGTGGGTGTGTTAATTGTTCATCAGTGTTAATTGTTCATGTGTCTCTGATGTGCACATCCCTCAGTCTGAGGACTAATTGTTTTCACATTTCCCAGCATCACCTCTAAGTGTCGCCAAAGGATCAACAGCTGTAGAAACGTGCGTACGCCAGCCGTGAAGTTGGTGTGAGGCACCGCACATTTCCACGATCATTTCACTCTTGATACATCTGAACTTTCACACTACGAGAAGGAAAATAACCGTGCCTCATCCACTACACCGTATTATAAAGGTTAAACTGGGGCCTCCTGGCTTTATGCTAAGCTAAACTAAATCTTACTGTCTTTATGATAGTGTTACGAGTTGTGTCTGTCTGCTGATTTGTGGAGGGTGTGTCTCTGGTGACTCTGGTGTAGAAGGACAACCACACAGGACTGGTTCTCACTTTAATTCTGGAGATGGTGTAAAAATCAACAAAACGCAGTCATCAGTGCTGCCATGTGCCACAGCAAAGACTCATACCTGTACAACATGGAAACAAAAGACGTCAACTTTACGACCACGAGCTGGGCAGCCGACACATGGTTGGCTAACTAGCATTAGCCCATCATGTGAACAAAGTGCAGCTTGTGAATAAAGTTACAATTTCTGCATGTAGGCGTGACTTTCGCATTAAGTTCTCATCACGTTCATAATCAAAATACACATTAATAAAAACTGGAACCGTTTTAAAGAATGAACAAATTAAACATCAACTGCAGCACATCGACCACCCACCGTCAGCTCAGGAGAGTTTTCCTTTGCTGAGGCAACAGGGAGCCCTACACATGCAGTTACGCTTTTAATCCACCAAGTGGCAACAAAACTACATATAGTCCCATCGATTTTGCAGAAATTCACCATGAAGGCTATCTCTCTTACACTAAGCTAAGCTTTCCAGTCTTAATCCCAAGCTGAACCAGTTTGTTAAGTCTTTATGCTTGGCTAAGCTAAATGCTACTCTCTTTATGCTAAGCTTTGTTTAACTATGAATGAATACCCAGAATGTCTAACTGCCTTTGCTGCCTGTTCATGTGAAGCACTTTAATCTACATTGTTAAATACAGTTTAAATATGTTGTGACCAGAGGATTAGCTCCTCACAACATATTTAAGCTGTTTTATGAAGTAAACTGACTATGATGTAATATTTTCAAACCTGTGCAGGAAGAACAACGTAGAGGATCACGTGGTGGAACAATCCAGCGGTCTGAAGATGTCCAGGCTGGACGAGGTGTCTGGACAGGAGCTGTTCTCAGACTCTAACCACAGGGTGAGACACATCAGGACACAAACATCAGGACACATCAGGACACAGACATCAGGACACATCAGGACACAGACATCAGGCCACAGACATCAGGACACAGACATCAGGACATAACATCAGGACACAAACAACAGGGCACAACATCAGGACACATAAGGACACAACATCAGGACATAACATCAGGACACAAACATCAGGACACATCAGGACACAAACATCAGGACATATCAGGACACAACATCAGGACACATCAGGACACAACATCAGGACACAAACATCAGGACACAACATCAGGACACAAACATCAGGACACAAACATCAGGACACATCAGGACACAACATCAGGACACATCAGGACACAACATCAGGACACATCAGAACACATCAGGACACAAACATCAGGACACAAATATCAGGACACATCAGGACACAGACATCAGGACACATCAGGACACAAACATCAGGACACAGACACCAGGACACATCAGGACACAAACATCAGGACACAGACATCAGGACACATCAGGACACAAACATCAGGACACATCAGGACACAAACATCAGGACACAAACATCAGGACACAACATCAGGACTCAAACATCAGGACATAAACATCAGGACACAAACATCAGGACACAAACATCAGGAGACAGACATCAGGACACAAACATCAGGACACAAACATCAGGAGACAGACATCAGGACACAAACATCAGGACACATCAGGGCACAGACATCAGGACACATCAGGACACAGACATCAGGACACAGACATCAGGACACATCAGGACACAAACATCAGGACACATCAGGACACAGACATCAGGACACAGACATCAGGACACATCAGGACACAAACATCAGGACACAGACATCAGGACACAGACATCAGGACACAGACATCAGGACACAAACATCAGGACACATCAGGACACAGACATCAGGACACAGACATCAGGACACATCAGGACACAAACATCAGGACACAGACATCAGGACACAGACATCAGGACACATCAGGACACAAACATCAGGACTCAAACATCAGGACATAAACATCAGGACACAGACATCAGGACACAAACATCAGGACACAAACATCAGGAGACAGACATCAGGACTCAAACATCAGGACATAAACATCAGGACACAGACATCAGGACACAAACATCAGGACACAAACATCAGGAGACAGACATCAGGACACAAACATCAGGACACATCAGGGCACAGACATCAGGACACATCAGGACACAGACATCAGGACACAGACATCAGGACACAAACATCAGGACACATCAGGACACAGACATCAGGACACAAACATCAGGACACAGACATCAGGACACAGACATCAGGACACAGACATCAGGACACAAACATCAGGACACATCAGGACACAGACATCAGGACACATCAGGACACAGACATCAGGACACAAACATCAGGACACAAACATCAGGACACAAACATCAGGACACAGACATCAGGACTCAGACATCAGGACACAACATCAGGACACAACATCAGGACACAACATCAGGACACAAACATCAGGACACAACAGGACACATCAGGACACAGACATCAGGACACAACATCAGGACACAAACATCAGGACACATCAGGACACAGACATCAGGACACAACATCAGGACACAAACATCAGGACACATCAGGACACAAACATCAGGACACAACATCAGGACACAAACATCAGGACACAGACATCAGGAAACAACATCAGGACACATCAGGACACAGACATCAGGACACAACATCAGGACACATCAGGACACAACATCAGGACACAACATCAGGACACATCAGGACACAAACATCAGGACACATCAGGACACAACATCGGGACACAACATCAGGACACATCAGGACACAACATCAGGACACATCAGGACACAACATCAGGACACATCAGGACACAACATCGGGAAACAACATCAGGACACATCAGGACACAACATCAGGACACAAACATCAGGACACAACATCAGGACACAAACATCAGGACACAAACATCAGGACACAACATCAGGACACATCAGGACACAACATCGGGAAACAACATCAGGACACATCAGGACACAACATCAGGACACAAACATCAGGACACAACATCAGGACACAAACATCAGGACACAACATCAGGACACAGACATCAGGACACAAACATCAGGACACAACATCAGGACACAGACATCAGGACACAAACATCAGGACACAAACATCAGGACACAAACATCAGGAGAAATATAGTGAGAGCAGGAGATGCTGACATGTAGACGTGTTGTTTTCTCTTTGTGATGCAGGTTGGACCAATTTCAAACTTCCCGGAGACTAACGTGGTTCAGGCGTCGGAGCGGCTGCTGACAGAGCACAGGGACAAGTTCCTGCAGAATGCACACGTCCTGCAGCAGGTGAGACAAGCTTCAGAGCAGACTGTGTCCCTTTGAGTGTCACCTGTTGACCACCTGTCCCCTCTTTCTGTGTGCAGCGTCAAACCATCGAGCAACTTCCTGTCCCCAAAGTGATGTATGACCGAACTGAAAGTCAGCGCTGAGGATGCCTGCTGCTGCTGCCGCTGCTCAGTCATGTGACTCACTGTCTGTCTGTCAGTCCGTCCGTCCATCCATCTGTCTGTCTGTCTGTCTGTCCCGTGGGGGGGGGGGGGGGGGGGGTCATTTCTCTCTTTGAGTGACAGGTGTCTCTGTTTTTTCAGTATGACAGTCTTAACATATTAAATAAACCTTTTTCATCTGGGTCTGTCTGTGTTTAACTTTAGCTGTGAATAACAAATCTGAATGTCACGATAACATTGGAGGATGTGATGAACAAAGGTGTTAATTATATATATAATTATATATATATATTAATATAAACGTGAGAAACAAATCCTCTTATTATAAGTCAGTTTGACGTCGTCCTACAGCCTCCATGTTTTCATGTCACATGTTCAAAGTCACTTGGACACAAAGTTCACATCACTGATTTCACTGGTTTTAAATGTGACTTATTTTTGTTCTTTGTCTTTATTTTACTTTTGTTGTTTCATTTAGAAAATGAAACGCTGCCTTCAAGAATGACTTGACACTGATGAAGTGTGATGAATGAATTTAAATCCATGTTACTGAAAGTCTTTACGGTCTCTGCACAGTTTCATGCATGTAATTCATTTACATTGAATGAAAACAAAGAAACAGAAGATTATTATTATTTTAAATAAATGACGGTGAGCAGGTGTGTGAGACGGAACAGGCTCACACAGATCTCCGTCTGAAAAAGCGCTCATGTTTCAGACGCTTAAATAAAGATGATGACGAACACATGACGTCAGCTCTCATTTTAACACATTAAAATTGTCTTGTTTTATTTTTCTTCTCTGTAGCACTTTGAGATTGCTTAAATATAAAGTGCAATACACATAAAATTTATTATTATTATTATTATTATTATTATTACGTCACATTTTTTATCTAATGTTGTAAATCTAAAGTCGGCCCCGCCAGCAGCTCGTGTGTGTGTGTGTGTGTGTGTGTGTGTGTGTGTGTGTGTGTGTGTGTGTGTGTGTGTGTGTGTGTTTACTGCTCATAGGTTCGCTGCGTCTCTTTCATGTTCCTAAAATTGTAACGAATAAATTACCAAATGATTTCACATTTTCACACATAAAAATATAAAAAGATTAAAAACATTGTGTTATTTTTTTTGTTTCTCACTTTATTTTATTTTCACACGTGGAGGTTTTTATTTTCATCCACCGAACAGAAAAAAGATTCACACGTAAAAAGTATTCAGGTTATTCTTCTGTTTCCTCTGGCACTGACACAAACTGCTTACTGTCAATGTATTTAAAGAGTACTGATTTGAGTGTGTCTGTTTTTTATTATAATATCTCTAATATGTAAATGATCCCACTGGCTCCTTTTAGCAGCCTGTCAGTCACTGTAATTGATCCATCAGCTGCTCCGTGATTGGTCTCATTTATGTCAACATGTAAACACTTAATTTAACTTCATTAAATAGAATAGATAAAGTGGAATAAAAAGGCCTCGTAACGATATAATTGATTGATTTCTAGTGAGTTTTAGTGAGTTCACAGGTGGATCCTGAAGTCACAGAGATCTGTGCAGACTCAGCCTTTAATCGTGTCGTAGTTCAATCAGAATTTAATCATAGAAAACATAAGAATAACAGCAACAATCAGAGGCCTTCGATGCATAAGGAGAGTATAACGTTTTAAAGGACTTCTTTCTGTCTACACATTTCAAACACGAAGAATATTCAAAACAAAACTAGGAGCAATAAAAGCGGAAATAATCCAATGAAGTCCAATAAGAGAGCAGAGAGAGACAGAGACACGAAGAATGAAGAATCAGAGAGTCTCTGTCACAGCCCCGCAGCTCAGCGCGAGAGAATCTGTTCCGTGACAGGGAGGAGATTTAAGAAGTCACGAGCCCAGTTCAGTTCGGCTCAGCTCGGCTCGATATAAAAGTCTCTGTCAGGCTTTCAGACTTGAAGCCATCAGGAGGTGAAAGCTGCCCCGTGCTGCTCAGGGCCCGTTCTCCTCCCCCTTCTCTCTCCCCTCTCTCTTGTGGGTCCTCCCTCACCCTCACACATCCCCTCCCTCCCTCGGCCTCCCTCTTAGCTGTCACGTGTTTTTCTGCCGTACAAAGTTTCCAGTGCTGAGCGAATAGGAGCACATCATATCAGCGCTAATCAGCGGCAGAATATCTGCGGATCAGCGGAGAGAGGAGAGAGGAGCAGGAGCTGCTGAGGACTTCAAACAATTATCATTTACTTATTTATTTATTTTTTTACGTTTGAACGTAAAACTTTGAGCCGGTGAGAGTGTGCGCGCTGTGCCGCGCGTGTGTGAGCAGGTTCGGGCTCTACAGGACCGGGCCGGTTTATCTCCCCCTACCTCCTTATCAGGTGAGATAGACCGAGAGCCTCGGGGAGAAACAGCAGCTACAATCAGCCTTTATGTGAGTCTGAAATACACGCAGGTAGATATGAAGCTGCGCGCGCGTCTGTGTGTCCGTTATTCTGCTGTAATGACCTCATATCAGTTTAATTATTCAAACACGAAAAGATCCGCTGAGATGATTGACAGCCGAACAATTCTCTTTGATTCTTTTTTACAAAATAAAAGTCTTTTGACAGGAAAGTCTCAGGATGAAGGTGTTTTACTTTCTGCTCTAACTTTAATGAAACATCTGTGTCACAGAGTCCGCTCCTCCTGACTGACCTCAGACTGCATGAACATGTACCAGAGTCTGACCCTGTCCTCCAACCAGCCCCCCTACACCCACGACACCGGGAACTACATCCACCCCCCCGCCAGCTCTCCGGTGTACGTGCCGACCAGCAGAGTCCCGGCCATGCTGCCCACGCTGCCCTACCTGCAGGCCTGTGACTCGCCCCACCAGGCCCACGGGCTCGGCGGGCACCACGGCTGGCCTCAGACCGGCACCGACGTCTCCTCCTTCGGGCCCAGCAGCCCCCACCCTCCGCACGGCTTCTCCTACCCGCACAGCCCGCCGCTCAGCAGCAGCACCGGCCGGGATTCGAGCTACCAGAGCCCGCTGATGCTCGGTACCGGGTCCCGGGCGGATCAGTACGGTGGAGCCCTGGTGCGCTCTGTGGGGGGGTCTTACTCTGGCCCGTACGCCTACATGAGCCCGGAAATGGCCACCTCCTCCTGGACTCCGGGACCGTTCGAGAGCGGGGTGATCAGCCTGCAGGGCCGCGGAGGACTGCCCGGGAGGAGGTCCAGTCTGGGTGAGCAAAGACCGAACCGAACCTCTGATGCCGGAGGCCAAATGTTTCCTCCACACGATGTTAATGATAATAACAAAAGAGGCAGTGGACCAAACCTCTGAGGAAAAACGGAGCATTTTAACACGGAGATCTGATTGTGCTGAATAAAGAATAAGAGAACAGATAATCATATAATAATAAAATAATATATAATATAATAATATAACAATAATGATTCTATAATATAATAACGATTTAAATACAAAGAGAGCGAGTGTTCATGTATTATTACAGCCGTTAAACTCGGTGTTCTCTAAACTCTCCCTCACACTCACACACCACTGTCATTTACCGACCACACAAGGTTTTATTCTTGTTTTATTTTTCAAATATCAGAAAATAATAAATGTTCAGATCAAACCGACAGTTCTGACGCGGTGGGCCTGAACGCGACTGTTCGAAACCACCAAACCGCTAAACCACCAAACCGCTGTCCTTAAACATCCTGGTGTTATTCAACTGAATGATACATAATTATAATTATATTTATTATATTTTATAATATTGTTTGGTTATTGTTACAGCTTCTTTGATCTTCTGACGGTAAAAACGGCACACACACACACACACACACACACACACACACACAGGAGAGCACTTCTCACCTGTAGCAGACTGACAGCACGAGCTCATCAAATAAACGTTTAATTTAATGCGCAGAATCACTGCAGCACGCGCCCGACACAAAGGAGAAAGATGTTAAATGTAAGCAGGAAAAACAAATACATTATATATATATACATATATACATATATATATATTACGAATGTCGAGTTCAACATCCAAACAACATCCTCCGTGTTACATTAATGTTAAACATGTTTTAAATAAAACATTTCTTTTATTTTGAAAGGGAGCGAACAGCCAACAGTCCGCTTGTCTGCTGATAAATAATAAAAATAAAACATTTGAGCTCAAAAACATTTAATTACATTTAAGAGCAAACACGAACAGACAGAAACACATGAGCAGAAGTTCATTTTAGTGTGTTGAGCAGTGCTGATCTGTCACACACAACCAAACTCTGACATGATCCATAATTCTTTAGTCTCTTGTTTCATCAGAAGAACTCATGTTTCTGACACAATAATCACGTGATCGCAACGACGAGGCAGGACAATTACAGTACTATTATTTCCTGTAGAGGACAAATGTTATCAAACAGTGAATTTATTCACGTCTTAACACTTTCACTCAGACACGTGATTTCATGGTTATATAGCCTGTCAGAGCTGTGATGGGGGCTGACAACACAGATCTGTGTGTCCCCCTCCGATTCAGTCCGAGGGTCTGATGTCAGTGCAGCGCAGGGAGGAGGAGGAGGATGATGATGACGTCAGGAGCTCGATCATCACAGATCGATGGATGTGATTTTCAGGACCTTTCCTTTATTTTACACATGTTGTATTTACTGTCCCGCGTGTCTATCCCCCGGGGCTCAGACCTGATGGAGGACGTGTCTACGGAGGGCCGGGAGTGCGTGAACTGCGGCTCGGTGTCCACGCCGCTATGGCGCAGGGACGGAACCGGACACTACCTGTGCAACGCGTGCGGCCTGTACCACAAGATGAACGGCATCAACAGACCGCTCATCAAGCCGCACAAACGACTGGTGAGACACACACACACACACACACACACGACTGAATTAAAATGTGATATAACCTTTAAATGCTGCTCGTTTATCTGAAACATGAACATAAAATGCTTGTGAGTCATAATTGTTTGAATAATAATCAGAGGATAAAAACGACTTTAACAGAACTCTGCGCTTCCATATTTAATTCTGTCTGTTCTGACTTATTCCTGCATACTGATAACACTATTATACTTGTGCTATGAATAATATATAATTATATTATATTATTATTATTATGATACGAATATTATATAATTAATAACCAGTCAGACAAACAGCAGAAACACACCTCTGTTACATTACATTATCAAGTTATATTATTATGTTTCAAGGTAACATATTATCATATCATATAATATCATATTCTGTTATACAGTATTACATTATATTATATTATATTATATGTATATTAGTGCTGTGTGACTTTAACAGAGTGGAGCAGCTCTGCGTGTTTGGGGGGGCTGGGGGGGCTGGGGGGGTTGGGGGAGTTGGGGGGGTCCAGGCCTCCAGCTGTGTATTTCTCAGCTCAGGCCGGTTGTAGGTCTTTATTTGTCCTGCAGTGACCTCACCCTTGAACAAGACATTTTTTGGCAAGAGTTGCAGAACAACGAGGAGAGGAGTACTCTGCTGTGTGTAGGCTGCTCAGTTATTCAGCAGGCTCATGGAGGGAACTGCACGCTGACATCCTGAAGGAGCAGCTGAACTCAGACTGTATTAAAGCACACAGAGACGGACAGTCATCATTTCTTTTTCAGAAACATTCATTCAAAATACAGATGAGAAATTCAGCTCTTTTCAGTGATCAGATCTTTTGGCTCTTCAGCTCCGAGCGGCTCTTCATCTAAGACCGATTCTAGGTTTTATAATAAATGTAATCCAAGAAACATCATCATCTAACTTCTGTTTGGCTCCCTAAATGAAAATATGAAACATGATTACCTCTGTGTTGAGTGATCTAATTCTTATTTGTTGCAAGAAATAAATATGAGACGCTCAGGCTAACGACTCAGCCCTGATTACACATCTATTAGCATACTAATGACCTATAGAGGCTTATATTTCCAGCTAATAATGCTAACATCTATTAGCATACTAATGACCTATAGAGGCTTATATTTCCAGCTAATAATGCTAACATCTATTAGCATATTAATGACCTACAGAGGTTTATATTTCTAGCTAATAATGCTAACATCTATTAGCATATTAATGACCTACAGAGGCTTATATTTCTAGCTAATAATGCTAACATCTATTAGCATATTAATGACCTATAGAGGCTTATATTTCCAGCTAATAATGCTAACATCTATTAGCATACTAATGACCTACAGAGGCTTATATTTCTAGCTAATAATGCTAACATCTATTAGCATACTAATGACCTACAGAGGCTTATATTTCTAGCTAATAATGCTAACATCTATTAGCATACTGATGACCTACAGAGGCTTATATTTCCAGCTAATAATGCTAACATCTATTAGCATACTGATGACCTACAGAAGCTTGTATTTCCAGCTCTGTCCAGCAGTCAGTTGGACGTGATGAAACCTTTCAGATGAGAGGTGAAACGTCTTCAAGAACTTCATCAGGTCCAGCTGCCTTTCGGGTTAAGCTTAGCATGACCGTGATGACTGAGGACCTTCACAGATATAAGATGTAAAAAAATACATACATGGAAATGTGTGGACATATTGACGAGTTCAAAGTGGGAGGGGAAGAATAACTATCCTGTTAAAATAATGTGGTTCATAAATAATGACAATATTCTGCACAGAAACATAATTCATTTCATTTGAGCAAAAAATACTGAAAGAAAAATTATCTGCAACACACATCTCCACATGTTTGCCTCAAAGTGACACATGTCTTTATTGTACATGTATATATATTTATGTTCCAACAGTGTAGAAGCATCAGCTTCACTTTATTTTGCTATTACTATAATATGTATATATATATATATATATATATATATATCTATATATATATATCTATATATATATATCTATATGCTGATGTCTCATGTAATGAGAGTGGAGTCTGCACTGACACACGTGTCTGTTTCCTCCTCTGTCCTGCAGCAGACCACGTCTCGCCGGGCCGGTCTCTGCTGCACAAACTGTCACACCAGCACCACCACGCTGTGGAGACGCAACGCTGAGGGGGAGCCTGTGTGCAACGCCTGCGGCCTCTACATGAAGCTGCACGGGGTAAAGAACTCAATATACCTGATTTATTCAAGCTGTGACGCCCCCTTTAACCTGACTGTGAGACCTACTCTCACAAACATCTGCTGCAGAGAGTGCTGCATTAGTTACTTCTACAAGTTCAGCATGCTGTGTTATCAGAGCCACAGTGTGGGGGGGTCAGAGGGGGGGTCCTTGTTGTCATGACTCTGCAGCCTCTGGTCTATCAGGGGCGGTGAGCTTGAGTCAGCTAACACTGTGCTGCTCTGCTCCCTGCAGGTGCCCAGACCTCTGGCCATGAAGAAAGAGAGCATTCAGACCAGGAAGAGAAAACCAAAGATGCCCAAAAACAAATCCTCCACAGGTGAGCAGAGAACGAGGAGAACAACCAGTAAAACCTGCACATAATACTAAACTTCAGATTGCACTTGTCCTCTTCTTGTCTGACCTGCCACAGACTCACCCTATAATAAGATATTCAAATATGTAAAAATAATTAATTGGGATAGAGGTAATTTCATAAACAGATTCTGCATATGAACACACAATCTGTCTGTGCTCTGCATCTGTGTGTAAGTATTGTTCCTGTTTGTGCAGACTCTTCAGCCTTTTAGTTATCATCTGACAAATACTGATCATGCTGTTCAAATCCATAAACACACCTCTGCATCTGACAGCAGATATTAATAACTCGATCACATCCTCCGCTCTGAGGTCAGACTGTAATCAATGACGAGTGCTCAGAGGAGGAACACTTGGCCCAGATGATGGCTGATCTGAATAATGTTCCTCATGAATGAGAACATCACAGATCTTTGTGAAGGCGTCTTTATCTAATATGATCTTATTTTCATGTCCTGTTTAGGCTCCACCCCCTCTGACAGCAGCTCCCCGCCCTCGCTCTCTGAACACGCCTCCACCATTAAGAGTGAACCCAACATGGCCCCCTCACCGTACGCCAGACAGACCGTCACACCTGCCTCTCAGGTACTCCTCCTCTACAAACTGTAACACAGTGTCATACCTGTGTGTGGTCGAAGAGTGTCGTACCTGTGTGTGGTCAAAGCGCGTCGTACCTGTGTGAGGTCAAAGCGTGTCGTACCTGTGTGAGGTCAAAGCGTGTCGTACCTGTGTGAGGTCAAAGCGTGTCGTACCTGTGTGTGGTCAAAGCGTGTCGTACCTGTGTGTGGTCGAAGAGTGTCGTACCTGTGTGTGGTCAAAGCGCGTCGTACCTGTGTGAGGTCAAAGCGTGTCGTACCTGTGTGAGGTCAAAGCGTGTCGTACCTGTGTGTGGTCAAAGCGTGTCGTACCTGTGTGAGGTCAAAGCGTGTCGTACCTGTGTGTGGTCAAAGCGTGTCGTACCCGTGTGTGGTCAAAGCGTGTCGTACCCGTGTGTGGTCAAAGCGTGTCGTACCTGTGTGTGGTCAAAGCGTGTCGTACCTGTGTGAGGTCAAAGCGTGTCGTACCTGTGTGTGGTCAAAGCGTGTCGTACCTGTGTGAGGTCAAAGCGTGTTGTACCTGTGTGTGGTCAAAGCGTGTCGTACCTGTGTGAGGTCAAAGCGTGTCGTACCTGTGTGTGGTCAAAGCGTGTCGTACCTGTGTGAGGTCAAAGCGTGTCGTACCTGTGTGTGGTCAAAGCGTGTCGTACCTGTGTGTGGTCAAAGCGTGTCGTACCTGTGTGAGGTCAAAGCGTGTCGTACCTGTGTGAGGTCAAAGCGCGTCGTACCTGTGTGAGGTCAAAGCGTGTCGTCAAAGCGTGTCGTACCTGTGTGAGGTCAAAGCACGTCGTACCTGTGTGAGGTCAAAGCGTGTTGTACCTGTGTGTGGTCAAAGCGTGTCGTACCTGTGTGAGGTCAAAGCGTGTTGTACCTGTGTGTGGTCAAAGCGTGTTGTACCTGTGTGTGGTCAAAGCGTGTCGTACCTGTGTGTGGTCAAAGCGTGTCGTACCTGTGTGTGGTCAAAGCGTGTTGTACCTGTGTGTGGTCAAAGCGTGTCGTACCTGTGTGAGGTCAAAGCGTGTCGTACCTGTGTGTGGTCAAAGCGTGTCGTACCTGTGTGAGGTCAAAGCGTGTCGTACCTGTGTGTGGTCAAAGCGTGTCGTACCTGTGTGTGGTCAAAGCGTGTCGTACCTGTGTGAGGTCAAAGCGTGTCGTACCTGTGTGAGGTCAAAGCGTGTCGTACCCGTGTGTGGTCAAAGCGTGTCGTACCTGTGTGAGGTCAAAGCGTGTCGTACCTGTCTGAGGTCAAAGCGTGTCGTACCTGAGTGTGGTCAAAGCGTGTGGTACCTGTGTGTGGTCAAAGCGTGTCGTACCTGTGTGAGGTCAAAGCGTGTCGTACCTGTGTGAGGTCAAAGCGTGTCGTACCTGTGTGAGGTCAAAGCGTGTCGTACCCGTGTGTGGTCAAAGCGTGTCGTACCTGTGTGAGGTCAAAGCGTGTCGTACCTGTCTGAGGTCAAAGCGTGTCGTACCTGAGTGTGGTCAAAGCGTGTGGTACCTGTGTGTGGTCAAAGCGTGTCGTACCTGTGTGAGGTCAAAGCGTGTCGTACCTGTGTGAGGTCAAAGCGTGTCGTACCCGTGTGTGGTCAAAGCGTGTCGTACCCGTGTGTGGTCAAAGCGTGTCGTACCCGTGTGTGGTCAAAGCGCGTCGTACCCGTGTGAGGTCAAAGCGTGTCGTACCTGTGTGTGGTCAAAGCACGTCGTACCTGTGTGAGGTCAAAGCACGTCGTACCCGTGTGTGGTCAAAGCACGTCGTACCTGTGTGAGGTCAAAGCGTGTCGTACCCGTGTGTGGTCAAAGCGTGTCGTACCCGTGTGAGGTTTTCTACATCCATTCAGTTGAACTCCTTTGTAATCTGAGGCGGGCTGTAGGTTTGGAGCATCTAGTACATAAAACTATATATATGTATATAAATAAATACTATATATATAGTATATATATATATATACATATATATAGTATATATATATATGGACGCCTACGAGCTAGTTCAGGCAGACAACTCGAGCTGCACTGATTTAATAATTGATATACGTCACTTCCACATCACCTGACAAACACTTCCTCCCAATCGGCGGTCTATTTAAGCTGCAAGATTTCCTGTCTCTCCCTCTGCTCTGTCATTGCCATCGCTGCCCTGCACCATACTGCGCTTACTTTCAGCCCCACCACCACCCCAGCATCCACCTGCATGCTCCGAATGGGGGGTTTAAAATGTTATCTCATCACTCCTCAATCTCTGCATGTAAAATAAATCAGCGAGGAGTGATGAGGTCGGAGCCTTGATGCCAAACACAAGCTATGTTCTGCTGCAATAAACATTTCAAACTATAACAACGTAAGTTGTCTGACTGAAATATATATATACATATACATATATGTATATATATATATATATTATAGTAATAGCAAAATAAAGTGAAGCTGATGCTTCTACGCTGTTGGAAGTACGGGAACAGGACAGTGTTGTGATGGGGACGAGGAGACAGTCCGTGTGGCTTCATGTCACTGAGAAAGGTGTCGACTGTGCTGCTTAATGTCAGTGAACTGAGACAGCAGCAATATGCAGAAACATCTTTGCCTCAACAGGAGTGACACGTACCTGACGCTCCAGGGTCACGTGCTGCTGCTTCACAAAGCAGCTCTTTCAGCTGAAGATCAGGATCCATAATGACATCAGTCTTATTCATTCTCATACCTGCTGTGTGTGCTTGGTCTCTACTGGGACGTTACTGCCACTGTTTAAAAGACTGAACCACTGACTTTGGTCTCATACTGTCTGCAAACCATTCCTGCCTTGTGGAGCAGTATAACTGAAGTCACTGCTGTATGTTGGCGTGTTAAATCCTGCTGTCCTCCTCATAACCAGCAGTTTATCTTTTATTCATAAAACCAGTTAAGTGACCTTTAAAGTATTTTAAAAGAGAATTTGTGTCTCCTTCCTCCCAGCACACAGCCTCTCAGCTGGACAGCCTGGCTTCAGGACATGTGGACATCAAATATGAGGACTTTCCCTTTAGCCCCACCTCCATGGCCTCACAGAACTGGTGCGCTCTGTCTCAAGCCTGAGCAGCTTCACCGGCAGGAATGTCTGATGACGCCACACAGGTGGAGGAGGCTCCGACACGGAGGCTGAACTCAATCCTGCAGCCTCCTCTGGCTCTGCAGGGCAGGACAAACACACCTGTGGACACGATACCTCGGAGCTCACACAGCATCTGATGGCTGTTCAGGATCACCTGACGAGAGGACAGGTATACACTGTGACACACCTGCTCTGTAACTCACCTGGACCATATCCATATTTAACCTCACAAGGACACAGGGTACAAAAGAGCAACCAGGCCTAAACTAGGCCTAAACCAAGGTCTAAACCCAGGACTAAACCAGGTCTAAACCAAGGTCCAAACCAAGGACTAAACCAAGGTCTAAACCAAGGTCTAAACCAGGTCTAAACCAGGACTAAACCAGGTCTAAACCCAGGACTAAACCAAGGTCTAAACCAAGGTCTAAACCAGGTCTAAACCAAGGTCTAAACCAGGACTAAACCAGGTCTAAACCAGGTCTAAACCAGGACTAAACCAAGGTCTAAATCAGGACTAAACCAAGGTCTAAACCAGGTCTAAACCAGGTCTAAACCAGGACTAAACCAAGGTCTAAACCAGGTCTAAACCAGGTCTAAACCAGGACTAAACCAAGGTCTAAACCAGGTCTAAACCAGGTCTAAACCAGGACTAAACCAAGGTCTAAACCAGGTCTAAACCAGGACTAAACCAAGGTCTAAACCAGGTCTAAACCAGGACTCTGGCTCTGCTGAACCCACATCCAGCGAGTCTCCCTGGGATTGCCGAGCAGGACAACAGATCTACCTGTTGGAGACAGTGGGACGCACGCAGCACTGCAGACAGTCGGGTGGAGTGCAAACAGACCTGGAGACAGTCATTAACCCTTTAATAGCTCAGAACACGTTCTAAATGTGATGTTTCCAAGAACACAGACAGTCTCAGCGTATTATCGTCCTTTCAGAAAGAAAAACAGAGCGTGGACAGAAGAGACCTTTTTTATGACTGTTGAACACGTCTCATTACCGACGTGTAGATGATTAACCTTTACAGGCACATTATTTATGTAGAGATAAGCACAGGTAAAGTCCGGGTGGACACTTAGACCCTCTGCTCTCTGTTCTAACATCAGGACTGATTTGTTTTGACAGCAGGCTTAAAGTGTCCTCCATCATTCATGTAAAATCAGTTTAATATCTGACATTAATGAAAGTGCAATGATAAAGGGTTAAAGAGTGAAATTATTAAAAACATAAAATCATATTTTATCGTCTGTCTGTTCACTTTATTGTAATAAAGAAAAGAACCTGTTTCCTCTCTTTGAATCTGTTCATGTTAATAAACTGATTCACATGTGACTCTGACTTATGAACGTTTGTTAATATATTAATGATGTCTTCAGTTTACTCACACTGACTCCGCCCACAGCCCCGCCCACAGCTCCGTCAGAGGAAACAGCTGAACATGGACTGAACCTTTCACACAGTAAAGCTACATTAAGTGACCTGTTTCACCCCTTCATCACTTCCTTTAAGCTTTAATCTGCTTTAACGTTTAACTAACTGTCCTGTGTTCATCAGGCTGCACAGGCTCATATTCCATAAGCTGATATTTCACCAGTTACCGGTTACTTTAGGTCACACATTTTTTAATCAAACTGTCATCCTGTCTTTAGACAGCAGCTGTTTAAACTCTGCATCCATCACTTCAGGTGATCACAGGTGTCAAAGGTTATTTACCTGCTTGTCTTGCTTTATAGCTAACTTTCAAACCCTTCATCTGTTACACTTCAGTATTTTGAGCGGTTATCCCTCACGTTATTTTAAAGTGTTTTAACCACTATTTATAAAACTGTGTAAACTCCCTGCTCACCGTGCGCTGGTTCAGCTCAGTGAGTCTCTCCTCCACATACTTCCTGCCTCTCTGCAGCTGTCCGATAGATAAAGGCAAAAATAAACCAAAAATAAAATAATAATAATCGTCAATAATAATGCTCCATGCTCCCTTACTGGGTTCACTTCTATTCACACACTCTCAGTGACATCTGACTCCGGCTGAGGGACCAACTGGTGTTTGTCAGCAACAGATCTGCATCACACCAGCGAGTCATCATTTATATCCATCTACGAACCTGAATATAATATTTTCATGAAATAAAGGTTATATTTTGTGCTCCATGCTGAAGGTTTACACGATGAGTCACAGGCTGATAGAAAGTAAACCTTCTAACATCCCCCGCTCTGCTTCCTGGTCTCTGCGTCGTCTGATGTCCTTTTGTGCACAGATGTTTGTGCATGTAAAGATGTATTTACCCTCCCTGGTTTAAGATCCAATGCACACACTCATGTATGTGTGTGTTAGTTCATGTGTGTGTGTGTGTGTGTGTGTGTGTGTGTGTAGGAGGGTGTGTGCTGGTTGCTTAAGCCCTGAGCGCAGACCAAAGGTTGACTTCCACCTCGTCTTTATGGCGGCCGGGTCCGAGTGGGCCTCAGCGTGGAGGGAAATACAGAGCTGTCAGCAACACGGCTGCTGCTTTACAGCCGCTGTGGCGACATCCCGGCACCAACAACACCGCCCGCTTTATGACTGTTGGCCAAGATGCTGCCTCCTTATCTGCTGATGGGAGAGGCCTGCTGTAGTAATGTGGAGATGCACACATGGATCATTATCCTGCAGGCGAAGGACAGAGGGAAGAGGCTGTTTGGGACCAACAGCAGGATGATTTCACATGTTACATCTGACATATATAATAACCTGAACACAGTGATTCACTGGTTCATGCAAAGGGACAAAGAAGGAGGACTCAGTTTGATTCCCGGTGAGGTGGTTCTGCAGTGATCAGGTCAGACAGTGTAAATAACATATTAGCAGATTAAAGTGAATGCTTGCACCCCCGACCTGCTCCACACACACACACACACACACACACACACACAGTTCTTACATCCACATTTACACTCCATTGTATTCAAAGTGAGCTTCATTACAGCCTCAGTGACACCTGGGGGGGGGGCAGAGATGCCGTCAGCATCCAGACAGTCATTGGTTTAAAATAGAGAGTTTATAGAAACACATGGTTCCTTTCTGATCACTGATAATGCTGCTGATGTCACATCCTGTGACTCCTGAAAACCTCTGTGAGAGCACGATGTGAGCGGTGATCGTGCGGCCCCTCCCTCTGCACTCTGTCATGTAATGAACTATTGTTGGGTGAAGTGGACTCATTCATTCATTAGGACTGACAGGCGGGCTGACAGAGAGGCCTTGGACTTGATTTAGACCTAAAACCATGAAGGCTGGGTCAGACCTGAGCCAGGGCCGTGATGACACGAAGACTGCTGTGACTGAGCACCCCCCCCCCCCGGCCTCAGTCCCTGGTCAGTCGGGGGTTAAAGGCCTCGGTCCAGCAACAACACGAGCGAGTGATGGTGAGAAATGTGTTTTTTCTTCTTTGTGTTCCCAGAGCTCCGACTGCTCCGTTCAATTACTGCCTGCAGCCAAACAGGACACTGTGTGTGTGTGTGTGTGTATGTGTGTGTGTGTGTGTGTGTGTGTGTGTGTGTGTGTGTGTGTGTGTAAGGGATGTTGGAGAGTAGCACACACATTTATTCAACTAATTTGCAGCCATTAAATCAAAACTTCCTCCAGCTGTCTGCTCAGTGATTCGCCCTGAGGTCCCATTCTTCACTCTGTGTGACGGGAACAAAGCTGTGTGTGTGCGTGTGTGCGTGTGCGTGTGCGTGCGCGTGCGTGCGTGCGTGCGTGCGTGCGTGCGTGCGTGCGTGTGCGTGTGCGTGTGCGTGCGTGCGTGTGTGTGTGTGTGTGTGTGTGGGTGTGTAGAGTGTGTATTTCAGTGTTTCCCAGCCACAGCCTGACGTTGTTCCTGTGTGATGTGTAGTTTCATACAGACTGTGAGTGAGTGAACACGTCAGAATAAACCCTTAATAATAATCCTGTCTGAGGATCAATCACATGGTGATATGGATATAATCATATTTATAGATATACTCTGTAAAACAAAGACATTCTGACACACACGTGTTTAATTATTATTATTATTATGATTATGAATCCAACATGTGATCGTGTTACTGCTGAGCTTCGGAGGATCAGCCTCTGTCTGTCTTTGTGTCCCTGATCACAGCTGCTGTCAGACTGACCCACAGCACTGCTCTGTACTTCAGGTTCATGAGGGATGTACTGAGCTCATAGTAACACGATAAACACCTCAAACCATCAGCACTTTAATTTACTAACACACACACACACACACACACACATACACACACATACACACACATTTTAAGCAATGTATTTATTTAATTTCTATTAGTCTCGTCTGTTATTAAATATTTATTGTAAACAGGAAGTCTCACAAATTAAAACAGTGTTTATTTTAATGAATAATTATTAATGATGAAGAACTCCTCGTCAGCAGGCTGAAGGCTGATAACAAGCAGAGCAAAGGTGCTAATACAACCAGAGCTCCATAAACCAAAGTACAGTGTAACACACACGCACGGACGCGCGCACACCCACATACACACACACGCACACGTGCACGCACACACACACAATCTTTAACTGTGCTTTACAACACAAAGAAACGATAAAGTAATAAAATCAGAAAATAACTTAATAAAGAGAATTTGTGAGAGAGTGTGTTCTCAGACGACACGTAACTAAAGGACGTCGTTTTCTACAATCTGCAACAACACGACGTCACGGCACGGCATGGCGTGACGTTACGGAGTGTCGTTACGGAGTGTCGTTACGGCGTGTCGTTACGGCGTGACATTACGGCGTGTCGTTACAGCGTGACGTTACGGCGTGTCGTTACTGCGTGACATTACAGCATGACGGCCTGTAAAACCTCCCTCATGACAACTGTGGCGGCCATGTTGACCTCTGCTGTGGGGTCATGGGGGCGTCTGATTTGTCACCATTGTTCAGCAGGTGACATGAACATTGTTCTTCAGCATGCTCCTCATTCCTCACCTCTCCCACCCTCTCACTAACCTGCTTTACTGACTGAAGCGTTCCTTTGAACTCCAGTTAAACCCAAAGCAAGCCGGCTGACCTGCTGATGTCACCTCATGCTACAGACTCCTGGTTTCTTATCGCGGTTCTCCTTGTTGAGGAACAACTTCCTGTAAGAATAAACAGAGAAGAAGAACAAACTGTTCTGATTCAGCACGAAGAAAGACTGAGCACACAGTCTGAGCGCGCCCAGAGCAGCTGACAGAGCTGCAGGTTATCACAGAGAGCCCACTTCAGCTGAACACTCATTCACACTTTATCTACAGTCAACACACACACACACACACACACACACAGTCTCACAGCCTGCTGGTACCCTGAGCGGTGGCTCTATTCACGGGCTGATTCGTCCATTTTTAGGACAAACACACAGAGAGGCCAAGCGAGGCCTAAAATAAGACGGAGAAGGACAGGCTGATGGATGAGTCGGAGACACCCGAGAACGATGACTTCCCCTGCAGAGAGTTTGATTGTTTCCTCCTGAAAGAAAAGGTAACAGGAAGTGTGTGTGTGTGTGTGTGGGGGTGGGGGGGGTGGGGGGGTCCTGAATGTGCCCTTTAAGGTGGAATCGATAGAGAGCCCCTCCTCCAACAGCTCTGACATTTATCCTGACTGTACACTGTTACTCTGTCCTACAGGCAGCCCTCACAGCTGATTACTCACCTCACAGGCCTCCATACAGAGCTGCTGTAACAGCAGTAAAATCCATCACACACACACACACACACACACACACTGTGCTGTTATATTTATGTGGGATACACAGTGAGAGTGTGTGAGCAGGATTCATGCTCTCCTCTCTGACTCCTCGTCAGACCTGTGAGGTGAACTCGATGGTGTGTGGATAACAGTGACGTGAAAGCTATTCTGTCTTTATTAACACATGCTCACTGTGAGGCTGAGAGCTGCACACACACACACACACACACACACACACTATAGTTTTACTGTCCGTCCACTAACAGTTCTTGTTGTTTCCACTGACAGGCTCAGATTGTTATTCTAAGTGTGTGACAACATGACAGAAAGGATCCCTACAGAGATAGACCTTTTTGTTACAGAGGAAGATGATTGTTTTAACCACACACAGACGTTACATCGCTCTCTGCACACACACCAGACTCCATTCAGAAAAACAGCGATTTAAGCTCACTGAACAGGAGCTGCTGCTGCCTCCATGAGTCTGTTTGGATAGATAATCCTTAATTCGTCCCACAACGGGGACATGTACAGTGTTACAGCAGCAAAGTGGATAGTGCAGAGATGCTTCAGAGGTGCCCCCTCCTCTCCAAATGACCTGAGTCTCCTGAGCAGATAGAGTCTACTTTGTCCCTTCTTGTAGAGAGCGTTTGAATAGTCTGTCCGGTCCAGTTTATTGTTCAGGTGGACACCCAGGTACTGTTCCCTGGATGTTTACTGTGTGGGAGGAGAAAGTTGTCTCCTTGGTCTTCCCTCTGCTGAGCTGGAGGTGGTTTCTCTGGCACCATGACGGATCAGTTCTCTGTGCTCCCTGTCGTCTCCTTGGGTGATGAGAAGAGTCGTCAGAGAACTTTTGCAGCTGGCAGTTGGCTGTGTTGTGGGTGAAGTCTGCAGTGTAGAGGGTGAACATGAACGGAGCCAGAACCGTTCCCTGGGGGGCCCCCTGCTGCAGACAATAGTGTCGGACTGACACCTCCGAGCCCTCACGTACTGCGGACGTTGGTGAGGTAGTCCAGAATCCAGGCCGTGAGGATCCACTCCACGTGCACCTGCTCGTCCCTCAGAAGCAGAGGCTGAAGTCAGTGGCTCCAGTGGTTTGTGTTACTGTGGGACTTTGGTGTTTTATAGGTTAGTCAGGTTCCAACACAACATTTGTGTAACACAAATAACACAACTTTGACTTTGATCCATCACTGATTATGTTGCAGCCATTACAGCCTGTGTCACTGCTGCAGGCTGAAGACGTCTACAGTTTGCTCCTGAGTCATGAAGAGCCAAAATATGTAGAAACAGAGCCAGCTCAAAAACAAGAGACGCAAAGCAGCTTCTCAGTGTCGTCTTGTGATCCCGATCTTCAGCTGATGACTTTGAACTGAAGCTGGAGTCTGCTGTACGTGCACATGCACACACTGTGCACGTGAACACGCTACTGCAGAGTGATGTGAAGACAGATGGATCTGTTAGCAGGCGCCCAAACTGCCATCCACCACATGATTACGTGTGTGTGTGTGTGTGTGTGTGTGTGTGTGTGTAGCTGCCTCTCCATCCGTCATTGGCTCGGGGTGGAGAGGAGACTACTCGGAGCCCAGAAAGCAGGGGTCAAGTCCAGGCTTACTCAACCCCGACAGCCCCACCCCCACCCCCCCCCCACCCTCAGATAGGGATGGAGGGGCGGGGGAGGAGGAGGTTGGAGTGGGTGTTGGAAGTGGGGGTGAGCAATAAAAGAGGAGGGGGGGTGAGGATTACTCCTGGTCACAGGAGGAGATAGATGGAGAGAGAGGGAGAGAGATGGGAGAGAGAGGGGAGACAGAGGGAGAGAGAGGGGAGAGAGAGGGGAGAGAGAGGGGAGAGAGAGGGAGAGAGAGAGAGAGAGAGGGGAGATCGTCTCCATGAATAATCTCCATGGAGACGATCAGCACGAGGACATGAAGACGTTTCTATTCGATCATAAAACAGCAGAAACATGTTGGAGGGAAACATCAGCTCCAAACACACGTGATGGATCTGCTGCAGTTTGTTGCACAACAGTTTGGGCACACCGAGAAAAGTGTGTGTGTGTGTGTGTGTGTGTGTGTGTGTGTGTGTGTGTATGTGAGGGGGGGCAAGGACAGAAGAGGGTGAAGGACAGAAAGTGGGTAAATGTGTATCTGTCCGTCTGAGTGTGTGTGTGTGTGTGTGTGTGTGTGTGTGTGTGTGTGTGTGTGTGTGTGTGTGTGTGTGTGTGTGTGTGTGTGAGGTGTGGACTGATGTGTGCCAGGTACGGCCCTCCACAGTGGGCGTCGCTGTGGTTCTCAGAGCATCACCTCGAGACGGTGTCAGGGCAGGCCGGCAGCGAGGCTCCAAACGTATGCTGGTATTTTTAACACACACACACACGCACACACACATACACACATACACACACACACACACACACTATCAGCTCCTGCTTGGCTGCAGGTCAGTGACTCAGAGATGGACGCTGGTGTCTGTGTGCTGCAGTGTAATGTTGTAACAGTTTGACTTCCTGTTTGTGTCTCCATAAAACACCTTGTTACCTGTCTGAGTTAAACACACTCATCTACTTCATCAGACTGAGCGGTTCCTCCGGCCCACTGATACTTGTTGTTCCACAGGGATCTACAGAATCTTTAAGATGAGGTTAAATCTGCTGATGTGTGAAGCAGCTGCACCGGCCCTCCGCCTGTCAGAAACGAGTGTACCACTTTGCAGTCTGTATTCAGGCCGTGTTCGCTGAGATCCTGCAGCAGAAACGCAGCGTGATCACATCTCTGAAGTTTCATGCTTCAAGTATTTAACCAGGAACATCATCGCTCCGCTGTGTGCGTAACCCGGGCACAATAAACACAGATCATCTTGTAATCTGATGCAAAACTCGCTGCACAAATCTGGTGGCAGATATTCACATGTCCTCATTGGTGTTTAAAGTAGAACACAGGTGTGAAACAGGTGAGGGAGGAGTGTTTAACAACATTCGATGGTTTGATAATGCCTCCTGTGTGTGTGTGTGTGTGTGTGTGTGTGTCTGTGTGTGTGGGTTTTCAGGTGTCGTTTCCTTGACACCAGCACCTTCGTGGTTTGAATGTCTGTCACACTCTTGAGACTTAGTTTTTCTCCCTCTTGCTTTTTTAAGTTCATCCGCTGGCTGTTCCTTTCACCTTCATCTGTTCCCCTCCCCCCCATCCCTCCCTCTCTCCAACTCCTCAGTCCGACCTTCATCCGTCTTTGGGGCTCATCTGTTTCTGTCCGAGCTTCTGAATGTGCACTCTGGATAACCCGCCGAGCAGCCTCCCTCTGCTTCCTGCGCTGAGATGCACCCTATTTATTTCATTGATTTCATGAGGGAAAGAATGCGTGGACCAAAGACTGACCGGCTGCAGAGGGTTTAACCAAACTACTGAGAGAGGGAGAGTCTGACTCACTGCTCAGAGATGTGAGAAATGTGCATGCTGGAAGAGTTTGTGGAAGAATTTAAAGACAGAGAACTTTTCTCTTTATTGACTTTGATTCAGACACTTCCCAGAAATGTTTCAGCTGGTGTCCTGCGTTAATGAACGGGCAGGGTTAGGGTTAGTTCTTGTTCTGATGAGGTGGTGAAGTCAGATCCTGGGAGTCCATTTCTCCGGTGCTGCTGTTTGTCAGATCCGAGTCTTTCCTCAGGAATCATGAAAATATCATCGTGATCATCAGTGACGGATCAGAGCTCCCTGTGAGCGCTCTGTCAGCTTCATGTGACAGAGACATGGACGTGTGAACCACTGCATCGTTCCTGATGCAGGTCCCTTTGTCTGTGTTCACACACACACACACACACGACAAAGGCCGATTGCTGCATTCTTCTCGTCCAGCAGGTACACACAGGTAACTGTCTTTCTGTCTTTATAGCGGCTGAAGTGACTCAAAGGTAAAGACATAAATAGTTTGCAGCAGCTCGTCCAGAACAAGACAATCAACCAAAGGCCGTCATGTGACACGGTCTGACATCACTCAGGTGGCGTGTTTGAGGCTCATGAGTTCACCTGCGGGACGTTCAGAGAGGAAACAAGAAGACCCTGAGGAGGGCTCTGACATTACACTCAGCCTCCTGCTCCTGTTCATCTGCATCTGTCACACAATAACAACTTGATTTATAAAGCAGCTCAAACGGCTGCAGCTCGGTGAGGAGCATGTGATGAGGACTCGTCTGAAAAGCAACTGTAAATATTCTGAGCTGAAACAGAACCGACTCTACATCAGAAACACACTGATGGTTCTTATGTTGGGTCCTCTGTGAGCAGCACTCAGGAGACAAACCTTTGACATCCTGTCCACTGCAGCTTCAGAGGTGGCCGTAGTGAAGCTGCTGTACTGTCTTTATACTATTACAGGCAACATGACCTGTTAGATACAGCGATGACTGAACTGTGACCAGGACGAGTGCAGCCGGGTGGAGACAATCAGGGAGGTCAGGTATCAAACAACAAGCAGCCTGTGTGTGTGTGTGTGTGTGTGTGTGTGTGTGCGTGTGTGCGTGTGTGCGTGTGCGTGTGTGTGCGTGTGTGTGTGTGTGTGTGTGATTGCTCATGCCTGTCTCATTGTCCTGGGTCCTGTAAGACAAAGGGTTAAGTAAATGTTTGGGGAAGATAAGGCCACTCAGTCTGACAGACAGCAGGCCCCCACTCAGTGGGGGGGGGGCAGACCCACATACATCACACACACATTCAATCATTCAATCATCTGTTCCTCCCAAGCACTCACCTACGGTGCTAAGAAACTAAAGGTGCTTTTCGACAGCAGGAACCAGGCTCTAAGTTTAGTTCCAGGGTAATTAACTTACCCCCTGAAAAGTCCCTGCTCGGGGGGTAGTACTTTCCAAAGGTCCAGGAAATTTCAGGGCGGGGCCAGCAGCGCAGATCATTTCTGATTGGTCGAGTACTCGCAGCGTTTTATTCCCCCCCCTTTACCACTCTGCGGAAGGAACCATTTAAGGAACTAAGGAACTAAATGGTTCCTGCGGCCCATTGTTGTCTGCGTTTTCCAAACTGTCAAAGTAACTGCACTACATCGCCAGTCCAGTAGGTGGCGGTAATGCGCCTTTCCTGCTCGCGTCTGCTGCTTCCTGTCGGCACGTGTGTGCTGCTGGTGTAACGCTAAAGGTAAACTGCTGCGTGAACCGTCCATTAATGTTTGCTGTAACAGTGGCACCTCGCCCCGGGGCTGGTTAATGCTGAGGCTACATGAACGGACAGCGGACGTGCCGCAGAGTGTTTACAGTTCCGACTCGTTCCTTATGAAATAAACACAGACAGACCTGTGGGCTGCTGCTGTGTTATTTATACGGTATCATCAACCGTTTCTAACGGTGTTCAAATGTACACTACCAGTCAAAAGTTTGGACACACTTTCCCATTCACTTGTATGAGAAAATGTGTGCTCCACCTGCCAGAGGTAGCATGAAACATGTCGGGGCTCTGGGAGGCTCTCTCAAGGCAAAGTGGTCCAAAGGGAGAGTCCAGGTCAACCCCTCATATGAACCTTCCTAATCAGAGAGGAGTCACCAGGAGCTGGAGCTACTTCATGGCCACGCATTCGTCCATGGGGCCCGACCGGGCTCAGCCCGAAGGAGTAACGTGGAGCCGCCGCCCTGTGGGCCCACCACCTGCAGGGATCGGCATGGGGGTCGGGTGCAGTGCGAGCTGGGCACCGGGAACGTCGGCGTGTTGCTCCCCAGCAGGGCATGCAGACTTCTTCTACTGATGAAGTTTAAATATTAATCAAACAAATATAATGCACAACAAAAAAATAGCTTTGTAGAATTTCACTTGAAATGTTTGAACTTTGTGCAAACTGCTCTGGGTGTGCACGTGGGCTGCTAAGAACAGGGAGTCGGGGGGTGACACAGAAAGGTGTTTCTGTGAGAGCTGCACGACAAGTGTGTCCGTCTGTGGACAGCCACTCCTTCTGAACCAGGACTCATGAGCATGGAGGGGGCAATAATCACCTCCTCCCCCTCCCTGTCTCTACCCCCTCCCCCTCTCTCCTTCTCCCCCTCTGCCTGTCCCTCCTCCCCCTCTCTCCTTTTCCCCCTCTGTCTCTCCCTCCTCCCCCTCTCTCCTTCTCCCCCTCTGTCTCTCCCTCCTCCCCCTCTCTCCTTCTCCCCCTCTGTCTCTCCCTCCTCCCCCTCTGTCCTTCTCCCCCTCTCCCTTCCTCCCTGCTGGGTTTTATCACGGTCCTGGTTTTTGTCCTTCTGTCATGTCTTGATGTGATTTATGTCACAGGCTGTGAAGTCGACTTATCTCCCTCCTCTCCAAATTCTCCCTCCCTCCCCTCCTCCACCTCCCCCATCTCCTCCCTTGTTCTATGGAGGGTTGTCTCCCTCCGTCTCAGCCGGCCCGGCTCCTCCAGCACTGAGAGGGGGAGAGGGGTTTGAGGGGGGAGACAGTCAAGGTGTGAGAGGCCTGTAGAGGGGCCGCAGAGGGCCCAACTCGCAGAGAGCCCGACACGCAGAGGGGCCCGACACGCAAAGGGGGCGACACGCAGAGGGGCCCGACACGCAAAGGGGGCGACACGCAGAGGGGCCCGACACGCAAAGGGGGCGACACACAGAGGGGGCGACACGCAGAGGGCCAACACACAGAGGGGGCGACACGCAGAGGGCCAACACACAGAGGGGCCGACACGCAGAGGGCCAACACACAGAGGGGCCGACACGCAGAGGGCCAACACACAGAGGGGCCTGACACGCAGAGGGGCCGACACGCAGAGGGGGCGACACGCAGAGGGGCCGACACGCAGAGGGGGCGACACGCAGAGGGCCAACACACAGAGGGGCCGACACGCAGAGGCCCGACACACAGAGGGGCCGACACGCAGAGGGCCAACACACAGAGGGGCCGACACGCAGAGGGCCAACACACAGAGGGGCCGACACGCAGAGGGCCAACACACAGAGGGGCCTGACACGCAGAGGGGCCGACACGCAGAGGGGGCGACACGCAGAGGGGCCGACACGCAGAGGGCCAACACACAGAGGGGGCGACACACAGAGGGGCCAACACACAGAGGGGCCGACACGCAGAGGGCCAACACACAGAGGGGCCTGACACGCAGAGGGGCCGACACGCAGAGGGGCCGACACGCAGAGGGGCCGACACGCAGAGGGCCAACACACAGAGGGGGCGACACGCAGAGGGGCCGACACGCAGAGGGCCAACACACAGAGGGGCCGACACGCAGAGGGGGCGACACGCAGAGGGGGCGACACGCAGAGGGCCAACACACAGAGGGGCCGACACGCAGAGGGGGCGACACGCAGAGGGGCCGACACGCAGAGGGGGCGACACGCAGAGGGCCAACACACAGAGGGCCAACACACAGAGGGGCCGACACGCAGAGGGGCCAACACACAGAGGGGCCGACACGCAGAGGGCCAACACACAGAGGGGCCGACACGCAGAGGGGCCAACACACAGAGGGGCCGACACGCAGAGGGCCGACACACAGAGGGGCCGACACGCAGAGGGGCCGACACGCAGAGGGCCGACACGCAGAGGGCCGACACGCAGAGGGGCCGACTCGCAGAGGTAAAACGCAGTCTGTCTTTGCCTACAGGTGAGGTGAGGCTCTGCTCACCTGGAGGCTCCAGCACTAGAATGATACACCTGACTGCTGTTTTTTACTGCTGAATAAAGGATTTAAGTGTTAGGAATTTATTGACCCTTATTTGAGCCTGTGTGTGTGTGTGTGTGTGTGTGTGTGTGTGTGTGTGTGTGTGTGTGTGTGTGTGTGTGTGTGTGTGTGTCTCCAGGCTTTGATGTGCTCTTTAAGTGCTCTCTCTGCTTTCTCTCTCTCTGATGAATGTTCATGAGCTCTGATGTCCTCGGAGCAGCTGATGTGTCTCTGAGACGTTCAGAGAGAAACTGGCTCAGAAAGAAAGAGAGGAGGACGAGAGGCAGCAGAGATCTGTTTATCGCTTTCATCTGGTTATTATGGGGACGATAGTATAAGAGGCATGCTGGAGGAGGACAAGAGAGGATGAAGGGAACACAGAGAGAGAGAGAGAGAGAGAGAGAGTGATGATGAAGGACCACCCAGGTGTCCTCACTGCAGAGAGACTTCACATTGTTTAAAGCTCTAACATGCAGAAGGAAACTCTTGGAATGGAACGTGTTCAGCATGCACACTGTGTTACCTGCACACTCTGTTACCTGTACACTGTGTTACCTGCACACTCTGTTACCTGCACACTCTGTTACCTGCACACTCTGTTACCTGCACACTGTGTTACCTGCACACTGTGTTACCTGCACACTCTGTTACCTGCACACTGTGTTACCTGCACACTCTGTTACCTGCACACTGTGTTACCTGTACACTCTGTTACCTGCACACTGTGTTACCTGCACACTCTGTTACCTGCACACTCTGTTACCTGAACACTCTGTTACCTGCACACTCTGTTACCTGCACACTGTGTTACCTGCACACTCTGTTACCTGCACACTGTGTTACCTGCACACTCTGCTACCTGCACACTGTGTTACCTGCACACTCTGTTACCTGAACACTGTGTTACCTGCACACTCTGTTACCTGCACACTCTGTTACCTGCACACTCTGTTACCTGCACACTGTGTTACCTGCACACTCTGCTACCTGCACACTGTGTTACCTGCACACTCTGTTACCTGCACACTGTGTTACCTGCACACTCTATTACCTGCACACTGTGTTACCTGTACACTCTGTTACCTGCACACTCTGTTTCCTGCACACTGTGTTATCTACACACTCTGCTACCTGCACACTCTGTTACCTGCACACTGTGTTACCTGCACACTCTGTTACCTGCACACTCTGTTACCTGCACACTGTGTTACCTGCACACTCTGCTACCTGCACACTCTGTTACCTGAACACTGTGTTACCTGCACACTCTGTTACCTGCACACTCTGCTACCTGCACACTGTGTTACCTGCACACTCTGCTACCTGCACACTCTGTTACCTGCACACTGTGTTACCTGCACACTCTGCTACCTGCACACTCTGCTACCTGCACACTGTACAAAAGTCCCAATCTCTGCCTGTCTTTGTCACAGGTGGAGCTGTTATTGATCCACAGCTTCAGCAGGGGGAGGGCTGTGCAGGCTTTGTCTGCACTGAGATGGTCAAGATTAGATTTGCACGTGTCAAAATAAAATCATTAAAGAAGCATTAAGTTGATCATCAAAAGTCTGTTCTACTATTAAAAAAATGTATTCCTCCATACACACACGTATGCACACCTGATACTCCGAGGAGCACGGGTTGGGAAGCATTGGTTCAGAGGGAAACAGGTTACGAGTCAAAGTAACTGAAACTTTCTTCGTTTGAAGAAATGAGTCACTGTTTGCTTTAAATGTTGTTCTTCCTCGTGTCCTCATCTTATCAAAGACGTACCAGTAACATGATGATCCAGCACAACTGATGGTGTTCACGCCTCCCTCACTTACTCCATCACCTGTGCCTCCCTAACACCTGTGCCTCCCTAATGCTATTACCTGTGTGCAAGTACCAGTCAAAAGTTTGGACACATTTTCTCATACAAGCAAATGGGAAAGTGTCTCCTCCTCCTCCTACCCAAACCTCCACTCCTCACCACAGTTAGTGGCTGAATGTGTGACGTGCTCTGGTTAAAGGTGGGTGGAGCTATAACACACTATATGCACCAATAAGAATGATCACACTCTAGTTGTCCCTCCTTTAAAGGTGTGACGAAGCATGAGGGAGATGTCAATCAACCAGTCTGCACACGCCCAAACACACCTGTGAGGGTAACCATAGGTGTGCTCCCACAGGTCCCAGGAGCCTCCAGCCCGTTGTTGTCTTACCTGAGAGCGTCCTGAAGTCTGTTCTTATCTCACGATGACCTTTCACTGTATAACTGTCGGTGATCTGATCTATTAGAATAATCTGTGTCACCTCTCATTTATCTCACCCTGACTTTGTCCTGTCCTCCCCCCTCTGAACTCCATCCCTCACTTTCCCCTCCTCTATAAACCTCTTCTCTCTCTGTTCCCTCTTCCTCTCCCTCTCTCCATCCATCTCTCCTCTCCATCCCTCTTCTCTGCCATCCTCCTCAGGTCCTTCACTGATCATGTTTCAGCCTAAGCGCCGGCGGTCGCCTCTTATCGTCTGCTGAAGAGTGTAAGGAAACAGAGTGATGTGGCTCCTCAGAGCACCGCATGCTCTCATTGCCTAATTGCTTTTCGGGGGGGGTTCTGCTTTCTGTCCGGCAGGCAGCAGCCCGTAAACACTGAGCAGCTATTCCCAGCATCTCCCTCACTGTCACCACTCTCTGCCGTCTGATTGGCTGGACTCAGAGCCGGGGCCGGTCGCTCATTGGCTCCTCCCACGATGAATGGCCCCACTGACAGCCAATGGGGCCACAGCAGGGTGAGGAAGGCGAGCGAGAGAGTCAGGGACATGCAGGGTGCACGTCGTCAGGACAAACATTTCAGTTCCCAGGATGCAGTGTGATCGTTCGCTGTTAAAGGAACCAACAGGAGCCTCTGAGCTCTGAGGCTGCGTGAAGCACCTGAGTCTGTGTACAACGTCATAAGTATCAGTTCGTCCTCAGACCTTCCACAAAACAGGGAGACGGGGAGTTGTGGGGTGTGAGATGAAGGCTGTGGCCTAGAAACAGGAAATAAATCAGGACAGAGTCTCTCTCCCTCCTCCAACGCTCCGTCTACTCGAGCACACTCACTCCATCCGAGGCCGAGCGAGAGGAATGCTTCATATCGGCCATCTTTAAACCATCCTTCACCCCCCCGCCTCGTCCGTCTGTCTGCAGTCCATACATCTGACTGCCCCCCCCCCCCCCCCCCCCCCCCGCCCCCCCGACCCTCAGTCCTCTGTCCGTCTCTATTATCCTGAATGAAGATAGATGTGAGCTCTGGGTATGTTCACATGGACGTCACCGTCACAACGCTCTGCTGCTGCTGTGAGAGACTCTGTGTGTGTGTGTGTGTGTGTGTGTGTGTGTGAGAGAGAGAGACAGAGAGAGTGAGTGTGTGAGACTATAACTGGAGGCAGTGGGACAGAAATAGGAACAGTAACATTGAGCTTTATCAGCAGAGCCACACTGAAGCAGGAGAGGAAGCCTGCAGGCGTCCTGTCATGGAGGCCAGCGCACACAGGAAGCAGGCTGGTACAGACAGGAAGTCAGCAGCAACACAACAGCAGCAGCACGGCACTCACAGGCTGATACACAAACAAACAAATCAACCCAAAGACAGGCTGTCTGTCTTCTCTGGAGCAGGAAGTGACCATATTTGGATTGGAGGGAGGAGCTGGAGAGGAGCGAGGGGTTAGCAAATGCTAAGTTATCAAAGCTAACAGTTTGTGTCGGTGGCTAATTCATTAGCTGGCTGGTTCATTTATCAAATTGTTGCTATGGTGAGCACAGGCACAGATAGTTGCTAATCAGTGCTAACATAGCATGAAGAGAGAAATGAGCTATAGAGACCCAAACTGTTTTTTGTACCAGGCTGTAAACATGTTTATTTCTGCTGTAAAGTTTAACATGGGGCTCTATGGGGACTGACTCACTGCTGGAGGCAGCCTCAAGTGGACACCAGAGGAATTGCAGGGTTTGGAGCGTCAGAGTTAATGCTCAGGTTAGCGTTAGCGTTAGCGTTAGCGCTCTCCATGAGGTCAGAGGTCATATAGTGAGAGACAATACAGATGGATATTCAGATATCAGACATGAACTGAAACCAGATGAATGATGACATTAAAGAACACAGCAGACAGATGTTCCTCTGCATGCTCTGTGAACATGAGCTGAAGGAGACCAAAGAAAGGCATGTTTCCACGGCGACCAGGTAAAATATATGTTTATATATCTTGACTGTTTGATGTAAAGAACCCATAAAGACGTCTCGTTAGCACTGATCCATCAGGCACACAGAGAGGTGTTAATGTCTGTGTTACAATCATAAAACATCAACATCCAAATCGTGTGTGTGTGTGTGTGTGTGTGTGCGTGTGTGTGCGTGCGTGTGTGCGTGCGTGCGTGCGTGCGCGTGTGTGCGTGCGTGCGTGTGTGTGTGTGTGTGCATGTGCGTGTGTGTGTTGAATAGAGGGCACATAACTCTGCAGACATCTTTGGACTCTTGGGTTCTTTCCTGTGTTGTTACTCGACACACCGACTCTAATCTGATGGATTAATATGATAATAACAGAACTCACCTTCACACACACACACACACACACACACACACACCTGTGTCTCTCTCTCGGTTTATAACACTAACTCTTCCTCTCTGTGTGTTTGACGTCTCAGCTTCACTCGTCTGTCTGGGTGGTCTCAGTCGAGCTGCCCGCTCCTCGTGAACGCAGAGACGACTCCACGTTATTCTCAGTCACACGAACTGTATGTCTACAACTACATCCACACTTTGTGCAGTCCTGCAGGAAGGTGGAGCTCTTCATGAGGTCAAATGATGTGATGAATGGTAGAAGGTGAAGCTGCTCCTCTGACTGTAGGTGACCCTCGACCCTGATGTGATGCACTTTGTACTGTTAGAACCAGAAAGAGTTAAACAGGTTGCATGATGTCGTTCAGTCTGCATCTTCCAACACAGGAAGTGATGTAGTTTTAAAGAGTGCCCTGGCAAGTGAGGTATCAATATTTCCAAAGTTACTGACACAAACACCCACAATGAGCAGGTTATGTTCCCCCATCAGAGCGGGACATTCACAGCACATCGTCTGTAACAGAACGTTTCCTCTGCAGCCACACAAGAGAGTCAGCACTGCACCTGTTATACTTTGATACAGTGTTCAAAGGTGACATATCACACCTTTCTTTGGTTGACAGCACTGTGTGTGTGTGTGTGTGTGTGTGTGTGTGTCTCCTGGGCTACCCCAAAGTGTGTATTTAAACATGGGCATGTGTCCAGCAGACACACTGAAGTAGCCACGCAGCACTTTAAAGCTCCGCCTCCGATCATAGCCACGCCCACACCAGGTCAGAGTCCAGGGACATGTGCACACACGTGCACACACGCACACACACACACACACACACACACACACACACACACACACAGGCATGCACACGTGCACACACACACACTCAGAGGAACTCTCCCTGAGGTCTCTGCAGACAGACGGAGCGTCTCATGTGGGGTCTGACGTGTATCACAGTGTGATCAGTGATCAGTGGCGTACCTGTGCAGGGATGAACACTCAGGTGTCAGAACAGGTACATGAGAACAGAATGAAGCCTCTGACTGTGTCAGCTGCTGGATGGACGCTCTGCCTGCTGCCTGCAGAGTCTCACCATGTCGTCACCAGACTCGTCACCATGGGCTGTGTGAACACTTGTGATATACTACTGAGTATTGTTGTAACATTATAACTCATACATGTTGGCACTAGTGTACACCAGTTATTCTGAATGATGCAAGAAGACTTAGACTTAGACTTGGACTCAACTTTATTGATCCCTTTGGGATGACTCCCTCTGGGAAATTCAGTCTCCAGCAGCTTATACAGTACAATACAATAGGAAAGAATCAGCACACAGAGGGTAAAAAATAAAGATCAAAATATATATATCTATCGATATATATATCGATAGATATATATATAAGAAGACTTCTCACAGGCCACCAGGGGCTGTAGAACCAGTCAGCTGCTCCACCTGTGTTCATCAGGTCTGCAGAGTTCACCTGTCAGAGCTGCTGGCCTCTCAATACACACCTTCCACAGCCCCGCCCTCACAGAGACTCAGAGGTCCTGCTCATGTGCAGTTATTAATTAGTGAAGTGTCTCGTTCTGTGCTCCTCTACAGGCCCCCCCGCCTGCACAGAGCTGCACAAACATTTATGCAGCAGTGTTCTTTAAAGGCCCTCAGCAGAGTCCAGTAAATGTGCCGCTGCTTTGATGTCTTATCTGAGTGTGTGTGTGTGTGTGTGTGTGTGTGTGTGTGTGTGTGTGTGTGTCAAGTCAAGCTTTATTTATAAAGCACCTTAAAAACAACCTCATTCGACCAAAGTGCTGTACAGTTATTAAAATACAATACAAATACAATGTAATCATACATAAATATAATAATATTGTTTGAGTGTGTGTGCGTGTGTGCGTGTGTGAGTGTGCGTGTGCGTGTGCGTGTGTGTGCGTGTGAGTGTGTGTGAGTGTGTGTGTAACTGTTATTGCTTGGACACGTGTACATTTGATATCATTGTTTTTCTCTCTCCACTCAGTTTATCGTGTTCAGAAACAAATATCTGCTTCAAAAGATTTGCGGTGTTGCATGTTCGAGATGTTTTAGGGAAGCGTGTAACATCATGCCGAGACATCGACTGTATTTGTATTTTTGGAGCTGCAGCCATGACAAACATGGACACTTGGGTTTAAATGGACTCAGCTTAAATATAACGTCAAACAGATCAGGAACATGATGCGACATATAAAACATACTGTCAGATGACAAACGAGAGGATTCCTCCACCGCCAAGAGATTTAAGGAGAAAACAAAGACAAATGGAAGTTAGCGTCCGCGTCATTACTGTGAGCGCCGTTTAACGCAGTGCATGTATTTGCAGATGCACGGTTTAATCAGATCAGCTCAATCACAGCGAGTTAGCTGGTGACAGTCTGCAGTGACTCGTCTTGTTGTGCCTTTGAGCAGGAGACTGGACGTCGAACCTCCTGCAGATATTCAGCCTGTGATAAACACCTTAAAAAAAAAATGCAAACCTGTCCTCAGAATGTACCCCCACAAGTGGTGATAATATCAGAGGGCCCCTCTTCAGATTAGCGAAATGCTGTTTATGTAACAGAGAGAGAGAGAGAGGGACTCATGATTTACAGGCCTGTGAGTGTTTTAGTGATGGCTGGTGCAGGTCAAGGTAATGATCATAAATAAGAGGAGGAGGAGGAGGAGGAGGAGGAGGAGGAGAACAAGTGAGAGAGAGGGGACGATCATCATAACAAGTCTGAGGACGAGTTCACATTCCTGCAGCTCAGCGTGTCAGAACTTCAAGTCTGCAGTCAGAGTGTCGGTGAATTAAGTGTTACCGAGATATAAACATCAGTAAGTTAAAACAAGCAGGCCAGCAGGGGGCGACTCCACAGGTGTCTTATCCTATAGAAGTCTATGAGAAAATGCTCCTCCTCCTCTCCTGATGTATTCCCTCAGTAAACATGTTCCTAATGAGTTTATGGTCTCAGTCTCTAGTTTCAAGTCTTCTTCAACACAGCATGATGTTCATTTAGTCGCTGATGCTCCATTGAGAGTCACACAGACCAGGAAGAGGGGAGGGTATGGGGCGGGGCTACCTGTGATTGACAGGTCACTGCCATGGAGACCTGAAAACTGTCTTGATAATTTTTTCAGTACCTTTTGATTAAAGCCAGTTTTTGCCAGCCAACAACCGAAGCACCTTGCCAACCAAGCTAGTGCTAGCGTTAGCGTATAACTCCTCCCTCTCCTCTAAATATGGTCACTTCTGGTTTTAGAAAAATGAGATAGGGACGTTCAAAAAAACCCAATCTCGAAGCTTCAGAACAGAAGTCAACAAACCACACAGTGATGTCATCGTGGGGTCGTCACTTCCTATATACAGTCTATGGGCAGAACCTGGTTCAGCGAGCTTCATACTGGTATGGTCTTTAGAAATGTAGTTGTGTAGAAACAGGAACAGCACTAATATTTTGAAATAATGTAATCGTGTTGTAAAGATCCTTCTGACCTGGAAAACATGGCTGTAGGGGGGGGCAGTTTGTCAAATGTCCCGGGGTATACAGCCGGATGCTTCGACCCAGACATGCAAACACTCACACACTCTCACACTCGTTCATTCAGCCACAGTCTGTGTTTTTGTACCAGGAGGCTCTTGAGTCGGTCTCAACCTGTAAAACACACACACACACACAGTCCGATAGGATTGTAGCTGTGTGTTTGTTCATGTTCCTCGTGTTGCTGCTGGACGGCTGCTGAACACAGAGCAGCTGCAGCCCTGTCACCTCATCACCTTAAAGACCTAAGAGAGGATGGAAAATAAATACTGCACTGTACACTTTACCTGAAGCTGAGGTGTGAGCGAGCGCTGACACAATCTACTGTGTCCTGAATAATCAGAGTTCAAATGTGATTAACTCGACCGTGAGAGGTGAGGGAGAGAACAGTGTCAGCAGAGGAGGAAAACCGCACTGTGATTAATGAGAGGCTTGACCTTTGACCCCTGGATCACCCTTCACACACTCCTCTCGTGGTGGCCTTTCGTTGAACACGTGACTTCCCCCCAGTGAGAAGTCATCACCACCTCTGCTGCAAAGGACTCTGGGACAGTTTTTGTGGTCATAAACTGATGAGTAACTCTGCTCTCCCAGACATCTGTTGATCCTCCCTCCCTGCTTTAAGATCTAACAGCACCCTCTTGTGGATGAAACTTAGCATTACATTATTATGTAAGGGCAGTCGATGCATGACAGCTTTATTGACATCAAGGTCCTGACGCTGCAGATGCAGTTTGAACTAGAACTACAAAAATTGACCCCATTACACACTGTAAGATTCTCTTCAGTGTCTTCCTGTCAGACCAGACTTTATCCACCGTCTTCTCATACTTCATCCCTTCTGCTTCCTCTCAGTCTGCTGAAGGATTGAAACAATGGGCCCCTGCACTCATTAGCATCCCTATGTTGTTGTTTAGCATCTATGTAGTTGTTTAGCATCTCTTTGTAGTTCTTTGGCATCCCTATGTTGTTGTTTATCATTATCATGTACTCTGTGCCCACATCATGGGTTGATTTGTGTCTCTTTTCTAGTTGATTTGCGTCTCTTTGTGGTTGATTTGTCTCTTTGGAGTTGATTTGTCTCTTTGGAGTTGATTTGCGTCTCTTTGTGGTTGATTTGTGTCTCTTTGGAGTTGATTTGTGTCTTTATGGTTGATTTGCGTCTCTTTGGAGTTGATTTGTGTCTCTTTGGAGTTGATTTGCATCTGTTTGTGGTTGATTTGTGTCTCTTTGTGGTTGATTTGTGTCTCTTTGTGGTTGATTTGTGTCTCTTTGGAGTTGATTTGCATCTCTTTGTTGTTGATTTGTGTCTCTTTGTGGTTGATTTGTGTCTTTATGGTTGATTTGCGTCTCTTTGTGGTTGATTTGTGTCTCTTTGGAGTTGATTTGTGTCTCTTTGGAGTTAATTTGTATCTTTATGGTTGATTTGTGTCTCTTTGTGGTTGATTTGTGTCTCTTTGGAGTTGATTTGTGTGTCTTTGGAGTTGATCTGCATCTCTTTGTTGTTGATTTGTGTCTTTATGGTTGATTTGTGTCTCTTTGTGGTTGATTTGTGTCTTTATGGTTGATTTGTGTCTCTTTGTGGTTGATTTGTGTCTGTTTGGAGTTGATTTGCATCTCTTTGCGGTTGACTTGCGTCTCTTTGTGGTTGCTTTGTGTCTCTTTGTGGTTGATTTGTGTCTCTTTGGAGTTGATTTGCATCTCTTTGTGGTTGATTTGTGTCTCTTTGTGGTTGATTTGTGTCTTTATGGTTGATTTGCGTCTCTTTGTGGTTGATTTGTGTGTCTTTGGAGTTGATTTGTGTCTCTTTGGAGTAGATTTGCATCTCTTTGTGGTTGATTTGTGTCTCTTTGTGGTTGATTTGTGTCTCTTTGTGGTTGATTTGCATCTCTTTGTGGTTGATTTGTGTCTTTATGGTTGATTTGTGTCTCTTTGTGGTTGATTTGTGTCTCTTTGTGGTTGATTTGTGTGTCTTTGGAGTTGATTTGTGTCTCTTTGGAGTTGATTTGCATCTCTTTGTTGTTGATTTGTGTCTCTTTGTGGTTGATTTGTGTCTTTGGAGTTGATTTGTGTGTCTTTGGAGTTGATTTGTGTCTCTTTGTGGTTGATTTGCATCTCTTTGTTGTTGATTTGTGTCTCTTTGTGGTTGACTTGTGTCTCTTTGTGGTTGATTTGTGTCTTTATGGTTGATTTGCGTCTCTTTGTGGTTGATTTGTGTCTCTTTGTGGTTGATTTGTGTGTCTTTGGAGTTGATTTGTGTCTCTTTGGAGTAGATTTGCATCTCTTTGTGGTTGATTTGTGTCTCTTTGTGGTTGATTTGTGTCTCTTTGTGGTTGATTTGTGTCTCTTTGTGGTTGACTTGTGTCTCTTTGTGGTTGATTTGTGTCTTTATGGTTGATTTGCGTCTCTTTGTGGTTGATTTGTGTCTCTTTGGAGTTGATTTGTGTGTCTTTGGAGTTGATTTGTGTCTCTTTGGAGTAGATTTGCATCTCTTTGTGGTTGATTTGTGTCTCTTTGTGGTTGATTTGTGTCTCTTTGTGGTTGATTTGTGTCTCTTTGTGGTTGATTTGCATCTCTTTGTGGTTGATTTGTGTCTTTATGGTTGATTTGCGTCTCTTTGTGGTTGATTTGTGTCTCTTTGTGGTTGATTTGTGTGTCTTTGGAGTTGATTTGTGTGTCTTTGGAGTTGATTTGTGTCTCTTTGGAGTTGATTTGCATCTCTTTGTTGTTGATTTGTGTCTCTTTGTGGTTGATTTGTGTCTTTGGAGTTGATTTGTGTGTCTTTGGAGTTGATTTGTGTCTCTTTGTGGTTGATTTGCATCTCTTTGTTGTTGATTTGTGTCTCTTTGTGGTTGACTTGTGTCTCTTTGTGGTTGATTTGTGTCTCTTTGTGGTTGATTTGCATGTCTTTGTGGTTGATTTGTGTCTCTTTCTAGTTGATTTGCATCTGTTTGTGGTTGACTTGTGTCTCTTTGTGGTTGATTTGTGTCTCTTTGTGGTTGATTTGCATGTCTTTGTGGTTGATTTGTGTCTCTTTGTGGTTGATTTGCATCTGTTTGTGGTTGATTTGCATCTCTTTGTGGTTGATTTGCGTCTCTTTGTGGTTGATTTGTGTCTTTATGGTTGATTTGCGTCTCTTTGTGGTTGATTTGTGTCTCTTTGTGGTTGATTTGTGTGTCTTTGGAGTTGATTTGTGTGTCTTTGGAGTTGATTTGTGTCTCTTTGGAGTTGATTTGCATCTCTTTGTTGTTGATTTGTGTCTCTTTGTGGTTGATTTGTGTCTTTGGAGTTGATTTGTGTGTCTTTGGAGTTGATTTGTGTCTCTTTGTGGTTGATTTGCATCTCTTTGTTGTTGATTTGTGTCTCTTTGTGGTTGACTTGTGTCTCTTTGTGGTTGATTTGTGTCTCTTTGTGGTTGATTTGCATGTCTTTGTGGTTGATTTGTGTCTCTTTCTAGTTGATTTGCATCTGTTTGTGGTTGACTTGTGTCTCTTTGTGGTTGATTTGTGTCTCTTTGTGGTTGATTTGCATGTCTTTGTGGTTGATTTGTGTCTCTTTGTGGTTGATTTGCATCTGTTTGTGGTTGATTTGCATCTCTTTGTGGTTGATTTGCGTCTCTTTGTGGTTGATTTGTGTCTTTATGGTTGATCTGCGTCTCTTTGTGGTTGATTTGCGTCTCTTTGTGGTTGATTTGCGTCTCTTTGTGGTTGATTTGTGTCACTTTGTGGTTGACTTGCGTGTCTTTGTGGTTGATTTGCGTCTCTTTGTGGTTGATTTGCATCTCTTTGTGGTTGACTTGCGTGTCTTTGTGGTTGATTTGTGTCTCTTTGTGGTTGACTTGCATGTCTTTGTGGTTGATTTGTGTCTCTTCTCTCTGTGGTTATATTTTGTCTCTGTGTGGTGGTTTTTACTGTCATTATCATGTACTCTGTGCCCACATCATGGGCCGTGTGTAGCTCAGTGCAGATCTGTTTCTTGTGTGATTGGGGAGTGGTTGTCTGAGCGCAGAGAGCGATGAGGACGATGAAGATGCTGACTCAGCCCGTCAGGCTGGTTATAAAGAATCTGGTTCAGGAATCAGGAAATGACATTTTTCACATTGAGCAAACATCACGTCTGGTCTCAGAGACACACGCATGCTGTTTCTATTGTCTGTTTTTTCCATCGATTTACATACCTGAACCACATCAGCAGCTCGCCGCACCCTGAGCGGACTGAGCGCACAATGACGTGTTTAATACATGAGTTATTCACTGCAGACACTGTAGTTATCACACTGTTATTACAGCCTCACACAGCCGTTAAAGAGTGTGGGACAGAGACAGTGTTTCATAGTATTCATGACATGCTCTGCGGGTTATAAACCATGTAAATACAGTAATCTTACACATGACTTTGATACAATCTGATAAAAACCTTAAACTGTGTCTCATCAGCTCTGGCTGCTCCTCACAGGCTGCCTGTGATCGCAGCTCGTGCAGCTCGGCCTCTGTCCCTGCAGGCCTGCAACCGGTTCAGCCGGTTTGGTGGGATTTCAGCAAAACAGGAATATCGAGGGAGAACTTGCCCGGGCCTCAGTGTTTGTGTTCCTCAAGGGGACGACTGCTCCGACCGGTTTTCTGGGGTGGAGAGATGATAGAGGGAGGGTGTGGGGCGTTCTCCCTCACCTCTTTCTCCTCTCGTCTTTATCGCTCGCTCTCACCCTCTGTCTCTCTATCCCTCAGTGGAGCAGCAGAGACGTCCGGCACACAGCGACTGGAGGACACCTCACTGAACCAGGTGAGTTATCGATCAGTGATCTGTGGGTTATGGCCTGAGGACGGAGGGGATGGGCTGACAGGTGGGCAGAGGAGGTGCAGGTATGTGCAGCTGGAGCTGAGCGGGCAAACAGGAAATGATCACAGGCCTTTATCTCATTATACAGTGTGTGTGTGTGTGTGTGTGTGTGTGTGTGTGTGTGTGTAGGGTGGAGCACATACACAATTGTCTGGCTGAAGGTTTAAATATTAAAATATCGTTTTTTAAATCCAATAAAGCCGTAATCTGTCAACACACAGTTTTCTCTGGTTGTCAGAGTTCAAATAATTAGTGACA
>NW_027211637.1:502500-567500 GCF_022749685.1 Semicossyphus pulcher
TGATGACTGTTGTGCATGGCACCACTGACAGAGTGCTCCGACTGAGGAAACATTGACAGGCTTTGATCAACGCTGAGACAACAGCTGGGCTTTCTGTTTGGATTATTTATGAGAAAAGGCCGACTGAAGCCGTTTCCTGTGTTGGATCATGGGATGTTATTCGTGGCAGGGCGGCCAGAACAACGCTCACGTCTTGTGTCACTCAGCTCTGAGACTCATGTACAGAGACGCGGGACACATCATCGTGTTCTTTACCAGAGCACTGGCCCGTGTGCTCTCACAGTGAGGAGCGATCAGCACTGACATGTACTCTTTTATAAAGCTATTTAAAAAGCTCCTCATCTCAGCTCTGGTCACACACGCTCCCAGTCATGGCTCACAGACACAGAGGTGGAACATCTGCTTTCTGTTCGCCCTCAATACTTTGAATTTGAAGGTGACCACATTAGACTTATTGATTTTAGTTGTTCTCTCCGTTTTTCTTGTTTTATTGATCGTTGCCCTTTCGTCTCTTATCATCGTCCTGTTCTATCCATGCTTCCTCTCGTGTGCTCCCAGCCAGCCTTCTCTCAGGATTTTACTGTATCTGCTCTATTGTTGTCTGTAAATGAGGGTTCTCCCTCAATGTGATTTAAATTTGGATCCCGTTGGAATTGTGCCATTAATGACACACATGATTAGTTTGCATGGGTCAGGGCCGTATACATACATTATTAGAATCACACCTTGATGTTGGGTTGTGATGTCACCCTGCTCGCTCCTACAGAGCTGACCTTTAACCTCTTACTTTAATGTATGTGATGAAAAAAGCCACAGGTTCATCTCTCCGCTCGTCTCCTCTCTCACAGGACCCGTACAAGCCTCTCACACCTCCGTCCTGGAAGACAGAACAACACCGTGTCCCCCGTGTTGGAGAGAGGAGGTGAGACAAACAAAGAGTATAAACTGTATACACTACTCATACTGTAAATCAGAATAATGACCACCTGCAAACAGAGCAGGAAACAGACCCGCCAAAATAAAAGATCAAAACTGAAGCAGAAGAAGAAATATCAAAGGTTGGTGCTCAGCTTCAGTCACTGAAAGACTGAATTATTCATGTTTTCCTTTTGTGTGTTAAAACAAAAACTATTGTGTGTGCAGTGATGGTCACACCAAACTCCATTCAAAAAAACATCATTTTAAAGTCGTGTTCTTGTCGTCTCACAGACAGACCCGACAAAGCCTGAGCTCAGACTTTACAACCCTGCCTCCTGATGTAGTTCTCTCAGCATCCTCTCAGCCTGTTTATTGTCATTAAATCTCAGTAACATCTGTTTGTTGTGGCTTCATAGCGCTGTAGTGAGACAGATCTCAGCCCACCTGTGACTTGCTAGATACAGTGAAACTGCCACTCAGCGGAGACAGATGGACAGGCGCTCCACAGCTGAAACAGAACGCCGGTAGTTGGTGTCCATCAGAGAAATCCTGGTACTGACCCGAGCTAACAGCTCATCACACTGGGCACTGGTCAGCCTCGAGGAGCTGGAAGCAGCAGGAGAGTTCATCAGACACAGCTCAGGAGGAGGAGGGAGGTTAACCAGCTGTGATGTTACAAACTCTGACATGAAATGAACTCACTGTCAAACTAGCGCGAGTAACCCAAGGCTTAAACTTCCCCTCACCTGTGGTCTGAACATTTCTCAGTGATCGATGCTTTAACCCTGTTTCTGTCCCTCACACCTCAGAGCTCAGACTGTTGAAGGTCTGGACCAGCCACCCTCCGTCCCTCCTCACACTCTTCCTCTGAAGAACTCTTCTTCATCATCCGGCGGAGACATGAACCCCAGCAGACATGTCCTCCACCCTTCTGTCCCCTGTCGTCCTCAGCCAATCAAGAGCAGCCCTGTCCCCCTCCCCTGGCCTCTGTCTGAGTCCTCTGACTGGGTCTCTGCTCCAGGGACCAGCGTGGTGATACCACCTCATCTCAAATCAAACCTGCTACGCTTCCCCAGCCTCATCCAAACAGGCCAACCTGCCGGCCCCAGGAGGCCGGCTTTTGGCTCTCCTTGGCACAAGCAGAACACTCTGAAGCCCCCCCCCAAAGAGCCCACGGTGCTGTTCAGGTTGAGGAGTCTGCCCGGGCAGGGCGAGAGTCAGAACAAACTCCAGGAGAAGAAGGAGACCTCAGCATCCAGGGCTGAGAGGGGGTCCATAGACGGGCTCAGAGAGGCGTGTGAGGGGCCTCTGGACCTGTCAGAGCGAGGGAAGATTGAGTCCAACCAGACACCCAGAGAGTATTCACCTCTGACCTCACATGCTGCAGAGAGAGTCCAGGTCAGCCCAGACAGGGACCTGAAGACACATCCATCAGTACAGAGTCCAGAAGCCTCTCCTTCTCTTGTCGCCCCTCCCTCATCCTCCTCTTCATCACCAGCCAAACAACACGAGGAAGAGCCCCCTACTCGCCACAAGCACAAGGTAACATGGGGCCTTCAGCTTCAGCATGTAAAGACAGAGACGTAAAGACGAGACGCTCAGAGTGATGTTGTGTCTCTGCAGGAGGTCACAGAGCAGAGGGACGAGCTGAACGGACAGGCGGAGCCGAGGAACGGGAAGAAGGTGCCTGTCCTCACCTTGTCTCTGCGTCCAGGTACAGACATTACATTCATACCTGAGAGTGTGTGTGTATGTGTGTGTGTGTGTGTGTGTGTGTGGCATCCATATATTAAGTGTGCACAGGTGAGTAACACTCCTGTGTCGTGTGTGTAACAGTAGTCGTGCTGGAGACTCTAAACTCTGCTATGCAGAAACAAGAATCAGCAAACAGCAAGGTGAGCGAGTACAGCACACTCAGCACACAGGTACATCTCACCTGTTTTAGGTTTATGTTCACCTGTTCTCCTCTGCCTCGTCACAGTCATCCTCACCTGCAGCAGAGACAGTAAGCAGCTCTGAGGGGCAGGACGAGGAGGAGGAGGGTGAGTCCTCACCAGAGACTGACCAGGGCAGGAAGAGGAAGAGGGCGTCTGTGGAGACGGAGACGGACAGAGACTCAGAGACGGACAGTACGAACATTTAAAGTCTTCATATTCTCTCTCTGGACCTGGTCTCAAATCACACCTCCTTCTAAAGCTGGGTGGAGGTCTGATTCTGCTGTGTTCATCACTCTTAGACTTCTGGTTCCGTTCACACACAGATCACATTTCAGGGCACTTTTGGTAAAGATGGAGTCATACCTGTGGTCAGGCTACCTGATGTAGGTGGACTGTCCTTACGTACTTACTTCCTGAAAGCTCTCAAACAGCACACTGAAGAAGTGAACTCACCAGATGTGAAGAACAGCACGTTTCTTCTGAACCCTCTCTTCTCCTGCTCTCTGTCCCCCCGCCTTAAAGAATCTCTCCTGTTTCCTCACAGACATCCGGCCGGAGAGGAAGATCCAGATCTCAGTGAGGAGCGAGGAGGAGAGCCCCAGCTAAGGACGATCACTGTAACCTACTTTGACTGGTTGTTTTGACCCTTAGGGGGCGCCAGAAACAAGCTGTGAGCACAAAACTAAGATTTCATTGCTTTAAAAACAGGCCAAACTAACAACAGGAAGCATGTTCACAGAGCCAGTGTTCATTTAGTGGCTCTGCACTTATTATATGTAAAGCAAATATTCACTCTCTGTTAGCTTCTGTCTGTTTAGCTGCTAAGCGCTCCACCATGCTCACCAGCTGCTTCTAACTGTGTGTGTCTGTGACTCTGCAGAATGAATCTGCTACTGCAGGTAGTCATGTGATCCACAGGTGACATATTGATCACCTGACAGAGCAGAGACCTGATCGCAGAGACGTGATCGCAGCTCAAAGCATCCGAGCTTCACGTGTTCATGTTTTACAGTCGCTGTGATGCTGCAGATCTCCTGAAGTGCTGTTAGTGCTCACCTGACACGCACAAGTCAAACACAACCAATCACAACAAACTGAAGAAAAGCTAAGCTAGCGTTACTTACAGTGGAGCAGCAGGGCTTTCTGTTTTAGACCACATTAGAAGATATGAAACGTTAGCATCAGCTGAAACACAGGAAACTGAAGCAGCTCGTCCAACATCCTGACGCACCTCAGAAACACAAACACACCAGTTCACAAAGCTTTAGCTCCGAACCCTCCGTCAGCCACAGCCGGGTGCAGTCGCAGAGGTCTGCTCCACGCTGGCTCTGTTTTGGTCTCCACCCACTCCTAAGAAACAGAAGCCTTGTAATTAGCGAGTGGCTAACTTTGTCAGTCACACAGCTTCCTGCTCCCACAGAGCGTCTGTGGGTCTGTCTGTCACTCTGTGTGCTCATACAGCTTGAGAGCAAAGCAGCAACGAGTGCTCTCACTACTTCCTTTATCTGCCTCTGAAAGCAGAACACAGTCAGTGTCTGTGGACTCTTTTAAAACTCAGTAATAATGCAGTGATTGTAACAGCAGGGAGGTTCATGTAGGATTCCCCTCGTCTGATCAGAGAAAGGAGCACTCTGTGAAGAACTGAACAAAGCCCCGCCGTCGTCTCAGACGATCAGGCTCCAGCAGAGAGAGCGTGTGATCATACAGACTCTGTGAGTTAGTGATGATGAGATGTTCTACAGAGAACACTGGAGAGAAAGAGAAGTGAGTCTTCACTGAGGGAACCTGACGTTCAGCTCTGCTGGTTCTTCACTCACACACTCATTCATACTGTTAGTATTCAACCAGGACTGTCAGTGAGGGCAGCAGCACAGTAACATAAAACACATCTCACATGTTAAACAAAAGAAGAAGCACACAGCAGCCCTCAGGACGCCTGCAGACGTTCCTGCATCACACAGAGCAGACGGAGCACCGACTGGCACGCCCTGATCCCGAAGACGTCACGGTAACAGAAGTGATGACTGTTCACTCTGAATGATCTGTAGATCAAAAACATGCTCATGAATAAAATCGTGCTGATGTTGAACAGTTTGACGAGGCCGATCATCTGAGCACAGACGGAGCTCCGTGTTAACAGGATCGTGGCCTCTGACTGTGTGAAGATTCAGCGCGTGCTCGTCGCTGATCCGTCATGGAGGGAAAAACAGCAACGAGCTGAAAACAGTCAGTCTTACCTTCACCTCGCTCTGAACTCCTTTATGAACTTTATATTCTATTGATCACTGGGACCAGTTAAAAACACAGAATCTGGAGTTTCATTAAACACAACAAACCAACAGTAACACAGTCACACGTTTTACAACACGTTTCAGAACACTTTCACACCACAGCCACCCTGAACGCAGCACATGAGGGCGGCCCAAGTTTCCGTTAGAAGCTTAATAAATGATGTTTTCGGGTTCAGTGATGGTGTTAGTGATTGAGGATCAGGAGGGGCTGATCACGTCACCCTCTGTGCACCGTGTTCTGTGTTCACTTTCCTGGCATCGCCGTCACTGCTGGGTTATTTCTGCCGCACAGCGCCTCCCCTCCCCCGCCCGTCTTTAGTGACCAAAGAAGAACAGGAGAAAAAACTGGTTCCTCTTCCTCTTTTTCATTTTCAGAACGCACACATTTTGCAAGTATGAACTTTCCACTCACAGCTGTGAGCGGGCGGTGAGCCGGCTGGATGGAGGCGATAAACAGTTTAATAAGCTCTCTGTACAGCGCTCAGTCAGCGTGTCAGCGCGTCTAAATGTGTGACATGTTTCTGTAATGGAAATATAAATGACAATATTTGCTCTTCCTGTTTCGTGCTCATTGTGTGTCCTGTGTGAGAGGCTGTGAGCTCTGACCAGAAGCTCTGTGTACGTTCACCACCTGTTACAGGTGTTTGCTCTGTGTGATGCTGAAATAAACTGCTTTATTAAATATGAAGCTCACATTCATTGAACTCCTTTATTTTCTACTCACCTGTCACACACAGAGAGGCTGTGATTATCATATACAAGTATATTATATAGTATATATTACATAAAGGCAATAACTGCTGCTTTGACCAGCATCAATATTCATGATATAAACACAATCATAACTTAACAAATGTCAGGAGGTCAGGAGGTCAGGGTTCAAACAGGGCTTAAACCCGGGACACCAGAGTCTGAGTTCTGTGTGTAACGTCGCTCATGTACATCCTCCTCATCCTTAATGAACAGTTGTGGTGCCTTAAACTAACCGAACTGTGACAGCTTCAGCACCTGCGGCAGGTGTTCTGTGTGCATGTGGAGGCGTGAGGACTCTTCCTGTGCTTCATCGAGGATAACGACCTCTGTGGGCGCCTGAGGTCAAAGACCTGAGTGAAACGTGGTCCGGCTCACGGTCCACTGTGAACATTGTTGTTAAATGTGATCATTTTATAACTGTAATCATAGCATGCATTCTGCACCTGAGCAGGTGAGCAGCTCATTTGCTCTGAGCGTATCCACCTGTAAGCTTGACTTTAGTTCAGATCTGGTCATGCTGTTAATGCACGCTTATTAAAACTGTAATAATAATAACTCTTCACTTCAGCACGCATGATACATGTGACATCAAGTCATTGTTGAAAGTATAAATGACTGGAAACAGGAAACAGGGTTAATGATTGATCACCCGTCTCTGACATCAGATCACAGCTCAGTTAGCTGATAAGTTAATACTCTGTGATGCAGGTGTTCGTGTCTTCACTGTGTGATGTTTGTCACACACGAAGAGCTGCTGCTCGTGTCGTGTTATAGTCCCTAAGGTTCATTTATTAAAGGGCGGCAGCTCGCTGAATACTGATGAGTGTTCTGGGAAACACACGAAGCATCATGACAGACATTATGCAAAGCAGCTGTGGTCTCATGATGAGGATGTCGAAACCAGAGGACACTGTCTGTACTGTTACATGTAGCCGCTCTGTGGTCAGCGCGCAGTTAAACCGTCTACACATTTAAACTGGGAGAGACCAGAGCAGGTCACATGACGAGCAGCAGAGCCTCAGTCCTGTCAAAGGTCAGGGTGTCTGTCAGAAAGGTCGAGATATTCACTCTGATTCAGGGGTCAGCTGTTCTCGTAACCTGACCCCGGACAGGACAGTGCGTTAGTCAAACTTATTATTATTATGTGACATTTTATTTTGTTCATGTAAGGCCAAGCTGAGGGCAAAGCTAGCATGGGATGCGCTATCAGCTATTAGCACTGTTTAGCTAATGTTAGGTCAGGCAAGCCTTAGAAACAAGCTAACATGAACTTACAGCATCTTTATCTGTTTGTGTGACAGACCTCACCTGCAATGATAAAGTGAGACGAGTTCAGCAAACTGTCAGTGACACACACAGTGAACACCACCCTCTGTCCTCACACAGAAACCCTCCTGTGAGTCCTCCCCAAGGACGCTCACAAATTAGCATTTCAATTAATATCACAGTTAATTACTAGCTACAAGCTAACAGCTCAGCCTCCTTCACCTCTCTGCAGCTCCACCCAAGGCTTCAAAACAGCCACAAAACAATGGGTGGCTGCGTCCTCTTGTATACAGTCTATGTTCACCAAGCAGAACCAGGCGACCTCCTCTCTGTCCTGACGAGAGGGGAGAGACTCTCTGTAGACCCTCTCAGCTCCATGTCTCTTCCTTCTAGTGTCTTTGTGGACCCTAAACACAGCCCCCTTCTCCCCCTTCTCCCCCTGGTCCCCCTGGTCCCCCAGGATGTTAAAGACATGCAGCAGTTATTCTAAAGTTTCCAGCTGTGTGTTCGTCAGCAGGACAAACACAGCCTGTAAGGTTAAACAGACTGACCCGCTCTCTGCCTGTGTGCTGTGATTCTCTGTGTGTATTTACAGTATCTGTAGATTTCACCTGGTAAATGAGGAACTGTAGTTTAAATAGAGGCACAAAGTGAGGCCTGCGTATCGGAGTGGCTCGCTGTGTCTGCAGACATCATCTGCACATCTGTGCTTCTGTCTCTTCATCCCTCCTGCTGAGGGTTTATCTCTGTTTATCCTCCATCAGTGTTAAACTCTTTTATTCTACCTTTGTGTGTTTGTTTCTCATCTCATTCCGTTCATCTTGTCCTCCCCCCTCTATGCATCCCTTCACTCTCAGAGGAAACTCGCTTTCTAATCCGGGCTGTTGATTAAGGATTACAGCAGCAGAGCGGGGAGCGCTCTCTCTCCGCCCACGCCTCCGCCCACAGGATGAGCTGAGAGCTGTCAAACCATCATTTGAATACATGTTAGAGCTGCACACCATGCAAATGTGTCCCTCACATCTGTCCACCAGCCATCTATCTGTTTATCCATTCTTCCCTCCATCCGTCGGCTCCCGTCCAACATGACACCTGCAGAGACAAAAACTAACTTCACCAGGTGTCAGAACAGCCGAGGATTTAATAACTTGAAGACATCAGCTTCACTACATCATAAATATGTTGAACAGACAGTTTGGTAACTTCTCCATCCCTGTCTCTAACACTCACTGGATGTAGCCACTCTGACGTCAGCCGTTGTTTATTAACTGCCATTCTGTGCCTTGAGTTTCAGTTTGGCTGAAGCAATCTTTGTTTTCTGGAGCAGGAAGAGACCATATTTGGGCAAAGCTGGAGAGGAGGGAGGGGTTAGCAAACGCTAAGTTATCAAAGCTAAACAGTCTGAGGCTAATTCATCATCAGCTGCTAATGAGCTAGTTAGCCATCATGTTTCCTACAGAGTGAGACTGTGTTTGTGGTTCATTCGTTTCTTTATCAGACTGAAGAAGCTGAGAGACAGAGGAGCGTAGAGGACTCACTGTGAGCGAGTGAAGGAAGCGGGTGGTCTTCTCATCGACACGCTCCGTCCGGAAGCTTTCCAGGGAAAAGCCAACAACAGTCCTGACTCCCTGCACGGCCGCCACAAATAAACAAACCTTCCATAAACACTGAACAAGCTAACAAGCTAACAAGCTAATGAGTGCATCTGAGTAAAATAACAGTATAATGTGAAGAAGATGTGTAGAAACAGTGTGTGAGACGTGTTGGACGCTCTGTTCGTCCAATAAAGCACACACAGATTATCTGTCTGATATTTACATGAACAAATCTCCAAAAGGCTCCAACAGCACAAACACGGCCCAGAGGTTACGTTCAGTGACTGAGTTAGCTGAGGGGACACCTAGCAGACAGCTAGCAGCTCCCACCTGTCACTCAAAGAGGCCACGCCCCTAATGATGCATCACTGTAAGCCTTAATATAATGTAAACAGGTGAGTTATGTAGTTGTTCCGTTATAATGTAGTGGCTGTGTGGTGTGTTCCTGCCACCTGTAAGCCTCGCAAACGTTCACTAACTGTACAGTTGTTGACGGACTAACAGGCAGACAGCAGCAGCTGATGCTCGGTGATATGACGGCCGTCTGTTTCCGCCTGTGACTCTGCTGCTGGAGCTGCTCTGACTTTCTTCTTCCTCTTTTTAGTGTGAAGCGCTCTCATCAAACTTCCTCCTGCGGCTCACTGCGCCGCGCTCCGCCGGACCGTCCGCACCTCACACCACCCGGAGAGAAAGTGTCGAAGGATGGAGCCGACATAAAGACATGAGGAATATTCACCACTTCATCACCATCATCATCTGAAGACTGAGGATCACACCACACCGCAGGAAGAAGAGCCACAGAGAGAAGCGCGGTAAGTGTCCCCTTCATTTGACCGACCGTGAGGGGGGGGTTAATTAACAGAATGAAAGACCGTTACGTTTAAGTGTCTGATACATAGACAAAGGCCATAATAACATAATCAACATAATAAATAATAAAGTCATAAAGTTATGGTCTGATCAACTAATCAACAGTTTAATAAAACGATGCTCCGAAAAGAGGAACTACAACTACCGCCGCCCACAGAGCTCAGTGTACATCTGAAACATGATGTTCATACTGTGACACTACTGCTGCTGTTGCTGCTAATAGTAATAAGAATAATGATGATAATAATAATAATAATAACACCAACAATAATAATACTCATAATAAGTTGTACAGGAGCTGCTGAAGTCAGAGAGAACAGTGTTATCACAGTGCTGTCCACATGTTCTTACATTTTCAAGTGTAAGTCTTAAATGTTAACCTGTGTGTGTGTGTGTGTGTGTGTGTGTGTGTGTGTGTGTGTGTGTGAGTGTTATTTTTAGGCGTGTAGACTGAAGCAGAAAGCAGATGAGTTTCTGTTCTGTGTTCTTCAGTGTTTCACGTGTTTGATGGTCTCAGATGATCTGCTGCCGTTGACATTATTTAGCATCTTGTGTTTTTAATCTCGCTCAGTGTCTGAAGGAACATGTTGCAGAAATGCCGGTGTTACATCACACTGGAGCTCATTGTTAATTCTGTGTTTCTGCAGCCTGATTTCCCCACATGTTGTAAAAAGAGTTTCTGCAACAGAAAGTCTGAAGTGACACAACGACGTGTTTCTTCAGCTGTGACACAGAAACAAGATTCAAAGGTTTGAGTCCAAACCAACTTCCTGTTTGAGAAACTAAACTTGCATCACGACTATCAGGATATCACAGATTCAATATGACAATAAAATACATCATTAATTCATAATTTATTATGAACTGTTTGATTTAAAGTAATCAGCACATCAAGACTTTTACTGAGAAGTTTACAGGTGAAACAGCCCAAGCTCAGATGTGCAGTTAGGGCCTGTGTCCACTGACAGGACACGCCCTCGCCGTCAGCTGTGTTTTGTTGCTGAAGTCACAGTTGAAGTTTTGTAACACGCGCTCGCCAATAATGTCACTAACTATTATCAACTTTGTCAACAACAATGGCGAATGAGAAGCTATTCCTTTCATTTTTTTGATGGTACAATTTCCAGGTTTAGAGCTGCTAACACCAGGATTTTGATGCTTTCTTTGTGAAACTTCATTGAATTAAAGCCAATATTTAGCAAAGCGATTAACAGTCACCGAGTGACGCGGAAGTGCCACCAGGCAACTTCCGTAACCTAGCAACAGTAAGCACCGGCAAGAAGTGCTCTGAAGTTGAGGTTGGGCGCGCTGCCAGCACAAAACTCACAGCTCACAGTTATTCATCAAGCTGATCACACTTCAGAGAGCTGGACCTGCAGAGACCTCAGTCACTTCCTGTTGATCAGTAACTGAATAACTCTGCAGGTGGTGAGACTCTGTCTGTCTGTCTGTCTGTCTTTAAATGTGTCTCCTGTCCTGCTGGTTCGATGCCAGCCCAGCAGGTGGTGTTGTTATGGCCCGAGGCTGTCTCTAACCACCTGTCAGCCGCTCACAGCTACAACAATTAAAACACCAGAGGAAGAAGGAATCCTCCCCCTCTGTGGTAAACTAGTGCAGGTCATAGTGAAACACACCTGTCAGAAACAGGTAGCTGCAGGAGGAGACAGCTGCTATCAGTAGCACACACCTGATACATGCATGTCTGTAGTGATGAAGTGATGTCCTCCGTGTCCTTCCTGTCCTCCGTGTCCTCCCTGTCCTTCCTGTCCTTCTTGTCCTCCGTCTCCTCCGTCTTCTCCGTGTCCTCCCTGTCCTTCCTGTCCTTCCTGTCCTCCGTCTCCTCTGTGTCCTTCCTGTCCTCCGTGTCCCCCCTGTCCTTCCTGTCCTCCGTGTCCTTCCTGTCCTTCCTGTCCTTCCTGTCCTTCCTGTCCTCCGTGTCCTTCCTGTCCTACCTGCACAGTCTGATGTCAGCAGAGCTTCATTTGCATGCTGAGTTGCTGTCTGATAAACCGATATAGACAGCAACATATAGCGATAATTAATATGCAACATCCTGACAAACTTTTCAGAGCTTCTGGTGTAGCCAGCGTTAGAGATAAAGGACTTCCAGCTAAGACTTCCTTCTCTGTGCGCTTCGTCGTTTACAGTCCCACTAGAAATGTGAGCAGAGAGGACGGAGCCGGAGCTGAGAGACGAAGAACAGACTGTTAGCTGTTAGCATGCAGATGTCTGTTTATAGAGATTCATGGAAAGATGAATTATTGTCAGATGAAACTGATGGAAATGGGATGGTGTTATGGAGGATTATGCTCCGCCCCTTTTGCTCCCTACGGAGTGCTTTTCGGCATGCTACCAAAGCCTCATGACACGTGATTGGTCGTTACTACAAACAGACAACAGAAACACTTCAGATACCAGAATCTGTATTTCAATGCTGAATCTGTGAGCAGACACACCACCTGACTTTAATGTCACGTCTAAACCATAAACAAGAGGGCCGAGTCCACAGATGAATCTTAGAGGGAACCTTCAGAGTCATATTTTGAAGCTCTGAGCCTCTGACCGAGCTGTCTGACCATGTGGACGTGCTGCTGATAGTTATTATTATATTATTCTTATACTATGTATATAAATGTGTCTGTCTGAGGGCTCTGAGGTCTGTGGCTCTCTGATCAGAAGCCGAGGTGTCGCTCTTATTCTCACACTCGTCTGCACGCTGCTGTGATGCTGAGCTGATGTCCGGTTTTAGATATCAGCAGTTCTCTAACACAACTTATTTTAACTGTGACAGAGAACAAAGTTCACTTTCTTCCTCTTTCCCAGTGAAGTTGAACTTGTGAGCAGCTAAACGCCTTCGCTCATAAAACCCAGAGAGGACTTTCCTTCTGCCCGCTCAGCTGTTAGCAGTGCTCACAGTGTTAGCTAACTTTACTCCGCTGTGATGTTTGTCATCACTCTGTCTCTGCCTGTGCTCCTGCTTAAAGGACATAAACAGGAGTGTGTCTTTAAATCAGCCGGCTCAAGAGGATCTTGGGAAATTGAGGGAAATTCAGTGTTCCCTGTTGTTCTTATTAACACTTGTTAGCAGAAGTTATTTATTGTCCCTCAGTTCAACATTTTGGGAAATTAGTTTTTTGCTTTATTCCTGGAATTAAGAAAAAAGATCTTCTGATTCTTGAGACACAAAAACTAAACTTTCACTGATTGAAGGAACAACATGTCAGCTGCTTCCTGCTGTTTCCAGTGTTTATGCTAAGCTAAGCTAACCAGCTCCTCTTCTTGGCCTACAGACATTACAGTGGCAGGAAACAGGGTATTTTCAGAAATATTAAACTTTTTCAGTCAGGAGGGACGATTAGACCCCGTCATGATGCCTCCAGGTATGAAAGAGGGGTAGTGAGGCTGGGAGCAGGATAGGATACCCCCGATGGAGTCCACACTGGTGCTGGTGAAGGAAGGATGGATGCAGGATAAGGAGTGGACCAACACTTCCATGTCAGTGTAAAACAACAGCTTCAAACATGTCAGTGTCAAACAACAGCTTCAAACATGACAGTGTCAAACAACAGCTTCAAACATGTCAGTGTAACACAACAGCTTCAAACATGTCAGTGTAACACAACAGCTTCAAACATGTCAGTGTAACACAACAGCTTCAAACATGTCAGTGTAAAACAACAGCTTCAAACATGTCAGTGTAAAACAACAGCTTCAAACATGTCAGTGTAAAACAACAGCTTCAAACATGTCAGTGTAACACAACAGCTTCAAACATGTCAGTGTAACACAACAGCTTCAAACATGTCAGTGTCAAACAACAGCTTCAAACATGTCAGTGTAAAACAACAGCTTCAAACATGTCAGTGTCAAACAACAGCTTCAAACATGTCAGTGTCAAACAACAGCTTCAAACATGTCAGTGTAACACAACAGCTTCAAACATGTCAGTGTAAAACAACAGCTTCAAACATGTCAGTGTCAAACAACAGCTTCAAACATGTCAGTGTCAAACAACAGCTTCAAACATGTCAGTGTAACACAACAGCTTCAAACATGTCAGTGTAAAACAACAGCTTCAAACATGTCAGTGTCAAACAACAGCTTCAAACATGTCAGTGTCAAACAACAGCTTCAAACATGTCAGTGTCAAACAACAGCTTCAAACATGTCAGTGTAACACAACAGCTTCAAACTTGTCAGTGTAAAACAACAGCTTCAAACATGTCAGTGTCAAACAACAGCTTCAAACATGTCAGTGTCAAACAACAGCTTCAAACATGTCAGTGTAACACAACAGCTTTGATGATGCAGGAAGAGGAGTTTAAAATGGAGGACCCAGCGTTGAAAGATGCTTGAGAAGTGTTCAAATGTCTGTCCTGTGTTCGTACGTGTTAACTGACCTCTAGCTGAACTCAGCTGTTGCCATGGTGATGGTTCATTTGTAGCAGCTTGGTTGGGCAGTTGATTTTACCTGAGATTTCAGGTGAATACACCATCTCAAACCTCTGTCATTGCGCCAAGACCGTAATTGCTATCAGCACACAAATGCTCGAATCGCAGCACCACGAGGGTCTGACGAAGCAGTCTGGTACATTTTATGTCTCGACTCCCAAAAATGTGGCCATGGCAGCGAAATACAAAACGGGCTTCTTGCATTTGGAGTTCTCCAGAAATTCTTAACATGACATTGTGCTCGTGTCCGTCAGTCTCGTCCCGTGGGCTTATGTTTACCCTTTTCCACCTGGCTTTGATTCTCAATGTTTTATAATGACACAGCAATGTATTGTCTTTATGTTCTTGGTATCAGCGTCTTGTCTTGTAGTTTTTTTCAATAAGTTAAGTGTGAGTTTTGATTAGCGGAGTGGCTTCGGCAGCTCCACCCGCCGATCTCTACTGCGCAGACTCTGGCTCCAAATGACGTCATCTGATGGCAGCGCCTATCACGGGGGCTGTTTTGACATCAATTCCGTACAATGAGAGCAGATGGACACGTCCACCATCTATACACTCATTGGGTTGAACTGTTTCAACTTGTCAGCATGGCCGATGTTAGAGGTCTGATCTCTGTTCTTAGTAAAAACATCATTGTAGAAGAGAAGAGGCTGAGGACTGTCGTGTCTGAGGTGTTCATGTGAGATCTTTTTCATATCAAGGCTTCTGTTTTCACATGACCTCTAATCCTATCATCAATCTTAAGGTGTGCGTTTGTACAGGACACAGTTTCATTCTGTTCCATAGAGTCTTTAACATGTTGGCTCTTCATCTGCTCAGACATTTCAGACTGCTTCACTAAGAAACAGCTAGTTAGATTTGGGATTTCCACCATGAGACACGCTCTTATTGTGAAACTAACAGCCTGACAGCCCTGAGAGTAACTGATTTTATATAACTGCCATTCATGTGGGGTTATTTTGTGAAGCTCTATTTTAAGGAAGGTGTGCTGTTTGGACACAAATAGTCCCCAAGCCCAGAAGTGAAACTGTCAGTCAGAAGCAGTTTCTCATGAATTCATCTTTCAGATCCCCAATAAAGGGTTAAAACGCTGAGGTGGACTTAAACACGTCTGGTTCTTAATGTAGCAGCTGTTCTATTAAATCATTTAGATTTATTATTCTGCGACAGAGAATTGACCCAATCTTTGTAGGCTTTGTGCACTGCTAGAGCTCTGATGTCCTCAGGAGGCTGCTTCAGACACACACGTGTAGAGAACTGGTGTTCCGGGTGGGTTTAGCTGTGTTCAGAGCAGGTGTAGCTGTGTTCAGAGCAGGTTTAGCTGTGTTTAGAGCGGGTGTAGCTGTGTTTAGAGCAGGTTTAGCTGTGTTTAGAGCGGGTGTAGCTGTGTTTAGAGCAGGTGTAGCTGTGTTCAGAGTGGGTGTAGCTGTGTTTAGAGCGGGTGTAGCTGTGTTTAGAGCGGGTGTAGCTGTGTTCAGAGCAGGTGTAGCTGTGTTCAGAGCGGGTGTAGCTGTGTTTAGAGCGGGGGTAGCTGTGTTCAGAGCAGGTTTAGCTGTGTTTAGAGCGGGTGTAGCTGTGTTTAGAGCAGGTGTAGCTGTGTTCAGAGTGGGTGTAGCTGTGTTTAGAGCGGGGGTAGCTGTGTTTAGAGCGGGTGTAGCTGTGTTTAGAGCAGGTGTAGCTGTGTTCAGAGCGGGTGTAGCTGTGTTTAGAGCGGGGGTAGCTGTGTTCAGAGCGGGTTTAGCTGTGTTTAGAGCAGGTGTAGCTGTGTTTAGAGCGGGTGTAGCTGTGTTCAGAGCAGGTTTAGCTGTGTTTAGAGCGGGTGTAGCAGTGTTCAGAGCGGGGTGTAGCTGTGTTCAGAGCGGGTTTAGCTGTGTTCAGAGCGGGTGTAGCTGTGTTCAGAGCAGGTTTAGCTGTATTCAGAGCGGGTTTAGCTGTGTTCAGAGCGGGTTTAGCTGTGTTCAGAGCGGGTTTAGCAGTGTTCAGAGCGGGGTGTAGCTGTGTTCAGAGCGGGTGTAGCTGTGTTTAGAGCAGGTGTAGCTGTGTTTAGAGCGGGTTTAGCTGTGTTCAGAGCGGGTTTAGCAGTGTTCAGAGCGGGGTGTAGCTGTGTTCAGAGCAGGTTTAGCTGTGTTTAGAGCGGGTGTAGCTGTGTTTAGAGCAGGTTTAGCTGTGTTCAGAGCAGGTTTAGCTGTGTTCAGAGCGGGTTTAGCTGTGTTCAGAGCAGGTGTAGCTGTATTCAGAGCAGGTTTAGCTGTGTTCAGAGCGGGTTTAGCTGTGTTCAGAGCGGGTTTAGCTGTGTTCAGAGCAGGTTTAGCTGTGTTCAGAGCGGGTTTAGCTGTGTTCAGAGCCGGTTTAGCTGTGTTTAGAGCAGGTGTAGTTGTATTCAGAGCAGGTTTAGCTGTGTTTAGAGCAGGTTTAGCTGTGTTCAGAGCAGGTTTAGCTGTGTTTAGAGCAGGTTTAGCTGTGTTCAGAGCAGGTTTAGCTGTGTTTAGAGCAGGTTTAGCTGTGTTCAGAGCAGGTGTAGCTGTGTTTAGAGCAGGTTTAGCTGTGTTCAGAGCAGGTTTAGCTGTGTTCAGAGCAGGTTTAGCTGTGTTCAGAGCAGGTGTAGCTGTGTTCAGAGCAGGTGTAGCTGTATTCAGAGCAGGTTTAGCTGTGTTCAGAGCGGGTTTAGCTGTGTTCAGAGCAGGTGTAGCTGTGTTTAGAGCAGGTTTAGCTGTGTTTAGAGCAGGTTTAGCTGTGTTCAGAGCAGGTGTAGCTGTATTCAGAGCAGGTTTAGCTGTGTTCAGAGCGGGTTTAGCTGTGTTCAGAGCAGGTGTAGCTGTGTTTAGAGCAGGTTTAGCTGTGTTTAGAGCAGGTGTAGCTGTGTTCAGAGCAGGTGTAGCTGTGTTTAGAGCAGGTTTAGCTGTGTTCAGAGCAGGTTTAGCTGTGTTCAGAGCAGGTGTAGCTGTATTCAGAGCAGGTGTAGCTGTGTTTAGAGCAGGTTTAGCTGTGTTTAGAGCAGGTGTAGCTGTGTTTAGAGCAGGTTTAGCTGTGTTTAGAGCAGGTTTAGCTGTGTTCAGAGCAGGTTTAGCTGTGTTTAGAGCAGGTTTAGCTGTGTTCAGAGCAGGTGTAGCTGTGTTTAGAGCAGGTTTAGCTGTGTTCAGAGCAGGTTTAGCTGTGTTCAGAGCAGGTTTAGCTGTGTTCAGAGCAGGTGTAGCTGTATTCAGAGCAGGTTTAGCTGTGTTCAGAGCAGGTGTAGCTGTGTTTAGAGCAGGTTTAGCTGTGTTTAGAGCGGGTTTAGCTGTGTTCAGAGCCGGTTTAGCTGTGTTTAGAGCAGGTGTAGCTGTATTCAGAGCAGGTTTAGCTGTGTTTAGAGCAGGTTTAGCTGTGTTCAGAGCAGGTTTAGCTGTGTTTAGAGCAGGTTTAGCTGTGTTCAGAGCAGGTGTAGCTGTGTTTAGAGCAGGTTTAGCTGTGTTTAGAGCAGGTTTAGCTGTGTTCAGAGCAGGTGTAGCTGTGTTTAGAGCAGGTGTAGCTGTGTTCAGAGCAGGTGTAGCTGTATTCAGAGCAGGTTTAGCTGTGTTTAGAGCAGGTTTAGCTGTGTTTAGAGCAGGTTTAGCTGTATTCAGAGCAGGTTTAGCTGTGTTTAGAGCAGGTTTAGCTGTGTTCAGAGCAGGTTTAGCTGTGTTTAGAGCAGGTTTAGCTGTGTTCAGAGCAGGTTTAGCTGTGTTTAGAGCAGGTTTAGCTGTGTTTAGAGCAGGTTTAGCTGTGTTTAGAGCAGGTGTAGCTGTATTCAGAGCAGGTTTAGCTGTGTTCAGAGCGGGTGTAGCTGTATTCAGAGCAGGTTTAGCTGTGTTTAGAGCAGGTTTAGCTGTGTTCAGAGCAGGTGTAGCTGTGTTTAGAGCAGGTTTAGCTGTGTTTAGAGCGGGTTTAGCTGTGTTCAGAGCCGGTTTAGCTGTGTTTAGAGCAGGTGTAGCTGTGTTTAGAGCAGGTGTAGCTGTGTTTAGAGCAGGTTTAGCTGTGTTTAGAGCAGGTGTAGCTGTGTTTAGAGCAGGTTTAGCTGTGTTCAGAGCAGGTTTAGCTGTGTTCAGAGCAGGTGTAGCTGTATTCAGAGCAGGTTTAGCTGTGTTTAGAGCAGGTTTAGCTGTGTTCAGAGCAGGTGTAGCTGTGTTTAGAGCAGGTTTAGCTGTGTTTAGAGCGGGTTTAGCTGTGTTCAGAGCCGGTTTAGCTGTGTTTAGAGCAGGTGTAGCTGTATTCAGAGCAGGTTTAGCTGTGTTTAGAGCAGGTTTAGCTGTGTTCAGAGCAGGTTTAGCTGTGTTTAGAGCAGGTTTAGCTGTGTTCAGAGCAGGTGTAGCTGTGTTTAGAGCAGGTTTAGCTGTGTTTAGAGCAGGTTTAGCTGTGTTCAGAGCAGGTGTAGCTGTGTTTAGAGCAGGTGTAGCTGTGTTCAGAGCAGGTGTAGCTGTATTCAGAGCAGGTTTAGCTGTGTTTAGAGCAGGTTTAGCTGTGTTTAGAGCAGGTTTAGCTGTATTCAGAGCAGGTTTAGCTGTGTTTAGAGCAGGTTTAGCTGTGTTCAGAGCAGGTTTAGCTGTGTTTAGAGCAGGTTTAGCTGTGTTCAGAGCAGGTTTAGCTGTGTTTAGAGCAGGTTTAGCTGTGTTTAGAGCAGGTTTAGCTGTGTTTAGAGCAGGTGTAGCTGTATTCAGAGCAGGTTTAGCTGTGTTCAGAGCGGGTTTAGCTGTGTTCAGAGCAGGTGTAGCTGTGTTTAGAGCAGGTTTAGCTGTGTTTAGAGCAGGTTTAGCTGTGTTTAGAGCAGGTGTAGCTGTGTTCAGAGCAGGTGTAGCTGTGTTTAGAGCAGGTTTAGCTGTGTTCAGAGCAGGTGTAGCTGTATTCAGAGCAGGTTTAGCTGTGTTCAGAGCGGGTTTAGCTGTGTTCAGAGCAGGTTTAGCTGTGTTTAGAGCAGGTGTAGCTGTGTTCAGAGCAGGTTTAGCTGTGTTTAGAGCAGGTTTAGCTGTGTTCAGAGCAGGTGTAGCTGTATTCAGAGCAGGTTTAGCTGTGTTCAGAGCGGGTTTAGCTGTGTTCAGAGCAGGTGTAGCTGTGTTTAGAGCAGGTTTAGCTGTGTTTAGAGCAGGTGTAGCTGTGTTCAGAGCAGGTGTAGCTGTATTCAGAGCAGGTTTAGCTGTGTTTAGAGCAGGTTTAGCTGTGTTCAGAGCAGGTGTAGCTGTATTCAGAGCAGGTGTAGCTGTGTTTAGAGCAGGTTTAGCTGTGTTTAGAGCAGGTGTAGCTGTGTTTAGAGCAGGTTTAGCTGTGTTTAGAGCAGGTGTAGCTGTATTCAGAGCAGGTGTAGCTGTGTTTAGAGCAGGTTTAGCTGTGTTCAGAGCAGGTGTAGCTGTGTTTAGAGCAGGTTTAGCTGTGTTTAGAGCAGGTTTAGCTGTGTTCAGAGCAGGTGTAGCTGTATTCAGAGCAGGTGTAGCTGTGTTTAGAGCAGGTTTAGCTGTGTTTAGAGCAGGTTTAGCTGTGTTCAGAGCAGGTGTAGCTGTATTCAGAGCAGGTTTAGCTGTGTTTAGAGCAGGTTTAGCTGTGTTTAGAGCAGGTGTAGCTGTATTCAGAGCAGGTTTAGCTGTGTTTAGGGCGGGTTTAGGTTTTAGCCTCAGACTGGAACTGCCTCACGCCTTATAACAAGCTGAGTTTCATCCACTGTGGTCTGCTGATGTTTCCTCTTCTGTGGTTTCCTCTGAGATGAGAGCTGTAGGTGTGAGAACCTTCACTTTAAGGTTTCCTCAGTGTTTTTATAAATATTTCATGATAATGAAGATATTTGAAATGTTAAAAGTAGCATCATATTTTACGTATAAAGTCTGTAAAATCAGAAGAATGTCTTCAAACGGAAACTTTCTTCATCTGCACAGTGATAATGATCTAATCTGTTTAAGTGTTCATGGCCTGGAGACCAACTTTAGTTTCATCAGCTGATCAGATGAAATAAAGTCATCCTGTGAAGGATCTCTGTCAGTAACAGCGTCCCAGTCTGCAGCTCTCCGTGGGCCTGCTGGTCTCCACTGACACTGATGGTGTATATCGTGTGTGTGTGTGTGTGTGTGTACACACACAGAGAGCTCCCTGTGAGCAGATCTAAACCTGTGTTACAGCTTGTGTGGCCTTAATGTGATGTAGCTGACGTGAGCATGAGCGTCTCTCTGAACTCCACTTAGTGTCATGTATTAACAGGCAGCGTTCATTACTTGGAAGAAGGTAGAAGTCAGAGTCCCCGTTGAGCTGCTCCTCTGATCAGACGACTGAAGAGGAACAAAGAGAGAAAAGAGGAAGCTCATGTGTTAGCACCAACTTTGACCTCAGTTACACTCACACTTCCTGTGTCTAAACTTTTTCCATCACTCACATCAGTACATGAAGGCGACAGGGATTCTGTGAGAGATATTTATAGAGATGATCGAGACAGGACCATCGAGACAGGATCAGGGATAATTTGAGCAGTGATTGAACACGTCCTGTTCTTGAACGCAGCTTCTTTTCTGTTACCATGTGTAAACTCTTCATGCTGCTGTCTGTTTCGTGAGTTCCTCATGAAAGACATTTTTGTGTCTCAGTGGGAATATTCCCGTCAAAATAAAGGTCCATTGGATTTTCAAAATCAAAGAAACATTTAAAGAGTTCTTCCTCTATGAGGTGGTCCGTGTCTTCTGCTGTAGTACTGTTAATTGTTTCATGGTGACCTTTGACCTCTAACATCACAGCAGATGTACTGTAAGTAGTCCTTACATTAAACATGTTCAGATGAATAATCTTCCTCTCTGAGCTGCAGAGAGAAGAACTCCTCTTCATCTCTGTATCAACATGTACAAAACTTCTACTGTCTCATCACACTCACCCTTTGTTCCCACCTGCTTCCATGGAACTGCTGACACATTTGCATGCAAACACACACACACACACACACACACACACACACAGACACACAGACACACACAGATAGAGGATGATAGAAAGTATTGGGTGTTGTTCAGCGGACTGAAAGAGCAGCTGTGTTCGTTCTTGGAAAATCTGAATATCACAAACATGAGTCCTGCTGTGTGTGAAACAACACACTTAATACATATATGTAATAATAATAATAATATAATATATATATAATAATATATCATATAAAAACCAACATGAGAGAGTGTACAGCCTCTCATACCTCACAGAGATCTGAGTGACTAACAGCTTCGTGCGAGAGGACATGTTCACGCCTCCTCCACCCAGACACACTGTTTAAAGACAGACCAGGTCTCCTCTCAGTGTCACACACATGAACACACCTCAGTGTCACACACCTCAGTGTCACACACATGAACACAGTAAAGACCGGAGCAGTCTACAGTCTGCAGTCTACATATGTGAATATTGTGCTCATCATTGCACAGCTGAACGACGTGTGTTGTATTCGTGATTCATGTGATGGTGTTTTTCAGGTTGTGTTTCCTCTCTGCACAGGTCATGCTCCATGAAAGTTTTGTTCCTTTCAGTGTGAAAATGATTCATTTGTAGATTTCTTCCTTTGACATCTCGTCTCTTTGTGTGAGCACTTCACTCCTCTTCCCTGTTGTTACATCATGACACTGTAAAAGAGCCGGTCTGACTGCGTTTCTCCTCCTCTCCTCCTGCAGGAGTCACGATGGGCTGTGTGGGCTCGAAGAAGGAGCAGGAGCCTCTGCGTAAAGGTTCAGGGAGCGACGAGCTGCAGAACCGCTCACAGGCGGCTCATTATGTCAAAGACCCCACCGCAGGAAGCAAAGCTGTGAGCAGGAGCACTGACACACACCTGGTTCACTCAGAGAGAACACACAGGTTACACTGATACACCTGCACATGTCATATTACTCTGATCCTTTGCTGCAGTTAGAGGAGCAACAACAGAGCACTCCTGCTTTAGGAGTCAGAACACCTTCATTATCTGAACAATGACCCTGTGATCATTAAAACTTTAACTCCGATCAATCTGACGAGTCGTGATTAATGAAGGAGGAACCACCTTTGTGGACTTCTCTATGATCTCCACTGAAAGAAACTGGGAGTGAGATTTACTTAGAAAACCGAGGTGACAATTTCTACAGAGAAATTCCTGGTAAACTTGACGGAGGCTATCCTCAGTGAAGTCTACAAACCAACGTTTAGTGTAACCAAGATCCTTCACAATTCTTGTGAAGTTTACAAGCAAAAGTTTTCATGAGTAAAGTTCACTCAGACTAACCTCTGCGCTTACGTACTAATTGCATTAAAACAAACTTGGTATTTTCCAAGCTTCCAAGAGGATAGCCTCTGTCAAGTTTACCAGGAATTTCTCTGTAGAAATTGTCACCTCGGTTTTCTCAGTAAATCTCATCCCGTTTATTTTTTGGAGGCTATAAATGAAATAAGCGTCACGTGTTACGTGTTACGTGTTCACAGTCACACAGCCAAACAAACTCACCCTGTGACCCACCACAGGAGAGACGTATGAGCCGCCTCCACACACACACATCCTCCCTACCTGTCCTTAAACTGAACAAACACCTACAAACTGTGACTGATGTCACGAAGGTCAGCACACTGAGACCCGCCGGCCTCCTGTAGGTCAAACTGTTTGTTATCACTCCACCACCGGACTTCCTCTTTTTTTATTAGTTTTACTCACTGTGGCCACTAGAGGTCACCAAAATCAACCTGACATGGAACACAGTGAGCTGCTGCACAGAGGACAGTGTGGATCTCCTCCTGTGATCAGTCACTAAAACAATTATTGATCTCTTTGAATGTTGATCACGTCACTGAGCCCAGAGCACAGCCTGCCTAAAGGCTAAAAGCTTTAACTTTACAACATGTCCTTAGTGCTGATCAAAGAACCAGCTGTGACTTCACCTGGCAGGTAAAGGTAGCAGAGTAATAACTGTAGAAGTGTACAACACATGAAGATGAATGTAGATGTTTATTTAATGGACCCAGAGAGCAGCTGTGACGGCCTGACACACCTGCAGCTCTGTGGTGAAACAGAAGGAGGAAGGTGAAACACAGAAACAGTCCGATGGTGACCACCGACACTTTCCACTGGGCTGCTGTCGTTTGCATACCGGTCAGACTTTGATCAGCAGTGAAGCTGCTGCGTGTGAGCCAGCTTCCTCTTCCTGTGTGCGGCCATAACACACACACACACACACACACACACACACACACACAAACACACACACACACACACACACAAACACACACACAGGCCCCTCTGAAGAAGAGGAAGTGACAGACACAGCGCTCACACAGAGCATGTTTTATTATCTCACAGACCAAAAATACACTCTCATCTCTTTACACACACACACACACACACACACACACACACTGACACACACTGATACACACTGACACACACTTAAACAACAACAGTAGCCTATAAAGTGTAAAGACAGACAGACAGAGAGATAAACATGCTCAGCTTGTGTGTGTGGACCAGTGAGCAACCAAGAGAGCGAATGGACCAATGAAAACAACCTGTTGGAACAGTCTGATTGTTTGACGCTGCACTGACTGATAACACCTGCCTCTGCAGCTGTACACAGTTCATTAGCATAGTTAACCACAAAACTCCTCATGGTCACACCATGTTTACAGGATGTTGCTCTGTGATAAAGTGGAACAAAAAATGATTAATGCGTCTGTCTGTCTGTCTGTCTGTCTGTCTGTCTGTCTGTCTCTCTGCAGAGCAAAATGCTGTCCAATGTAAACTCTTCAGACGGTAAGTCTTTATTCACTTTCACTCTACTTCACAGAATTTGTATTGCAACTATTGACTGTATAAAGATGGCCGACGCGTCTCCTGCTCCCCACGGAGCGGCCGCTGCCATCATTGGTAACCGACCCCTTCCTCTACCCGACACACACCTTTACCTTGAGGCCACGCCCCCTTTTTATAGCATCAAATAACTAATTAAAATTAAACTTGTCAGAAAAGTGAACACTGTGACATAAATCAGCAGCATAAGAACTAACTATAATGACAGAAACCATGTTTGAGAAAAATGTATTCGACGTGTATTTTGATTTTATAGTTTGACTCATGTCCCATCTGTTAACATGGAGGAGGCGGGCTTTATGAGCTATACTGCAGCCAGTCAGCAGGGGGCGAGAGAGAGGGTTTGGCTTCACTTTTAGGGAGCCGTCATGTCAGCCATCTTTTTATGCAGGTTATGGTTGCAACAATGGAGTGCATGTTTTTTAAAGTAGGCCGCTACTGACGTCTGTGTCTCTCTGTGTCTGTCTCTCTGTGTCTGTCTCTCTGTGTCTCTGTCTCTCTGTGTCTGTCTCTCTGTCTCTCTGTCTCTCTGTCTCTCTGTCTCTCTGTGTGTCTCTGTCTCTCTGTCTCTCTGTGTCTCTGTGTCTCTGTGTGTCTCTGTCTCTCTGTGTCTCTGTGTCTCTGTGTCTCTGTGTCTCTGTCTCTCTGTGTGTCTCTGTCTCTCTGTCTCTCTGTGTGTCTCTGTCTCTCTGTCTCTCTGTCTCTCTGTGTCTCTGTGTCTCTGTCTCTCTGTGTCTCTGTGTCTCTGTCTCTCTGTGTGTCTGTGTGTCTCTGTCTCTCTGTCTCTCTGTGTCTCTGTGTCTCTGTCTCTCTGTGTCTCTGTGTGTCTCTGTCTCTCTGTGTCTCTCTGTGTCTCTGTGTCTCTGTGTCTCTGTGTCTCTGTCTCTCTGTGTCTCTGTGTCTCTGTCTCTCTGTCTCTCTGTGTCTCTGTGTGTCTCTGTCTCTCTGTCTCTCTGTCTCTCTGTGTGTCTCTGTGTCTCTGTCTCTCTGTGTCTCTGTCTCTCTGTGTCTCTGTGTGTCTCTGTGTCTCTGTCTCTCTGTGTGTCTCTGTGTGTCTCTGTCTCTCTGTGTCTCTGTGTCTCTGTCTCTCTGTGTCTCTGTGTGTCTCTGTGTGTCTCTGTCTCTCTGTCTCTCTGTGTGTCTCTGTGTGTCTCTGTCTCTCTGTGTCTCTGTGTCTCTGTCTCTCTGTGTGTCTGTGTGTCTCTGTCTCTCTGTCTCTCTGTGTCTCTGTGTCTCTGTCTCTCTGTGTCTCTGTGTGTCTCTGTCTCTCTGTGTCTCTCTGTGTCTCTGTGTCTCTGTGTCTCTGTGTCTCTGTCTCTCTGTGTCTCTGTGTCTCTGTCTCTCTGTCTCTCTGTGTCTCTGTGTGTCTCTGTCTCTCTGTCTCTCTGTCTCTCTGTGTCTCTGTGTGCCTCTGTCTCTCTGTCTCTCTGTGTCTCTGTCTCTCTGTCTCTCTGTGTCTCTGTGTCTCTCTGTGTCTCTGTGTCTCTGTGTCTCTGTCTCTCTGTGTCTCTGTCTCTCTGTGTCTCTGTGTCTCTGTCTCTCTGTCTCTCTGTCTCTCTGTGTCTCTGTGTGTCTCTGTCTCTCTGTCTCTCTGTGTGTCTCTGTCTCTCTGTCTCTCTGTGTCTCTGTCTCTCTGTGTCTGTGTCTCTGTGTCTCTGTGTCTCTGTCTCTGTCTCTCTGTGTCTCTGTGTCTCTGTCTCTGTGTCTCTGTGTCTCTGTCTCTCTGTGTCTCTGTCTCTGTCTCTCTGTGTCTCTGTCTCTGTGTCTCTGTGTCTCTGTGTCTCTGTGTCTGTGTCTGTGTCTCTGTGTCTCTGTGTCTCTGTGTGTCTCTGTGTGTCTCTGTCTGTCTCTCTGTCTCTGTCTCTCTGTGTCTCTGTGTCTCTGTCTCTCTGTCTCTCTGTCTCTCTGTGTCTCTGTCTCTCTGTCTCTCTGTCTCTGTGCTGCTGCAGGAGAGAGCATCGCCATGGCTCTGTATGACTACGAGGCCATCCATGAAGGAGACCTGGGCTTCAAGAAGGGAGACAAACTGAAGATCTTAGAGGAGTGAGTTCAGTCAAAGAGCCAGATAAGAGTTGGGGGCAGACTGTGTCACACCTGTAAAGGTGGTCATATAAATGTGCAGCTCAGCTGCTGTAACATCTTAGAAGAGAAGGAGGAAGTCATTTTAATCAACACAAACAGTCTGGGTTGAATAAAGGAGAGCTTCTAATAATCAGTAATCAAAGGGAAGTGATTCTGCCAACAGGAGTTGTTCACTCACTCATTGTTCACTCACTCATTGTTCACTCAACAATAACAGGTTAGAAACTTTCACACAGGCACCTGTCTTTCTCCTTTTAATTTGTCTCTCCCTGTCTGTCTGTCTGTCTGTCTGTCTGTCTGTCTGTCTGTCTCCCTGTCTCTCTCCCTGTCTGTCTGCCTGTCTGTCTGCAGGTCTGGCGAGTGGTGGAGGGCCATGTTAATGAGCTCCGGTCAGGAGGGTTACATCCCCAGTAACTACGTGGCCAAAGACACTCTGGAGGCAGAGGAGTAAGTTCACTCTCACTGACTGACTGAGAGCTTGAAGTGAGCGGGGGACGTTGAGCTTTGTCTAAGCTGCACTCACCTGTATATACATCTGTAACACAAGCGTAATGACAAACAGGGTTTGTGCTGAACCTGCAGCTCCACAGACCCTTCATCACCTTTCAGCCGCGTGTTTACAAGTGAATAAACTGTGAGGTCACACCTCAGCATGTTAACAGCATCATTCATTTACCGTTTCTGCAAAGAACCATGGGTAGGAAGCATACAGGAAGTGGGTGGGTCTGACGACTGCTGGTCCTCCCCCATAAAAATTGTGACAGAGTAGATGTCACTTCCTGTCCTCTGGTGTTCTTTAACATGTAGTCTGATAATTATCTGGCCGTAGCAAAAAGATGATATTACAGGTATATTTTGTGTTTGGCTCCAGTCAGATGAGAAGATATGAAAAAGCTAGAAGTACAGAAATCAATGTGATGACTGACTCAGAGCCGTCTTTAACACTAACCGCTCATTGATTATCTAAACTTCAAATAACTGATGCTCTCCTGTCTGTATTGGTCACATGGTGCACCTGGACTGCAACATTTCCTGTTTAATGTCCCTCACAGTCTGATAAGAGAGCCTGTGCAGTCATTGCTCTAAACTGTGAGAGCCTTTCATCACTCACCTCAGAGCTCTCTCCCTCTCGATGCATTCTGGCTCCACCTGCCGACATGTGCAGAGAGCCGGTGGAGCGATCATTATTTAGTGGACAGTTAAGTATTGTATTTTTTTCCATTGGTGATAATAATGAGCGGGCCAGCTCTCTGTTCAGAGCTCACGTTAATTATTTCACGTGACAGGAATCAACATCATGCTAACTTTGTTGGGCCAACCAGACAGTTCTTAGTGGGGAGCGCCTGGTTCATTGATTACTCTGCTGTTACTGGAGTTAACTGATTACTAACAGCAGCGATGGTGACTGCCACATTTGAGTGGGAATCCAAACATTAGCGTTGATGTCGGGTGCACTTTGCAGCTGAGAGCTGCCTGTGTACAAGGCAGCAGTGAAAACGTGGACTGGACTTCTTATATGGGAACTCTCCTCATGAGCAGGCGGACTGGATCCGACTGACAGAGCGCTCTGAAAAGAACACGGCGGTCGGCAGATGCACTGATGTTTGAGATGCTAAAAGTGTGTGTGTCAGAACCCATAGTTTTAAAAAGTGGGTGGGACTTGGCTCCTACGCAAAGACCAACAAAATGCTGTGTTTTGAGCACACCTTGGTTACCTTCTAAAAGTTAGCAGGTATTTCAACGCATTTTCTATCTTTGTGACATTTAAACAGGTGATGATAATCAGACCTTCATGTCACATTGATATATCTCAGCAGCCCTGGTTTTAAAGGACTTAGTGTACAAGAAAAATGTGGTCATGTGCAGGAGCTCTCTGTCCTGACTGTCTCCTGTCCTCCAGGTGGTTCTTTAAAGGTGTGAGCAGGAAGGACGCAGAGCGGCAGCTGCTGGCTCCGGGGAACAAAGTGGGGTCCTACATGATCCGAGACAGCGAGACCACCAAGGGTGAGCGGACACACTCACAACACAGCAGCGGTTCTTCAGAGGACCTGACTGCTTGTGAAGTTTAACCAGTTTTTACAGACAGACACACGTGCAGTTCTGCTTTAACCGCCTCACGTTGGTCTGCAGGCGTTCTCGACCTGCAGAGCGCTAACAGACGGCCACGTGCTAACCCCTGTTTCTCTGCTCACAGGCAGTTACTCTCTGTCTGTGAGAGACAGCGACGGGCAGTCTGCTGACACCGTCAAACATTACAAGATCAGAACTCTGGACAACGGAGGTTTCTACATCTCTCCACGCAACACCTTCAGCACCCTGCAGGAGCTGGTCAGCCATTACAAGAGTGAGTCCACTAACCTCGCTGTCCAGATTGAAACTACTTTTAACCTTCGTGATTCGTCTGCTGGATTATCAGTTATCAGTCAAATGCTGATGGGAGAGCTCAGGTGACTCACCTGTAGAGTTTGCGGCTTGGTCGTTATGGCAGCACGTTCAGTTCTAACACTGGAAATGATCTCTCTCTGTTCCCACCCTCCTGTTGATCTGCAGCTGATCCGTTAAACACACTATTATGTTTAAATGATGAGATGCTGGTTTTTAGTCTCTGTTCCTCCTCTGAACAACAGCGCCCTCTGCTGGGCAACTTTAACACACCTGCCTGCTGCAGGAGGAACATTAACAGGATCATGAAGGGACTCTCTTGCCCTTCATGAGCACATCAGCATTAAAGTGTTTTTGCAGAACAAATGTTCCAGTGATGTGTGAAACACATGTAACATGGAGGAAACCGTGTGAACACAATGCTGAGAGGTCTGTGTGTTTGTTCAGAGCAGGGAGACGGCCTCTGTCAGACCCTGACCAGCCCGTGTTTGAGCCCCAAACCTGAGAAGCCGTGGGAGAAGGACGCGTGGGAGATCCCCCGATCATCGCTCAAACTGGAGAGGAGACTCGGAGCCGGGCAGTTCGGAGAAGTCTGGATGGGTGAGACGGAGCTGAGTGACTTTATGATCCAGTTATTGATGATTAATGATCTTATTTAACTTATGATTTGCGTGCAGCCACGTACAACAAGCACACCAAAGTGGCGGTGAAGACAATGAAGCCGGGCAGCATGTCGGTGGAAGCCTTCATGGGCGAAGCCAACCTGATGAAGAGTCTGCAGCACGACAAGCTGGTCCGCCTGCACGCCGTGGTCAGCAAGGAGGAGCCCATCTACATCATCACCGAGTACATGGAGAAAGGTGTGTGTGTGTGTCCGTGTGTGTGTGTGTCAGTGTGTGTCCGTGTGTGTGTGTATGTGTATGTTTAAATTCATGAGTTTATCAAAACAACAATGACCTTTTAAGGAATATTTGTAGTTTTTTGCACCGTGTTAAACACACGTGTCTCTTTGAGCTCTGCATGCAGCATGTGTTTATTGTGTTTGTTAATGTGTGTGTGTGTGTGTGTGTGTGTGTGCTGTCTTCAGGTAGTTTATTAGACTTCTTAAAGAGCGATGAGGGAAACCGTGTCCAGCTGCCGAAGCTCATCGACTTCTCTGCTCAGGTGAGATTCATTCAGTCACAGCATCATGGCTGCTCCACAGGCACTCTGTTTGTTCTGCTCAGAGCTCTCCTGCTCCGTTCAAAGGGATTAAAGTGAATCATATTATTCAATATATATACTGTGGCACATCAAAGTGGAGGCTTGTGTCAGTCAGAGACTTTATATGTTCACACTGAGGCCTGTGTGTGTTCCTGCGGAGACAGACTCAGGCCTTTGTCCTTCTGCAGCTTTAGAGAATAAAAGATCATAAAAAACCCTGGAACGAGACAGATTAAAGATAAAGACACACTTTAACGTTCTCCCAGCTGATACCAGCTGCAGGGCTGTAGACTCACAGATCCAGTCTGACCTGCACCGTCAAATCAGCAGTTTGGATTAGAGTCAGGTGCAGACACGCCCACGATACCTGCGGTTTGTGTTTAACCTGCACAACATTAAAGTGTTGATAAGGTGAATTTTATCCTTAATGAGGAGAAATGAAGAGTTCCTGCTCCCTGTCCGGATGTAGAGAAGCCGTGTAGGTTTCATTCTGACTCTGAGTCTAACATGTACACAATGCTAACATGCTAATATTTAGCTGCTGTAGTTTAGCATCTTGCTAACATTGGCAGTGGAGGCTGTGGTTGTGACTCGCTGCTGTGTTGGTCCTCAGACTGCAGAGGGGATGGCGTACATCGAGCAGAGGAACTACATCCACAGAGACCTGCGAGCTGCAAACATCCTCGTCAACAAGGCGCTTGTGTGCAAGATCGCTGACTTCGGTCTGGCTCGAATCATCGAAGACAACGAGTACACGGCCAGAGAAGGTAGGACTCAGTGTTCACTGTGAGGTGTGTGTGGTCAGGAGTCATCAGCAGTGACAGATTGATCAGCTCAGAGGAAGCACCTGTGTGTCAGAGAGATCTGTACTGTAGGAGCAGAGGATGTGGGAGTCAGAGAAGACGTCATCCAGCAGGAAGCAGACGTCTCAATAACAACATCCACACCGGCTCAGGTAATAACTGCTTCTGTGTTTTCCATCATAACCAGGAGCCAAGTTCCCCATCAAATGGACGGCTCCTGAGGCCATCAACTACGGCTCCTTCACCATCAAGTCTGACGTCTGGTCCTTCGGCGTCCTGCTCACTGAGATCATCAGCTATGGACGCACACCATACCCAGGTAGGAGGATCAGTCATTTCACATTTTGCACATCCCTGTAGGATCTCATACGAGCCTCACAGGGAGGTATCACTAGATTCTGCTCGATCGTTCTCACTGCTCCTGTAAGGATTGGACAAACTAAATATTTGAGCTAAAGAAGCGCAAGAGGACAAGAAGTGATTCAAAGTCATCCTGAAGGTCACAGGAGTGTTTCTACATTTGACAAATACCGAAACCAAACAGCATCGAGAGCAAACGTTAGAGAACATCAACGTTTACTCGCAGACTCTTGGAGCCATGAGGATCCCAGTCACACTCCTCTATTGCCGTCGCACAGGAACTTTCACACCTGTCTGTCAGAGGTGTGTCTCTGCAGCCTCTCTTAACCCTGCCGTATCCTCTTGTTTTCAGGGATGACAAACCCAGAGGTGATCCGAGCTCTGGAGAAAGGTCACAGAATGCAGCGTCTGGACAGCTGTCCCACCGAACTCTATGAAATCATGCTGGAGTGCTGGAAGAACAAACCTGAGGACCGTCCCACCTTTGATTACCTGCAGAGTGTCCTGGAGGACTTCTACACAGCCACAGAGAGCCAGTACCAGCAGCAGCCATGACACTTTAACATCCCCTCACACACAGCAGGCCCACTTTCTACATGCAGCACACACACACACACACACATCATATATGGTAATGAGGGACTGTACAAAGGTCGTAGCGGAGGGTCGAAACTTCTATTTTATTTAAAGCAGACATTTTTCAATTTCTTTGGGCTTTGAACTACAACGTTAAAACAGTAATATAACCACAGAGATTAATGTCATGACAATCCTACCTCACAGTTCAGGTGAGGATCACATGCACAGTGCATGACGTGTGTTCATTACCTCTGCACCCTCAAATATGAAAAGTAATGCACAAAGAGACGTTTGTATTTACTCTCTTCTGCACACATCGAGTGGATCGCTGGGCTGCAGGATAAAGCTGCACTTCCTCATGTGAAGGTGTGGCCTGACGTCATGTCTCCTGCATGCTGCTCGTTTCTTTAGATAACATGTCTGTTCTATTCACACATTTAAATAATTTAATCATCAACTGAAGACTAACAAAATAATTGCCTCTTCAGTAACAGTGAGACATATTTTCACTGGCATGCTCTCATGAAATAAATCCATTCAGGCCTTCACTCACACTCACCTGAAATAAAGGTATGTCCCTCTCGCTCTTCCCTCCCTGATTATGTTTGTACAGTCCCTCAACTCAAACACGTCTGCAGGTTTCTTTACCCAACGTGAACAGTATGTAGGACAGCTGCTGCAGAGGTCATGCTGCTGTTAAAGCTTTCATCTTAGAGTTCACACAAGGACACATGAATCTTCACTTACAGACGGCCGTGGGTCACCTGACAGCATCACATGGAAACACTGGATGCAGTAGTTCTGCTCCAGCACTCATTGTGCATCCACCGAAGTAATGTGGAAGCAGATGATCAGAGTGAAACACGTCCAGCTGTGATGAGAGCTCTCACTGTCCGCTCCTGTCTGCTTAAATGTTCCTGCTCCGTGTCAGCGTGCCTTCTGCAGTCACCGTTTCTTCTGTTCATCTTTATGACATATTCATGTACATATACACACACCAATAAATCCATGTATGTAGGAGTAGAGTCTTTAACATGAAGCCATAATAACTAAAGATGCTTGTTGATCCTTCAGACTTTCATTATGTTGGAGATGAATGAAAAGGTGGTGCATTCAGATTTCTTCTTTCTTCTGTGTGAAAATAATTTATTGTTGAACAGTCGTGCTGAGGAGGTCAGAGGACCATCTCTCTCAGAGTAAAAGCTTTTCTATCACGTTTATGACTGATTTTTTTTACCGTGTGTTTCTCATGTTGTTAGAAACGGTTTGTGGACCAACATTCGACAGTTTCAAAGGGAAAACTTTTAAATATTTAAGATTACTTTCATGTTTTGTTATCTTCAATTTAGAGAGAACTGTGAGGATCGATATAACACACATGCTTTTATCGACAGGTGATCATTGAATGAATGCTCAGTACTGTAAATGAAGTTTATATTCATATATATACGAATGTTTCTGTTTTTCTTTATCAATATAAAACCTTTCATATATTTTGTTAGACACTTGTTTAAATAAAACTGTGGTGAAAAGTTTCAAATAAAACAACTTTCTACCTAAATGTGAGTTTATGCAAACTCAAGCTTGATTTCTGTTATTTGTTACACATTGAGTTAATGTGAGGGCGACACGGTGGTGCAGTGGTTTGCATGTTCTCCACGTGCATGCGTGGGTTCCCCCGGGTACTCCAGCTTCCTCCCACAGTCCAAAGACATGCTCGTTGTCTGTCTCTACGTGTCAGCCCTGTGATTGACAGGCGATCAGTCCAGGTTTAACCCCCCCCGTGACCCTGAACAGGATACAGGGGAGATTTACACCTTATTACTGAATGTTACTGTATTTTACACATTATATTTAATATGTTTCCATTTTTAACTATTTGATTATATCTTAATTGATTTTAATCTGGCATTAATGCCCATTGTTTTATTGTGTCTTGTTGTTGGTTTTATTCCTCTTTTTTTCATCTCTAATTCTTTTCTTTGCCAGTTTCATGTCTCTGTCAGGCCCATTAGATTTCCTGTTTGACCTGTGCTGTTTAAACACTGCGGCCCCGCCTTTCTTACACTAATGACTCTTTATAAATATTAGTATTTGTTTTTCATCTTTATAACAATTACTAAGTTGTATTATTAAAGTAGTACTACAGTAATGGGTGTGTCAAATAAAAAAAAAATTACCTGTAATCAAAAAACCGCAGTACTTCCGCAACGTCACTAATGACACGTATTCAAAATGGCGGCCGCGGATATGGTGAGTGGAAAACGAACTCTTTTTCTCCAAAGTACACATCTCTCATACTGTCTTCTCATATAATCTTAGACACAGAGATTCACCTGTGACGGAGTAGAGGTCTATCTCATTCTATTAACAATATTTTAATGTTAGCCCGGGACAGGTTTAGCGGAGTTAGCTGCTGTTTGAATGCCGCTGTGGCGGTTTGGCTAACTGCCTGCTCTAGCGTTAGTTAGCTAGCTTTCGTTTCCTAGCTTAACTGTCAGTAAGCTTTGGCTAAAATAACAGATTATGATATATTGTCGGGTATACTAAACTGTGCGGACAAAGTATAAACGGCTAAGTTCCCCGTTGTCAGACTGTCATTAGCAATACAGTAGAGATAAACCAGCTAGCTAAACTTTGGTGTTAACGTTAGCAGTTAGCAGCTCCGTCAGACCGCCGCAGTTTGTTGTCTGTGGACTGGACAGTACTTAGGGATGTTAACATGACAGCAGACCAGCTACACAAGACAAACACTGTTCACTAAGCCTGTCTGTGTGATTCTGTGCTGGTTCTGTTTGAAAAATTCATGTGGTTCTAGTCGGTAGCCATGTTTGCCAACTTCCTACATAACTCACAGTGACTATAAACCGCATGTGCTCCTTTTGACTGCTTCATGAGTCATTGTTTTCACAGTTAAATAACTAAATGACACGTAACAATAATTACTCTTTAATGTCCAAATTAAACCATGTTCCCTTAAACAAAAAATATTACTGTACATTATTAAGTGTATCTCTTCACAACACCGTCCTCCTACATCTTTGTAAGAAATTAGTAAGTCATCTTTAACAGCACCTTCAACCTTATCCTGTATTTAAGCTGCATTTATATGCAAGTAGAATCCCTTTCCTGAGTTGCAGAGGTCGAAAACATACACCCACTGTTAATTCAAATATACGTACAGATACTTGTGTAAAGTGTACGCACAGATACCTGTGTAAAGTGTACGCACAGATACCTGTGTAAAGTGTATGCACAGATACCTGTGTAAAGTATGTGTACAGATACTTGTGTAAAGTGTACGCACAGATACCTGTGTAAAGTGTACGCACAGATACCTGTGTAAAGTGTATGCACAGATACCTGTGTAAAGTATGTGTACAGATACTTGTGTAAAGTGTACGTACAGATACCTGTGTGAAGTACACGTACAGATACCTGTGTAAAGTATACGTACAGATACCTGTGTAAAGTGTACGTACAGATACCTGTGTAAAGTGTACGTACAGATACCTGTGTAAAGTATACGTACAGATACCTGTGTAAAGTGTACGCACAGATACTTGTGTGAAGTACACGTCCTGCTGTCAGTAGTGTCCTGCAGTGAAGCGTCCAGGCTGTGAAACGTCCTCACAGTATAAAGTCAGACGGGTCCCTCTGTAGGACATTTCTAGCAGCTGTTTCTGTGCTAAGCTAACTGAAGCTAACCTCATATTTGGAGACTATTAAACTGAAATCATTGGAACTTTAAATCAAAAAACAATACAGTGAAAATAATGAACATTAACTTTGCTCCAACATGTAAATCAGTTGGATGGGGAATGCCTCGCTGCTGGTTGTCGGCCATGTTGGAGGGTTCACTTTCATGTGAATGTGAGATGAATCTGGGGATGGGTAAAGCTGACACTGCTTCTGTAAGGTGAACAAAACACACATATCCAATTGAAACCAGTTGGGGCATAACACTGGTTCTGCCACAAACTGGGGCTGCTGTGGATCAGCGGGTTGAGACTGAGGTTTTCCTTCCATCTGCCTTCCTGGAAGTTTTTTTGTGATAACTGAAATCTTCATGTTCTGTTGAAAATTATTCATTGGTCCTTGCTAAAACAAATATTCCCCCTGGTATAAGCTCTTGTGCTGCATGCAGACAGTTTCTCAGAAGACTTGTGGTGTATGTGAGGCTTTTGTCTCTGGCTCTCTGCCATGAAGCTGCTGCAGCTGTTTCACCTGGAGAAGGGTGCATGTATGCACATTGTCTCTTATCCCTGTCTATAACCTTTAAACTCCCTCTAAGTCAACAGACTCTACCTTGTGTGACTTTAAAGAGGCTTTATTGATTTCTTCTCACAGGGCAATTACAATTAAATCGAGTATAAGTATAATCATCATTTCTTTTCACTTAATTTTATCTGTCAGATAATTGATGTTTGTCTGGAAGGGATCCAATCAAATTACTGAAATAATTTCTCAAAAGAGATTTGATGCTCAGTCAGCTGTCAGTGCACAACTATTGTCCTTCTCTTTATCTAACATAAAGCTCAGCATGACCTCGTTTATGACTGCACAGTAAATGTCTTTATGCCTGGCATACACTGTAGGCCTGAGCCGTGCGTGTCAGAAGATGTTACAATGTTACAATTTCATTGAGCAGACGTTTTGGTCCAAAGCGACGTACATCTGAGAGTTAATACAACACAAGCAACGATCAAGACAGGAGGGAACAAAGTCAGTGAGAGCCAACAAACAGCTTTAAGTGTGAACCTCCTGCTTTTCATTTTGGTGTGCATATTAGCAGATCATAGCAGCTATACCACCCGCACGAGGAGCCCAGTTCAGCAGCACTGACAGTCTAGAAAGAAGAAGAGTTTGTTAGTGAGCTGCGCTTCACCAAAACAAAACTTCAATAATGATCTTTATGTACTTATATTGAGAAAATACCAGCCATGTTACAACTTTACCCCAAAGGCAAATTATGTAAAGAGACATGGCAGGCTGCAGCAGCAGCTCTGACTCGCTGCCTGTGTGGACACTGCGATGGTGCCGGATGTAGAAGTTCAGCGACTCAGCCGTGCTGTGTGGCCCCAGCATTAGTCTGAAATCTTCTGTATGTTATGTCCCAAGGAATGTGTTTGTTTTTCAGACACTCAAACACAATCATTTTACTCATCAGATCTCATGATGAACACATGTGTCTTTTGTTATGTGTTTTATTTGTTCTTTATGTTGTTTGTGTGTGTGTTTCAGGGGACGTGGTGGGCCTTGCTGCTGTTGTCCTTGTTGCCTGCAGTCCGGCCTTTCTATGTTCCTGGAGTCGCTCCCAGGGACTTCCATGAGGGTGACACAGTAGATATTAAGGTAAGGCTACAGTAAATTATATTCATGAATAGTCAAAGTTTCGAATGGAGAAGCCTCTGACTCACATTTTGTCAGAATCTGAGTCTTAAGATGACAAGAAACCAGTCTGCCTGATGCTCAGGCTTTCTCTGCTTCACTGGTGACTGTTAGTGAAGTCAGCTGAACCACTTTAAACCAGACGGTGGTACAACCTGCTCGTCCACTGTCCTCATCTCTTCTGTCTCTGCTGACAGAGAGGTGCTCCGCGGTGTGCTGGGATTTCATTAGAGACTTAAACCTTGCTGTTTGTTTTGAGCATTTGACTAATAATGTGCAGTCTTCATGATGACTTAATTAAATTTTCCAGGCCGTGAAGCTGACCAGCTCCCGTACGCAGCTGCCTTATGAATACTACTCCCTGCCCTTCTGTAAGCCAGAGTCTGTCTTCTACAAAGGAGAGAACCTGGGTGAGTGTAGCGCTGCTGACATGTTTCTCTACATGTAACTCATGTTTTCTGCTTCATTATATGTTCTTTATTTCTCTCTGTAGGCGAGGTGCTGCGTGGGGACCGTATTGTGAACACTGGCTACAATGTGGAGATGAACAAGGACAAGAAATGTGAGCTGGTGTGCAACAAGAAAAAGCTAAGCATAGAAGAGAGCAAGCTGATCGCTGAGCGAGTCCAGGAGGAGTATTACATTCACCTGTGAGCATAACGTCCCCACCATGATTATACTGACTTAATAAGTCTGTTTTCTTCTTCTGTGCTTTGAAGGATAATGTGGTCATTTATATGACCCTCTAGCATTTAGATTTTTTTAAATGTTCATAATGTAAACCCAACCTGATCCCAAACACGTCCATGTGTGTGTTCAGTATTGCCGACAACCTGCCCGTGGCCACCAGGCTGGAGTTTTACCTGAACAGAGAGGTGGGGGCGGAGGAGGAGCAGAAGAAGGACGTGGTGAAGGATATCCAGTTTGAACACGGCTACAGACTGGGCTTTTTCGACAACAGCAAGGTATATTTGTGCTCCAGTCAGGATTTGGAAACAAAATCTGATTAAATTTAGGGGTTTGTTTTCTTTTTTTAATCTGCTCAAACCATGTCCACACTTGAGACTTCAACATATATGACTGAAAGAAGGTCCAGACTTTAGTTTGGATTGTGCACGATCAGTAACGTTTTAATATTTCCTGTCACAGAGAAACACAAAACAACATGTGAAAGGACTAAACTGACCTGCTTTTCCTTTTTATATGCACTTATGTTCGGCTTTTTGGTCCCTCACAGTTTTACCTGCACAACCACCTGTCCTTCATCCTGTACTACCACAAAGAGAAGCTGGAGGAGGGGGAGGTTCACAACTACAGGGTGGTGCGATTCGAGGTCATACCCCAGAGTGTCAAAGTGGACGGTAGGTGTCGCCACGCTCTGTGTGTAATGTCTCCGATGTATGGGGAGTAAAACTGTAGGAGTAGAAGAAGACACGCACGTTTCCTCCAAAGTGGCCGGTGCAGTAAAAACTGTTCTTACTTTATATTTATCTGTTCTCAGATCTGAAGGCTGTGGAGAAGATCTGCACGTTGCCTGAGGTCAGTGGCTCCACCCCCCAGGAGATCGACCCCACCAAGGAGAACGAGGTCCTCTTCACCTACTCGGTGCACTGGGAGGTGAGTGACTGCTGCAGGGCTTCTGACAGGAAACCGCTTGTAACCACCAGTCAGACTCCATGAAATGCCCATGTCTCTGTTTAATTAAGGATCTCTTCTAAATGTGTGGCTGTCGAAGTACTTACAGGCTGTAGGTGAAATGATAAGGTCTAGTTCTCCATGATGTAAGGGGTTAAACAAAGCCCGATGAATGTAGAGGGGGGTTGCTGAGCCTCTGGTCCCCTCTGTGCAGGAGAGCGAGGTGAAGTGGGCGTCTCGATGGGACACCTACCTGACCATGAGTGACGTCCAGATCCACTGGTTCTCCATCGTCAACTCTGTGGTCGTCGTCTTCTTCCTGTCTGGTTTGTAACTTTCATCACTTTAGCGTCCACATCACCACAGCATAATGAAGTCATCAGACCCAGGGCAGAACTCGATCGAATACATGTACAATGTGAATATGTTAACACTTCTCTGGACACTTTTAAAGCCTGTGAGTCTGTTAAATCTTAATATCATGGTCGTAAACACAAAAGTATTTTAGAGGTTAATGGCAGCGTGTGATGCGTTGAGATGTCTGTTCATTTAGCTGACATGTTTTGGTCTCTCAGGTATTCTGAGCATGATCATCATCAGGACCCTGAGGAAGGACATCGCTAACTACAACAGAGAGGACGACATCGTAAGTCGGCTGACAGCACATCTGACTGTTTGGGGTTCATGTTGTTTATTATCAGTGTATATTAACAGTATGTTGTCCTCTCTAACAGGAGGACACGATGGAGGAGTCAGGATGGAAGAATGTCCACGGTGACGTCTTCAGGCCGCCTCAGTATCCCATGATCCTCAGCTCTCTGCTGGGCTCAGGGATCCAGCTCTTCTGCATGGTCCTCATCGTCATCTGTAAGTCGGCAGTTCTCCACCCCTCATACGTTTTCATTGTAGTTCTTGTTTATCCACTGAAATATGTGGTAAAACCAGTTCAAAGGAATGTGCCTGTGATGCTATCATTCATTCATTCACAGTACCCGACAGATATGAAGTCTGTGACGGTCTTCTGTCTGAAGGAGTATTAAGGTGTAATCGTTAACATACATGCAAATATACTGGGGTGCTTTTGATACCAAAATCAAGGAAATAGTTTGTGTGACACTCAAAGGTTCACATGAACCAGATTTCTATATCGTGTGTTGTCTGACATCAGTTTGTTTTATGTGTTGGTGTGAAAACATCCCACAACTCTTTATCTGAACATCTCTGTCTTTGAACTGAATAAGTGAGCTATAACATGTGATATGTGAAGCTTTGTTACAACTTTACACAGAGCTAGGCTAGCTGTTTCCAGTTTTCGTGCTAAGCTAAGCTAATCACATGCAGGTTTTAGCTTTACATTGAACATACAGACCTGAGAGCGGTGTGGATAACCGTAAATAACCATATTTCCCAGTGTTCATGTATTCCTTTAAAGCGGAGCCGTAGGATTTCTACCTTAGGTTAGGAAAAGTTGTAACTTCATCTGTGTGTGTGTGTGTGTGTATGTGTGTGTATGTGTGTGTGTGTCACAGTTGTAGCTATGTTGGGCATGTTGTCTCCATCCAGCAGAGGAGCCCTGATGACCACATCCTGCTTCCTCTTCATGTTCATGGGGTAAGAGTCAGACGATTCTCTCTGATACTCAGTAAGGAAACCATAAAGATGATTAAATTAGCCGTATGCCGTTTTCTCATGCTCATCCCTGTGTTGTTAATCTCCCGTGTCGTTATTGTCCCGTGTCGTTAATCTCCCGTGTCGTTATTGTCCTGTGTGGTTAATCTCCCGTGTCGTTATTGTCCCGTGTCATTAATCTCCCGTGTCGTTATTGTGCTGTGTGGTTAATCTCCCGTGTCGTTACTGTCCCGTGTCGTTAATCTCCCGTGTCGTTATTGTCCCGTGTCGTTAATCTCCCGTGTCGTTATTTTCCCGTGTCGTTAATCTCCCGTGTCGTTATTGTCCCGTGTCGTTAATCTCCCGTGTCGTTATTTTCCCGTGTCGTTAATCTCCCGTGTCGTTATTATCCCGTGTCGTTAATCTCCTGTGTCGTTATTTTCCCGTGTCGTTAATCTCCTGTGTCGTTATTTTCCCGTGTCGTTAATCTACCGTGTCGTTTGTGCTGCAGTGTGTTTGGTGGATACTTTGCTGGCAGACTGTACCGCACACTGAAGGGCCACCGGTGGAAGAAAGGAGCTTTCTGTGTAAGTCACAAAGTCCTCACTGTGAACGTCAGCTTGTTTGTAATGCTGTATTGATAGATTTCATATATACATACATTTACATACAACATAAATAAATTAATACAGAATACAGATTGTGAAATTAGTGAGCTGTTTAGAACCACTACAGTGGAGGGGGCTGTCTGCTGAAATGATCTGCACTTCTCTGTAAATGAACCAGTGTTCTGTAAACTCATGTTCAGTGTGTGTGTGTGTGTGTGTGTGTGTGTGTGTGTGTGTCTCCTCTGCAGACAGCGACTCTGTATCCTGCTGTGGTTTTTGGGATCTGCTTCATCCTCAATTGTTTCATCTGGGGGGAACACTCCTCTGGAGCGGTGAGTATCAGGACTCAGGTATACTTCTCTTCCAACGTGTGTTTCAACTACATTCATTAGCAAAGACAAGCCACACGACTCAAACATGTTCCCATGAACTTAATATAAACAGTGCAGCATGTCACCTTAATGCTGTCTTTAAAGGGAAGATTAACCCTAAATTCAAACGCATATTCCCCTTACAAATAAGAATACAGTAAGCAAAGATCTTCTGTACATTAGCCATAAGCTGCTGATCATCCAGTGTAAATGTGAACTGGAGTGAGCTGCAGTGTGTCTTCATGCTGCTGATATCACCTGATCATGCCGAAGACAAAGACTGATGTTTTATAGTTTCACAGTAAGTTGGAAAAAAACATTCAAACTGAATCCAGAGCACCGTCAGCCCGGCCTGACACCCCTCCCTCTCTGTCGGCTCCCCCCTGCAGGTGCCCTTCACCACCATGCTGGCTCTGCTCTGCATGTGGTTCGGGATCTCCATGCCCCTGGTCTACCTGGGATACTACTTTGGCTTCCGTAAGCAGCCATATGATAACCCGGTCCGCACCAACCAGATCCCCCGGCAGGTCCCAGAGCAGCGCTGGTACATGAACAAGTTTGTGGGGTGAGTGTTGGACCAGCTGACGGTCTGCTCTCTGTCTCTGTACTTTATGTTTGACCTTGAGATTCCTTCAGATTCAGTGTTTGCTCCTCTGTGCTGTAGGATCCTGATGGCTGGGATCCTGCCGTTTGGTGCCATGTTCATCGAGCTCTTCTTCATCTTCAGTGTGAGTACAAATGCTCTGCTGTGACCGTGATGTGTGCAGTCTAATACATGTTGAAATGATGCATTAGAGGGTGAGTAACATATGTGATGTCAGAGGTTTACTCCTCACACACACTCATGTCAACGTGTGTGTGTGTTTGACCACCTGCAGGCCATCTGGGAGAATCAGTTCTATTACCTGTTTGGCTTCCTGTTTCTGGTCTTCATCATCCTGGTGGTCTCCTGCTCTCAGATCAGCATCGTCATGGTTTACTTCCAGCTCTGTGCAGAGGTGGGACACAGTTAAAGATTACAAATGACATAATGATTATAGATTGTTATAATTTAAGAAGAGGGGTCGAATCGGCAATGTCTTGATTTGTTTCACACCCTTCTTCTGTGTTTCTCTGTCCCTCCTCTCAGGACTACCGCTGGTGGTGGAGAACCTTCCTGGTCTCAGGAGGATCAGCCTTCTACGTCCTCATTTATGCAGTTTTCTACTTTGTCAACAAGGTAAAAGTTTATCTACACATGTTTCAGATTCTGCTGCAGTTGAAGAAGTTGAACAATGGTTGGGATGATCAAGCATACTGTCATGTGTGTGTTTGTCGTTATATCACTCAGTATCTCAGATGAAGTCATCACAGCTCTGAGACTTGGGGTGTGTGACAGTGATACCTGGGAGCATTGAGTTAGCGAGATGAGTCTGCAGAGAGATTTTTGAAGATCAGCTGGCATTATGAAAATGTGATTCGGAAGCTCGACTCATGAGTTCCTTCTTAGACCTGAAAAAATCTGTAACCTTTAAACCAGATAGGTGTTACTGCAGCCTTCACAACAGTGAATCCTAAATATATCACTTTATTGGTATATCATCACTCGCTCATGGTTTTCCTTTTTAATGTCAAAAATAAACCCAGAGACTGATCCCTCTCCTCCTCCTCTTCCTCCTCCTCCTCCTCCTCCTCCTCCTCCTCAGCTGGACATCGTGGAGTTCATCCCCTCCCTGCTGTACTTCGGTTACACCGCCCTGATGGTTCTGTCCTTCTGGCTGCTGACGGGGACGATTGGCTTCTACGCAGCCTACATGTTCATCAGGAAAATCTACGCCGCGGTCAAGATCGACTGAGTGTGTTGCTGTCGCTGCTCTCCTCCTCCTTTTCTTTAGTTGTTGTCACCTTCAGTTTTTTTAATGTATATATTTTTTATTCTTCATGTCCTACAAGCACTGACTTGTGTGTGGAGGGAACGAAGAGGGTTGCTTTTTACGGCGTTACAGCCCCCCCTACTGGCCTCATGGGGGAGAACAGCCAGGTGGCAGAGCTAAACCAGCTGTTTGTCTCCCCCCTCTCCCCCTCGCTTCTCTCCCCCCTCCTCCCTCCAGGACAGAGACCCAGAGGGCCCCCCTCTAATGGGACGGTTTCTCCTGCACACAGCACAGCGGGCCAAAGCTTGTCAAACCGAGTTTCTGCACATTTTGCTTTAGTTTAATTTATCAGGTTTGATTTCTGTCGTCGGGATTCATCTGGTCTCCTCCTCTCTTCACCTGTCCTTTCATTCTCTCTGTTCTCTGACGTGCCTCTGCTCTCAGCACAGAGGCCAGGCGCAGACGGAGTCTAACTGTGGTGTCCATGTTGTTGTGTTGAACTGATGGAAATCATTTTGGGAAGTTCTGCAATGTAACGAAAGAACGGATAAATTAAATGTACGATTGTTTTTTACTCAGTTTCATGTCCTGGTGTGACCATGTCACAGCACAGAGCTGCTCCTCTTCTGCTCCATCTGATCTCAGTGATACGGAACATGATGGTGAACGTGACGGCCCACAGACCGACTGCTGGTGAAGAGGAAGAGCAGCTTCATTAAACACAGACGTGATGAAGAGGAGTGTAACTTTAACTCACGTGTTTCTTTTCCAGTAGACGTCTGTTCTGGGCTCTCTCACTCACTGTCAGCAGAGCAAAGAAACTGGTTGTTTCAAAGGACCATTTGTTTACGTGTGAATCTAATGTTTGTTACATGTTTGTGAATAATATGAAGAAAGATTTCTGACTGCAGCAGCATCACGTCTGTGCTTTCATCTGAGCAAGAACATCTCAGCGTGTTAGGATGGAGGCAGAGCTTTGAAATGTGATCCACCGTGATGTGACGAGTGTGCAGACTGATGCCACGCCCTCCTCTCTAACTGACACGTAGAGTTTCAGCCGTTCTGTTTCCTGTTTCTTTTGATTTTTCAGCTAAGATCTTGAAACGTGAATTTACAACATGGTTTGAACCTGATTAAAGATTTTGCTCAGCAAAGGGCTCCATGTAGAGGACCTGGGATCTATTTACTGTAAACACACAGTATATAAGAAATGACATCATAATCAGGACATTAAAGGAGTGTTTAATGTTATCTGAACTCTTAACTCTTTGACTTCTTGAGTTAGATGAGACTGAACGCACTCTCATATGTTGAATATAAACAGATGGTTAGCTTAGCTCGACTGCAGAAACACAATGCCAACTTGATGCTACCACGTTAGCATTCATCTAACTCTGCAAACTTCCTCCCAAACTGTTGTTCTGACTCTGATCTGTGTGAGAGCTGGCGCTGTGCTGAGTAGACCTTCACTTAGTTCATCTGGTTCCAGCTTCTTTCGTGACAGGTCGTCTGGAGTCTTTGGACGTCTCTTTGCTTTTTGAGAATTTGTGATGAAAGTTTTTCTTTTTCTAATTTTCTTGACCAAGATCTTTGTGAAATAAATCAGCAGATAATCAAAAAAGAAATCCTCCATAGATTCAGCTCTGCTGAGGAAGTAGTCTGTCTCTGCTGCTGCAGACCACAGTCTGTTCAACAGTGACCACATCACAAACACGCCCTCAGCTGTTTCACACACAGGTAAATACCTTTTCTGATGAGTAAAACTGTAATGCTTTAACTGATGCGTCTTTAGAGGCTGGTTTCCAGCTGCAGGTGACTTACACAGAGGGGGGGGGGGGCAGTGGATCAGTCACTTCCTGATCAGAAAACTTCCTGTTACCTCTCCTTCCTTCAGTGTGATCAGTCCAACACCTGTAGAACACCTGTACATGCTGCCCCTCCTCTTACTGCAGGACATGACAGCTCAGCAAAGCTCCAGATGTTGCCTCCATTCTATTAAGTGTCCTCACAAATTGATCATTGATTTCCACTCAGAACCCCCCCCCCCCTCTCTGTTGTGTGTCTCAGAGTGGCTGACCTCTGACCCCCTGTATGCTGTGCAGACTGACTCCTCTCATGCTGTTAATGTGTAAATGCCAGGGGAGATTTTTTACAGACAGACTTTAGGATCCCGAGGTTATGCATCGTGTGTGTGTGTGTGTGTGTGTGTGTGTGTGTGTGTGTGTGTGTGTGTGTGTGTGCGCGTGCGTGCTTGCGTGCGTGTGCGTGCCTGAGGGTTTACAGTGTAAATAAAGAGAACAGCTTTGTATTTGTTGCGATTCGCTGTGTGTGGCGCTCTGTGTATTGATCCGATCGTCGTTTTAGCCCAAAGCATGATGCTCGTGATGAAAGGAACTACTTTCTCTTACTTTCTTTGTTTCATTTACAGAATGTCAGATTACAACATGTACAAAGACAAAATAAAGTGATGACCAGTTGAATATGAACATCAGCGTTCACTGTGTTCCTGAAATACTCTAAAGTGAGCACACACTAATATCCCACATGATGTCATCAGAGTCGTCTCAGTTTGGATTGGACAACATAAAAACACCTGCAGGACTGATAACGTCTCCATAAGCCTCAGCTGTGCTGTGCTGAGGGCTAGTGAGACAATGTTAAGAGGCTAACATGCTAAACTAAGCTGGGGAACATTGCTTACCTTATAGTTGCTAAACATTAGCTGAAGCATTGTCATGGTTGGGATACTCCTGTTAGCATATATCTAAAAATATGATAGGAAGGCCCACAGCGCTTCTTAAAAGATTTGTTGTCTTGAAATATGAAACATTTCTCGGCATAGCAGCAACATTTTGAGCATTTTAGCTTGCAACGTTTAGCGCCTAATCACCAATGTGCCTAAGCAGCTGCAGGCAGCAACCTCTAGAAAAATGGAAGCCAGCATTGAAGCGCCAAAGCCTGCAGTTCCTCTGGTGTCCACTTGAGGCTGTCTCCAGCAGTGAGTCAGTCCCCATAGAGCCCCATGTTAAACTTTACAGCAGAAATAAACATGTTTACAGCCTGGTACAAAAAACAGTTTGGGTCTCTATAGCTCATTTCTCTCTTCATGACAACTGTACGGGGAGAATCTTTATACAGCTCACCTGTTTACATTATATTAAGGCTTAAAGTGATGCAGCATTAGGGGCGGGGCCTCTTTGAGGGACAGCTGGGAGCTGCTAGCTGTCTGCTAGGTGTCCCCTCAGCTAACTCAGTCACTGAACGTAACCTCTGGTCCGTGTTTGTGCTGTTGGAGCCTTTTGGAGATTTGTTCATGTAAATATCAGACAGATAATCTGTGTGTGCGCTTTATTGGACGAACAGACCGTCCAACACGTCTCACACACTGTTTCTACACTCAGTATTTATTTAGATGTTAGCACTGATTAGCAGCTAGCTGTGTTTAGCCTGACAAAGCCTTTAGTTAACGTCTTCCTGTGTCCCTTTGTGGACGTTCAGCTCTGGAGTACTCCTTTAAATGAGATATCTGCAGTGTGTTTGTGTGTGTGTGTGTGTGTGCGTGTCAGGGTGTTAATTCCGCGTTTGTCCCACGGTGTTTCTGAAGCGTCCATCCATTGGACGTCTATGATCACGTTACAGAGTGTGTGTTGTGGTGTCTCCATCTCTTTAAATCCTGTTTACTAGCTCTGCAGGTTCCTCCTCAGAGACGTCCACAGACCAGCAGAGCTTCTATTCCTGAGTTATGGCACAGTTGGCACCCTGTAAGTGTATGTGTGTAAGTATAGGTTAGCTGCAGGCTGCTATAATTAGGGCAGGATTGACACTCAGCTCTGCATGCAGCTCTGTGAGACAGAATCCAGACCCTGGTCCAGTTTGAGGTTTAGACACAGCAGTCAGAGCTGAGGTATTCTGGGAGGGAGTTTAAAGTTGTTTTTAGATTTTATTACTTTCTATATTACTTCATTCATAACTGAGCCTCCAGTGTGTGTGTGTGTGTGTGTGTGTGTGTGGTGACTGCAGAGGAGGAATGATGCATTCATCAGTCAGACCGTCTAATGTTCAGTTCTGTTTTATCTTCTCGTTTCATTTTTGATTCACCTGTTTTTACATATATGCTTTTTATGGAGTCTGAGAATCAAGACTTTATTGTTGAACTGCTTCACTGAACTGTTATGAGGAGAAACAAAGACATTACCATCAGCCTCAGCTTTAGTTTAAGTGCTAATTAGCTCATGTTAGCATGCTAACACGCTAAATTATAATGGTAAACATGTTACATATTTGCACTGTCGCTACTACATTGTAGCTTGTTAGCATTAGCATTTACAAAGGTCCAACTGTTATTTAAGCTGTGTACAGTTTGTAATTAGCTTTTTCATTTCTGCCTACTTTAGACGACAATAGGATTGTCCCTTCTGGGGCTCCGTACAATCCTTAGAGTCTCCAGAACAGATGTAATGTTAATGTTAGAAAAAGAGTGCCAGAGATATGAAACCGCTGGTTTGTCTTTTAATCATTTCAACATAACACATGACAGCTCAAAGATACACTGTACTGTACAATAAGTCATAGTTCTGTTGTTGTGTTCATCATCTCTTTGGATCAACCAATATACAAATCTGTCACTTTTACATTGCAGCAACTGATTGCATGTGAGATATGTAACAAAAAGTCATCATCTTTCTTTCTCTCAGAAGCGTCTTATATATTCTCCCTGTAGTCGATAAACTCCATGCTATATAAAATAGTGTACGTGAATATTCTAGGTTCACCTTTTTTCTTCCAGAGGTGGCTGTAAGCAAGTGATAACAACAAAATGGGCTATGTCACTAAACGATCGAGATACACAAAGAGGTTGGAATGCAAGACTTACATTAAGCTAGAATATATAAAACTACATGTGGGTGTCACCTGCAGCAGACAGTGCCCAGGTATGACTAGAGACAATGCCCAGGTATGACTGGAGACACTGCCCAGGTATGACTAGAGACAGTGCCCGGGTATGACTGCAGACAGTGTCCGGGTATGACTAGAGACATTTCCCAGGTATGACTAGAGACAGTGCCCGGGTATGACTGCAGACAGTGCCCAGGTATGAATAGAGACAGTGCCCAAGTATGACTGGAGACAGTGCCCGGGTATGACTGCAGACAGTGCCCGGGTATGACTGGAGACAGTGCCCGGGTATGACTGGAGACAGTGCCCGGGTATGACTGCAGACAGTGCCCGGGTATGACTAAAGACAGTGCCCAGGTATGACTGGAGACAGTGCCCGGGTATGACTGCAGACAGTGCCCGGGTATGACTGCAGACAGTGCCCCGGTATGACTGCAGACAGTGCCCGGGTATGACTAGCGACAGTGCCCAGGTATGACTGCAGACAGTGCCCGGGTATGACTGGAGACAGTGCCCGGGTATGACTGCAGACAGTGCCCGGGTATGACTGCAGACAGTGCCCCGGTATCACTACGAGCAAACACGAGAGCGTCTTTAAAATCTCACAATTCCCTTCAAATGTTTCTGCTCCTGCTGCTGAAGACCAGGAGGTGAGGAGAAGTGCATCCCGAGGAGGTGCAGGTCGAGGTAACAGAGCTCCAGCCGGGCCGAGGAGAGAACAACAAAACTGTCAGAGGTCAGAGGTCAAGTTCTTACTAGAGTCACGCTCATATGGGTTCAGCTCTTTGGGTCATCTCAGCTATGGAAGCCCACGTCCACCAGAAAACTGATGGACACGAGTTTACGAGTCAAAATTTAGACTTTGTAACTTTTGAGATAGTAAAAGTTTTCAACTTGAACAATCAGTTAATAGAAATTAAAAAAACTTACATTTTGAATCTTCAAACATTGATTAAAAACAGATGTAACGTGCGGACACGTTACCCGTCAGGTGATGGAGGATTTCATGTTCGATTAATGTAAGAGAAGAAAATCTCCTGTCACCTGTTTTTTGGTGATAAGCGGGCTAATCTTCTCTGCCCTGTTTAGCATGCTAACACTGCTAACGTTAGCATGCTAACACTGCTAATGTTAGCAAGAAAGATGAAAGAGATTGCCTGTGTAACCTTGCGAAGCGTTTGCATGGCTCTTTAACAGTTTACATTTGTTCTCGTTCCTGTTCATCTGAACGCGGCGTGTCTTTGTGCTGCTGGAACAGAAGAATCTCCTTCTGAGGCATCAGTGAAGAAATATTTTGTCTTTTTAATCATTTTTAATATTTTTCGTTAATCGCACTTTTCATTTGTGCTTTTTTCTTTCCTCAGCAGAAATGGGCTTCCAGGCCTCCATAGATTTGAGGGTTTGAGTTCAGGAACAAGGTCAATGTTCACACGTCCATGTTCACAGACCTCTCTGTCTTTAGTTAAACTCTTTCCTGCACGTTGATCATGTTACAATGTGACCATTTCATTGTCAAATGTTCAGGGTTTGATTTAAAGCCACATGTCTCAGAGTGAGTCTGTGGCTCTGTTTATACAGATGAGGGCCGGCGCAGCCCGCTCAGTGGCCGTGAACTCTAAGTGCTTTACTTTGGGGTCGTCCTGACTTCATGTGTTCAGTTAGCTGCTCTCTAAACGTCTGCAGGCCGAGATGTTGCGACAGCGTTTCATGGGCAGCTGGTGGTCGGTTTGTGGCTTTGACGCTCTGCTGACAACGGTCCTCTTCCTCAGAATGACACGCGTGTTGTTGCTGCTCTCCTCGAGCGCAGCCGCAGAGTTTGATAAGATAAATTTACGACTGTGAAGCAGAAAGGTTTCAGAGGAGGGGGAGGGGCTCGTATGTCGGGGGTATTAGTGAAAATCTATCAAAAATACTGTTATTCTTTTGGAGAAGAGAAATACACAAAGGTCGATAAAGGCTACACATCAAACTAATGGCACATACATGTACAGGATCAATACAAAATTAAAACATATGAACATATAAGCTGAAATTTAAAGAAAAAAAATACTCTTTTTTTTTAAAGGTTGAAAGTGCTAGAATTCAGATTAGCTCACAGAAACCCAGGGAGGACAAACGTTAACCTGCCAACAGCTGAACTCAATATAAATGCTCGATTTGATTGCTACAAAAAAACAACCTTTTTTTAAGGTTTAATAAAGATCTAATTAGAATCTTGAGTTTCTTTAATACATCTTCAGAAAGGTGCTGACAGCTAATTTATTTAGGATCAACAAAGCTTTGATCTTTTTTTCACGAGTCATCGTCACAATAACGACCCTCCGGGGGGGCTGATAAGAGTCGGATCATTTCTAATTAGTTCAGAACCTGGATTAGAAAACAGTGAATTTAACAGTCAGACTGTGGGGCGGTTTCCTACATCAGTGCTCGCTGCTTCTGAAGTCTCAGCACCAGTATCAATGATCAATAATCACCAAACACTCGGAGCATTTGTAACAAGCTATCGTGCAAAATGCCGTTTCTTCTCCCCAGGTTTTGGTAAGAAATAAAACAAATAAAAATGAGGTGATGTGTTGTGTTGTTTTTCGAGGTCCTGTTTTATACAAACAGAAAATAAATTCATATCAAACGACATCAAACGAAACAAATAAATGACTATGAGCAACACCGAGTCCAAGTCAGTCACAGGTCCCGCAGCTTTGAATGTCAAAGCCGGGAAGCTTCCGGAAACTTTCAGACCCTGTTCCTTTGACTCTAAAAGCAGCTGAGAGAGGAGGAGGAGGGGGGGGGAGGAGGAGGAAGAAGTGGGGATGATGACCACTGTCGTTCAGGTTTTCAGCTCCACCTTGCAAAGACTTGAAATGTTCTAGTGGTCTACAGTTGTCGTCCGTCAGCAACCGTAGCTAAAAGCAGCAATATGGATTTTATGTTTCTCCTGTTCTTTACATGTCACGGTGGCGGGGGCTGGTCTGTCGCTCGATCATGGACAGGTGAGCCCGCCTGTATTGAGGCCACAGTCTGATAAAGACACCTGTTGGACTCTGAGGCTTGGGTCACTTTGGGCTCAGGTGGTCAAAGGTTAGAAAGACTCCAACTGAGCAGGGAGTGACATCACACACACTCACACCGGACAAAGACCTTCACACTGTAGGCCATCCACGTCAGCGTCCCTACGACACAATCTATCTAAGTCAACTCTAACTGATTATTAATCCACTAACAGCTTCTATTGATCCCTCCGTCCACAGCTCTGATCCGGCTACGCTACCTCCAGGACACGTAAAGGAAAAGCTATGACAGAGAGCTGAAGGGGAAAGCTAATACTTCATCCATTTGATCAAAAAAAGCAAGATACACACAAATGTAAACCTGCCAGACATCAAAAACATCCGCTTTAATACCTATAATACACCTTACTGAGATAAAAGCAATATAATATTCATTTTGAGATATTTCGTACACTGCAATAACATTCTTAAACACATCTCTCCTCATCTGTCACTGTTTGATTTTTACCATTCACATATGTCAGGGTTCATCTTACCAGGGTGATGCATCTTTTTCAAAGACTGCCAGGTGTGTGTGTTAGTCTAAAGGTTCAGGTGTGTGGAGCAGCCTGGAGACAGCTGCAGGTGTGATCATGGGAACGTTTAGCTGTGAGGAGGAACACTCTGTCTCCAGAAGTGATGAGGAAGGAGACGAAAGGTTTCCCAGAGAGGTTCCTGAGGGTGAAGTGCTTCTGCCAAAACAAAGTGCTTCTCTCGAGGAACAGTGAAAACCCACTCACTTGTCTTTTCTTTAGACGTGTGTGTCTGTGTCTGTGTGTGTCTGTGTGTGTGTGTGTGTGTGTGTGTGTGTGTGTGTGTGTGTGTGTGTGACCTTTAGTGAGAGACTTTCATTCAAACTGGCCTGACTCTTGGAGCTCATCAGTTCTAATAAAGGGACTTGTTTATGGAGCACTTTCTATACGTGGGGTCGTTTTCTTTCTTCCTTCTCTGATCTCTGCGACGGCTGGTGACAGATTTAAGGTTATTAGAGGTCAAAACTCCAGATGAGACAAACCCTACAGGTTTCTTAAAGTAAAATAAAGAAAAACAAAATATCCACTTCAAACTAAATCTTTTTTTCTGGGTCACAACAAGACAGATAAGCTTCACTAAAATGATCTTTGATTCTTGTAATATTATTACTTTAGAAAGTATGCAGTACCACACCTTTTGGCCTACTGATGCTGCCCTCTATACTACTAACATAGGGGGAGGAAGGGGAGTAAAGGGAAGTAAATGGTAATAAAAAATAATGGGTTAATACATCGTTATATCTATAGGAGAAAAAAGCCCCAATAAAAGCTGCGTCAACTTCTTCTCTCACCTTTTTCCTTTTTGTTTAAACGCTTCAAAACTTCCTTGAAGGCTCATGTGAGGCTTCTACCAGTTCATTTATCACTTATTTAATCTCCAACTTATATTTCAGGCCCTGAAAGCATCAAAGCCCCGATGATCCGAGCAGAGCCGAGCTGAGGCTGGGTGTCGGCCCTCTCGGGGGCGGGACCGGGGGGCGGGGCCGGGGGGGGGGCTCTCTCACTGGAAGGCCTGATGGAAGCGAGGCAGTGTGGTGGTGCTGAGGCTGGAGCTGAACACTGATGGGAGGGGGTGCAGGGGTCCGAGGTTCAGACCCCCGCTGGAGCTCTGCTGCTCCTGAGGTTGCGGTTGCAAAGAGGTAAGAGGTGCCGTGGCGACGGCGACTGCTGCAGCGTGCGGCTCGGCAGCGTGCAGAGATGAGGAAGAGGAGATGGAGGAAGAAGAGGAGGTTGCAGATGAGGTGTAGCCCATCACCAGCCCCCCTGTGCTCATGGGGGCGCTGTAGGGGGGCAGGTTGAGGGGCAAGAAGCCCAGCAGGTGGGAGAAGTCCATGTTAGCAGCACACAGAGACTCAGCGATCACCGCAGGGCTCTTGGACAGGAGGGGGTCCCCGCACAGCTCGTCCGCCAGGCCCGCGGAGGGCTCCAGTCCGTCCTTGGGGGGCGAGGCAGCAGCGTGGGGCTCAGAGGGAACGGGGCCCGGCGAGCCGCTCTGCAGATCCATGAGGAAGCTCTCCATCTCCACTTTCAGCGGCTTGTCCAGCAGGTATGAGGTAGATCCCAGCTGGTATTTGGGGGCCTGCTGGGGCTGGTGCTGCTGCTGGGGGGCCGGAGGCTGGTGGTGGGGGGGCAGCGGGGGGGAATGGTGGTGGTGGTGATGGTGGTGATGGTGGTGGTGGTGCAGGGAGTGTGGGTGAAGAGATCCTGGGGACTCCATGTGACAGCCCATGCCCATGGCTGCAGACAGGGAGGGGGGCATCAGGGACGGGTGGGGGTGACCCACCCCTGAGTTAGACATGGCCTGGAGGTGGTGGGGGTTGTACATGCCCATCGGAAACGGGGGCCCGCTGCTGGGGAATGGTTTGCCCATCATGGGGTCTTTGTTGGGCCCCATGCCGCACATCATGGGGCTGAGCTCCTCCTTCACCGGGCAGGGGGGGGACCCTGACGCTAACAGGACCAACATGTCCGGAGGCTCCGTCTTGATCTTCAGCAGCTCCTGCGAGTGGCTCTTCTTCACGTGACGTGTCAGGTGGTCCTTCCTGCCAAAGCGCTGGGCGCAGTACTGACACAGGAAGTCCTTGCGGCCGGTGTGGACGACCATGTGCCGCCTCACGTCCTTCCGTGTGTAGAAGCGACGGTCACAGTGGTCACACGGGTGTTTCTTCTCCTTGGTGCCTCCCGAGGACTTCCCGGAGTGGCTCTTCAGGTGCTCCAGGAGCACTGGCGTGCTCTCGTATGTCTGCATGCACACCTTACAGGTGAGATCCCCCGCCGTGGCAGAGTGCATGGCCACATGGCGCTTGTATCCCAGCTTGGTGTTGTAGTGCTTCCCACACTCCTCACACTTGAAGGCCTCCTTGTTGGGGTCATGGGTCTGCAGGTGGTTCTTCAGGTGGTCTTTGCGGTGGAACATCTTCTCACAGAACGAGCACTGATGGGTCTTCTGTGGAGAGTGTGTGGCCATATGCCTGCAGAGCAACACAAGAAGCAGAGACACTGTAAATGAAGCTGCACACTCCTGGTCTCATTGTCATGTTAGTTGTGCAGCCTGTCAGCAGAGAGCACGCTAAAGTGAGGCAGGAATTCCTTTCAGTTAAAATGAGTCAAAGTGGTTTGCAGTCAGGACCAAAGATGAACCACATCCTGCGACTCACCAGATTCCAAACATGCTAACATGCTGATGAGTTCAGACTCAGTCCCTGAAACCTGCATGGATTTAATGTTTTTGGTCTCTTCCGGAATAATAGCTGTTAATAGGATGTGAGTCATGTGACTACTGCTTGGCACCTAACAGCCTGTATGTGGAGCTGCAGGATGTTGGTGACGTTGTTACTGAGTCGTACCTGAACAGCTTGTATTTGGAGCTGAAGGCCTTGGGGCAGTGTGGCTGCGAGCAGTGGAAAGGTTTCTCTCCTGTGTGACTCAAAGCGTGGATCCGGAGCTTCTCCTGTGAGGCGAACAGACCCCCGCACACCAAACACTCGTTCTCTCTCTCTTTCTCTCGCTCTTCTTCCTCTCTATCCCTCCCCCTCTCTCTTTCTTTCCCCCTCTCTCGCTCTCTCTCTCTCTCGGTCTGTGGCAGCGGGGGTGGCGCTCCCAAACAGCTTGGCGGCAGTCCGTCGTCCCTCTTCCTCCGGCGTCAGTGCGGTAATACGGTGTGAGGCATCGGCGGCAGCAGCTGCCATGGCAGCCTCAGAGTGCCGCTGCCATGAAACTTCAAGTGTGGCTCCCTGCCGTGCAGGCTCAACGTGGGGCGCTGCGGGGGGTGTCGAAGAAGAAGTTGACCAACAGCTCACAGGAAGAGCCAACAATCCACAAGGAACATCAAGGTCGGCTGAAATCTGTGGTGAGAAAGAAGATAAATGAAGGCACACGATGAATCCTTTACATCTTAAGTATTACAGCTGATGCAGTGTTATTATCAGTCAAAGAATCTTGCGTTGTATTCTGTGTTTCACAGGTGTTTGCTCTCCTGTGGCAGAGCGTGTGATAAACACCTGTATACATATATAACTCTCAAACTGAATGTTCCTCAGCTGATCTAAACTCCCTCTAAACTTATCTTATGATTGAACTCTTTTCATTCTGAACTTCCCGGCTCACTCACGGCGTTCCTCAGGGGTCTGTTCTCGGTCCGTTACTCTTCTTCATTTATGTTTCCTTTCATCAGTAACTTAACGTTCAGCACCACTGCTATGCTGATGACACCCAGTTATATGTTCCATTACATTTTATTTATTGTATTGTTGTAGTCGTCCCGACTCCGCCGGCCCTCTGATATTAGCTGCCGGACTTCTCAAAACTTCCATGTTAGCATTTAGCCAACTGTATGAATACTTTGGGGTTTTAATTGATGCTAAGTTTTAATGGCCACCAAAAGAAGGTTGTCCTTTAACTGAAGTAAGTCCTTCTCATCATTTGAGAATCTACACAGGACTCCCTTTTTCTTCTCGTCTAAAGACTACGGACTTTTAATGTGTTCATTTTTATTCACCCCTGTAATGACCTTTTAACTTTTAGTCAGAAAAGTGCTGTAAACATAGAAATCATTATTATTATAAGATGATCATCTGAAACCACTTCAGGTCAGTGTGCAGCTGGCTCCACTTCTCTGTAATTCAACGTCTTTACAAATAAAGAAAACAAAGATTTTAAGGCTTAAATAAATGTTTGAATGAATACATTTAATGCATGATTCATCTTTGTACCTGTTATATCTTTGTTTTGTCTCTGCACTCCTTCTCTCCCTTTCGTTTATCTTCTTCTCTCTCTTCTTCTCTCCTCCTCACCCGGTCCCAACAGCTATGGTTGGCGGTGAGTGGGAAACACTGCTTTGCATTTTTACTGTCCTGCAAGGAGAGACCAAACATGAGCACAGAGATGAGTTAACAAAAAGTGACTCCAGCTTATAAAATGCATTCATGTAGACAAAAATACATAATCACAGAGTCTAAGAACAGAAACCTCTGCAGCCTGAGTTAAATCCTAATATTCATGACGTTAAAACATGAGCAGGTTTCCCCACCAGGGGGAGCTGAACAACAATCGGACTGAAGCAACAGGAACCAGAAAGGATCAGTTAAAAATAGTTGTGAATAATGATTCTCACAGCAGGTTTATTTGTGGAGAGTTTGTGGAGACAAAGTCTCGTCCTTCATCATGTGTCTGAAGAGGACAGCACAGAACACAAAGCCTGCTCTGTGTGTGATAATGTGTGTACATGTATGTACTTGTTATGAAACTGGATAAGGCTCCTGTAATCCTTGGGAAAACACAGAAACACACACACACACACACACACACAGCCCCCCCAGGGCAGGGGGAGGAGGGGGGAGGAGGGTGGGTGGCAGTGTTTACTCCACACATTCAGACTTCTTAAAAGCAGCCAAACCTGAACTCTGAACAACAGCAAGGACCGCTTTAGAGCGAGAAAACAAACAGGAGATCACTAAAACAAACCACAGACTCTGTAAAACTTTGTTCCACAGAGAGTCTGAACTCTTCCTGTCGTCTGTGTGTCCCCTTATGTACCCTACGTGACCCCTGTGACCTCTGCAGCCTCACACAGAGGCAAGTCCAAGGTCAAGCGGACACAACAACGTTAGCTGAGCAGGAGCGACATCACGTGAACCAAGAGAGGAGAGAAGTAAACACATGTGTGCATGTGTCACAGAACGCACACACACACGCACACGGTCTGCACACACATGTAATTGCATTCTGTGTGTGAGAGGTCAGTGAGTTAACACAGACACAAAACATGCTGGAATCTTTGCACAAGTTTTGTTTTCATGTTTACATCAAGCAGAAACCCGAGACATGAAGACAACGCCACACCTGTAGTTCCTCTCTTGTCCACTTGAGGCTTTCTCCATCAGTGAGTCAGTCCCACAGAGTGTATAAAAAGATGGACGACATGACAGCTCCCTAACAGTGAAGCCAAACCCTCTCTGTCGCCCCCTGCTGACTGGCTGCAGTATAGCTCATAAAGCCCGCCTCCTCCATGTTAACAGATGGGACATGAGTCAAACTATAAAATCAAAATACACGTCAAATACATTTTTCTCCAACATGGTTTCTGTCATTATAGTTAGTTCTTATCCTGCTGATTTATGTCACAGTGTTCATGTTTCTCACAAGTTTACTTTTAATTAGTTATTTGATGCTATAAAAAGGGGGTGTGGCCTCATGATTGACAGCTCTGTGGACAAATGGGGCTCCTGCAGCGTTCTGTTCCCGAGTAGCAGAGTAGAGGAGGAACGGCGAGAGGAGACGTAACTAACACTAACACTACAGTCAGTGAACTTTCCATCAGCGTGAATATCTGCTTCAGACCGACACAAGAAGCTGTTCTGCTGGTAAACACGCCGACCTGACGCAGCTTTGATGTTTTTTTGGTAAGTTAAGTGTGTGTTTTGGTTAGCAGAAGTGGCTACGGAGGCGCCACCTGCCGATCTCTACTGCGCAGACTCTGGCTCCAAATGACGTCATCATCGCAAGAAGGCAGCGCCTATGACAGGGTCTATTTCGGGATCACTTTCGTACAATGGGAGCAGATGGAGAAGCGTCATCCATCTATACATACAGTCATTGGTCAGTCCCCATAGAGCCCCATGTTAAACTTTACAGCAGAAATAAACATGTTTACAGCCTGGCACGAAAACAGTTTGGGTCTCTATAGCTCATTTCTCTCTTCATGCTATGTTAGCAGTGATTAGCAGCTATCTGTGCCTGTGCTCACCATACCTGCTTGTTAGCTCGTTCACTGTGTGTCAGACAGTGATGTATTTGTGGCCGTAGTGATGAGAAGGCTGCGTAGTTTAAGTTAGCTGTGCTGTTCACCCTCCACGCTCTGTGGGAAACATGATGGTAGACTAGCTCATAAGCAGCTAATGAATTAGCCACAGACACAGATTGTTTAGCTTTGATAACTTTGCATTTGCTAACCCCTCGCTCCTCTCCGGCTCCGCCTTCCTAAATTTCCCTCAGGATCAATAATCTGTCTGTCTGTCAAAAACAAGATGGCCACACTCGAGAAGGCAGTGACAAACCAGCAGCTCCGTCCGTTATATTTACAGTTAACATGAAACAGCACAAACATGAAGCTACAGGTTAGTACGTGTGGCTACAACATGATGACCCCTGAGTGTGTGTGTGTGTGTGTGTTTACAGCGCTGGTTAAGAGGAGCTGACAGCTGTAGCGTTGTGTGGTGGTCATCACCCAGCGGGGGGGCTGCAGGGGGGTGACACCCGTCCCATTGACCACCCTCAGGGAGCCCGGCTCTATTGTACAGCCTACCCACGTCGCACATTCCTGGGCTGAACCATGCCGTGTCGCCCTGCCTCTGTGCTCACACACACACACATACATACAACACACACACACACACACACACACACATACAACACACATATACAACGCACACACAAACAACACACACACATACAACACACACAAACAACACACACACAAACAACACACACACATACAACACACACATACATACAACACACACACACACACATACACAAACATACACACACACACACAACACACACACACATACAACACACACAAACAACACACACACATACAACACACAACAAACACACACATACAACACACACAAACAACACACACACACACACACACACACACACACACAACAAACACACACACACACACACACACACACAAACAACACACACACACACACAACAAACACACACACACACACACAACAAACACACACACAACAAACACACACACACACACAAACAACACACACACAAACAACACACACACATACAACACACACAAACAACACACACACACACACACACATACAACACACACAAACAACACACACACACAAACAACACACACACACACATACAACACACACAAACAACACACACACATACAACACACACACAACACACACACACACACACACACATACAACACACACAAACAACACACACACAAACAACACACACACACATACAACACACACACACACATACAACACACACAAACAACACACACACAACACACACACACACATACAACACACACATTGTCTCATTGTTGCACTACATGTGTAGTGTAGTCTGGCGTCCATCTTTGTAGTTTCACTGCGCTGTTGGTTGACTGTTTCAACCTGTTTCTCTGGAATCATCTCACAGGTGAGATCGTGAGCCGCCCTCGTTTCTCTGCCGGTAAACGTCAGCTCATCTTTCAGGCTGTGATGCGTTCACTGGCTCTTTCTCTATGAGTGCTTCATAATGCTGCACGCAACAGGAAGTAGATACGCTCTGAGGAGGCGAACAACTCATACCAATAATCACGGTAGGGAACAGAGTTTGTTTATTGATGACTCAGAGTTGTTTTTGATCTTACTCCATATTGGTTAACATCACTGTTGCTATGGTTTCATGTTGGCACGTGAACACGTCTGACTGACTGACTTTATGTTAAAGAAAACTTGTGCTGAGACTTTGATCAAGTTTGACCTGTTTGTGTTGAAGCACTGCTGACGCACGTTTCATACGAATCATCTTTATGCTGAGCCTGTTTGTGTTACAGGTCACACACAGCTCTGCAGCCATTTCCACACTCCCCCCCCGCCCCCCCTGATCACAAACACTCGAGGCTTCGCTCCAAAATGGCGACAAACTGTGCGGCTCGCTCGCTCTGAACGTCAGCTCACTTCCTCTCATCAGACGCTGAGAGCAGAACTGAGCGTGTCTTTAGTTTCTGTCCGGGATGAAAGAGCTTCCACATTCCTTTCCTGGGGGGTCAGAGGTCAGCCTCTGCACTGCCTGCCCGCCCGCCACGGCTCCCGCATGCTGAGTGACTGCTTTAACCCTTCACTGCCTGCCGCAGCCAGAGAGCCACATGTGAGAGTGCTCTCAGGGTCTGACTCTCTGCAGGGCTGAACACGGTGCAGGGCCTAACTGGGCCTAACTGGGCCTAAAGGAGCCAAACTGGGCCTAACTGGGCCAAATTGAGCCAGGCCAGAGCAGACCTGCAGCCTCTGTGGTCCAGCAGGACGCAGCTCGACAACAACTCGACTTTACCAACAAACTAAAAATAGAAAGTGAGTTCATCGTCAGGAGCTTAGGTGACAACAGCCGCACTCATGAGGAGGAGAGAGAGAGAGAGAGAGAGAGAGAGAGTGTGTGTGCGTGCGTGGGGGGGGGCATGTCACACAAACATTTGTACTGAAACACATGATAATAATAATAATAGTGTAACACTAATACCTGCTGTACTTTACAGGACAGAGGCTGAGCAGGCTGTCTGGCTCAGGGGGACTGGTTTAAAGTTGTTGTGTGATTTAAAGGGACATGTCACTCATTTAGTGATATTAATGTAATCAGCAGGGGGAGGAGCTCCAGGTGCTTTAGTGAAGAATCAGAACAGGTGATGTTGTATTAAGCATATATCTGACTTTAACAATCTATTCATTTATTATAGTTACATGTCTCTAAGTCCTAACACAGGTATCTGAGCACTGAGCAGGTGTAGAGCGACCGTGTGTCATCTACAGAGACCAACATGAGTCCACCACGAGACAGAAACCTTCCAGAACCTCGAGCAGAACCAGACTGATGGAGAACACACAGAAAGAGAGAGAGAGAGACGAGAGAGAGAGAGAGAGAGAACACAGAAAGAGAGAGAGAGAGAACACACAGAAAGAGAGAGAGAGAGAGACGAGAGAGAGAGAGAGAGAACACAGAAAGAGAGAGAGAGAGAACACACAGAAAGAGAGAGAGAGAGAGAGAGAGAACACACAGAAAGAGAGAGAGAGAGAGAACACAGAAAGAGAGAGAGAGAACACACAGAAAGAGAGAGAGAGAGACGAGAGAGAGAGAGAGAACACAGAAAGAGAGAGAGAGAGAGAACACACAGAAAGAGAGAGAGAGAGAGAGAACACAGAAAGAGAGAGAGAGACGAGAGAGAGAGAGAGAGAACACACAGCAAGAGAGAGAGAGAGAGACGAGAGAGAGAGAGAGAACACACAGCAAGAGAGAGAGAGAGAGACGAGAGAGAGAGAGAGAACACACAGAAAGAGAGAGAGAGATGAGAGAGAGAGAGAACACACAGAAAGAGAGAGAGAGAGACGAGAGAGAGAGAGAACACAGAAAGAGAGAGAGAGAGAGAGAACACACAGCAAGAGAGAGAGACGAGAGAGAGAGAGAGAGAACACACAGAAAGAGAGACGAGAGAGAGAGAGAACACACAGAAAGAGAGAGAGAGAGAGAACACACAGCAAGAGAGAGAGAGACAGGAGAGAGGGAGAGAGAGAGAACACACAGAAAGAGAGAGAGAGACAGGAGAGAGGGAGAGAGAGAGAACACAGAAAGAGAGAGAGAGAGAGAGAACACACAGAAAGAGAGAGAGAGAGAACACACAGCAAGAGAGAGAGAGACGAGAGAGAGAGAGAGAGAACACACAGAAAGAGAGAGAGAGAGACGAGAGAGAGAGAGAGAGAACACACAGAAAGAGAGAGAGAGAGACGAGAGAGAGAGAACACACAGCAAGAGAGAGAGAGAGAGACGAGAGAGAGAGAGAGAACACACAGAAAGAGAGAGAGAGGCGAGAGAGAGAGAGAGAGACGAGAGAGAGAGAACACACAGAAAGAGAGAGAGAGACGAGAGAGAGAGAGAGAGAACACACAGAAAGAGAGAGAGAGAGAGAGAACACACAGAAAGAGAGAGAGAGACGAGAGAGAGAGAGAGAGAACACACAGAAAGAGAGAGAGAGAGAACACACAGAAAGAGAGAGAGAGAGAACACACAGCAAGAGAGAGAGAGAGAGAACACACAGAAAGAGAGAGAGAACACACAGCAAGAGAGAGAGAGACAGGAGAGAGGGAGAGAGAGAGAACACACAGCAAGAGAGAGAGAGATGAGAGAGAGAGAAAGAACACACAGAAAGAGAGAGAGAGACGAGAGAGAGAGAGAGAGAACACACAGAAAGAGAGAGAGAGAGAACACACAGAAAGAGAGAGAGAGAGAGAACACACAGAAAGAGAGAGAGAGAGAGAACACACAGCAAGAGAGAGAGAGAGAGACAGGAGAGAGGGAGAGAGAACACAGAAAGAGAGAGAGAGAGACGAGAGAGAGAGAGAAAACACACACAGAAAGAGAGAGAGAGGGAGAGGGAGAGAGAGAACACACAGAAAGAGAGAGAGAGACGAGAGAGAGAGAGAACACAGAAAGAGAGAGAGAACACACAGAAAGAGAGAGAGAGACGAGAGAGAGAGAGAACACAGAAAGAGAGAGAGAACACACAGAAAGAGAGAGAGAGAGAACACACAGAAAGAGAGAGAGAACACACAGAAAGAGAGAGAGAGAGAGAACACACAGCAAGAGAGAGAGAGAGAGAACACACAGCAAGAGAGAGAGAGAGAGGGAGAGAGAGAACACAGAAAGAGAGAGAGAGAGAGAACACACAGCAAGAGAGAGAGAGACGAGAGAGAGAGAGAGAGAACACAGAAAGAGAGACAGAGACGAGAGAGAGAGAGAGAGAACACAGAAAGAGAGAGAGAGACGAGAGAGAGAGAGAGAACACACAGAAAGAGAGAGAGAGAGAGAACACAGAAAGAGAGAGAGAGGGAGAGAGAGAGAGAGAACACAGAAAGAGAGAGAGAGAGGGAGAGGGAGAGAGAGAACACACAGAAAGAGAGAGAGGGACGAGAGAGAGAGAGAGAGCACAGAAAGAGAGAGAGAGGGAGAGAGAGTGAGCACACATGTATAGAGCCGTGCGTCTTCAGCCTACTCTGTGCTTCGTCCTCGGCCTGATCACTCTCTTTGACCTCAGTCAGGTTTACACACAGAGGACTGTGCTTCGCAGTCAGTGATCGGAGGACTCTCCACCGCTACAGCAGAGTTCAGCTCAGAGTGAAGCAGGAAGGGGGGGGGTCAGTGGGGGGGTTGGAGGGGGGTTAGCGCGGGGCGGCGGTGAGGTAAACGACAGAGGGATAAAGGAGGAAGAAAAAGGAGGGAAAACAGGAGTCATTTGCAGCGGAGGAGTCAGGGGTCTCTGCACACGTCAAGTGACTCCAGAGAGAGAGGAGGTGTGTGTGTGTGGGGGGGGGAGGTCATGCTTTGCTAACCACATTGATCCAGACTAAAGCCTCAGAGGATGGAGGCAGCATGGCCACCGTCACCTCGCTTCAGTCAGGAAACATTTCCAACAACAACTGTTTGTTTATGATCAGAGAAATGATCTTTGAACTTTGATCAATATCTGACCTGTTTTTTCTGTTTGATTTGATCCTTTTTAATAATCGTCTGTGACCGTTTGATTCACACTTACATTTATTCTATTTAAAAAGCACTTTATAACCCTGCTAACGGAGGACAGAGGAGGCAACACTTGGATGCTGTAAATGACTTTGTGCGGCTGCAGCTGATGATGATTTGATCAATAACAAATAATGATTGAATAAAGTCTAAAGATTTATTGTTAATAGTTGTTAAGGAACAGCTCAGCGTATCAGTTGGTTTAACACACGCTGCTATTATTCAAATCACTGACATCTCCTTAACTGACTGTCCAAACACAAGGATAATACTGTGATATGAAACGGAGAGAAGAAGGAAGAAAACAACATTCTGTCAAACAACAGATCAACAATCGACTTACATCAAGTCTGATTTTATTCATGTGAAGTTTAAAACTTGTTTCACTGAAGGCTGCTGACAACCCGAACCCTCCTCTGTTTCATCACTGCTCTCTCCCTCCTTCCTCCCCCCCTCAGGTTTCAGTTCCTCTCCTGCTCATGCTTTCTGACCCGGGTTGAGACTCTACACATGAGGGGGGAGGAGTCCTCTCGCTCTCCCGTGCCAAACCCTCACCCGCCCTACAGTTAGTCCGGGCCGCGCTGGGATGGATGTGGCCATAAAACCAGACCGCTGCGCGGGTGTCCGGGCTAAAGATAGACCAGGCTGTGGGCTGAGTGGGGGGGCCGAGGGGGAGCTCATCTAACTGTCACCCAGAGACACCTTCAGTACACCCCGCCTCATGATCCTCAACCAACCTGCTGTGAGAGACAGACTTTCCATTTCAAGTCTACAGGTGAACACTATCTGATTTCAGGGTGTATTTTGTTTGTGTAAGAAAGTGTGCCACTATGAGACTGAGTGTTTAAGCTGCTGAGAAAGAACCAACAACAGTCCTGACTCCTGATCATTACAAACAAGCAGGTACGGAGAGCACAGACACAGCTAGCTGCTAATCAGTGCTAACATATAAATAAATACTGAGTGTAGAAACAGTGTGTGAGACGTGTTGGACGGTCTGTTCGTCCAATAAAGCGCACACACAGATTATCTGTCTGATATTTACATGAACAAATCTCCAAAAGGCTCCAACAGCACAAACACGGCCCAGAGGTTACGTTCAGTGACTGAGTTAGCTGAGGGGACACCTAGCAGACAGCTAGCAGCTCCCAGCTGTCACTCAAAGAGGCCACGCCCCTAATGATGCATCACTGTAAGCCTAAATATAATGTAAACAGGTGAGCTGTATAAAGATTCTCCCGTACAGTTGTCATGAAGAGAGAAATGAGCTATGGAGACCCAAACTGTTTTTTGTACCAGGCTGTAAACATGTTTATTTCTGCTGTAAAGAACTTAGAGATGATGTATCTCTGCAAAGTGCACACAGGAACAACTCAGTGAACCAAACATGTCCAAGTGTTCATTTTTCTGAGTTTATTTTTAATTTTTAATTAGTTATTTGATGCTGTTAAAATGATGATTGACAGCTCTGTTGACAAATACGGCTCCTGCAGCCGATCAGTTCCGGGTGAGCAGAGCGGAGGACGAACAGCGAGAGGAGACGTAACTAAAACAATCACTACAGTCATTGAAGTTTCCATACCTGTGAACTTTAACCTCAGACCAACACAAGAAGCTGTTCTGCTGTTAAACACGCCGGCGTGTGGGATCCTTGCTGTTTTTTTTGGTAAGTTAAGTGTGTGTTTGGGTTAGCGGAAGTGGCTACGGAGGCGCCACCCACCGATCTCTACTGCACAGACTCTGGCTCCAAATGACGTCATCATCGCAAGAAGGCAGCGCCTATCACAGGGGCTATTTCGGGATCACTTTCGTACAATGGGAGCAGATGGAGACGCGTCGTCCATCTGCACCACCATCACTATCATCACCACCATCATCACCATCATCATCACTATCATCACCACTATCATCATCACCATCATCACCACCATCATCACCATCATCCTCATCATCA
>NW_027211637.1:572500-632500 GCF_022749685.1 Semicossyphus pulcher
CTTGTAAAAATAACATTCTTCCATAAACAGCCTTCAGAGACGGGCAGTGGGCGCTCACATTCCATGAATTTTTGTGAAACTTGATCACGTTCAAAGTATCGGAGGCTGCAGGAGGAGGCTGCAAGAGGAGTCTGCAGCAGGAGGCTGCAGGAGGAGGCTGCAAGAGGAGTCTGCAGCAGGAGGCTGCAGCAGGAGGCTGCAAGAGGAGTCTGCAGCAGGAGGCTGCAGGAGGAGGCTGCAAGAGGAGTCTGCAGCAGGAGGATGCTGTAAGAGGAGTCTGCAGGTGCTCTGCTGATGCTCTGCTGATGCTCTGCTGATGCTCTGTTGATGCGCTGTTAATGCTCTGCTGATGCTCTGCTGATGCCCTGTTGATGCCCTGTTGATGCCCTGTTGATGCCCTGTTGATGCTCTGCTGATGCTCTGCTGATGCTCTGTTGACGCCCTGTTGATGCCCTGTTAATGCTCTGCTGATGCTCTGCTGATGCCCTGTTGATGCCCTGTTAATGCTCTGTTGATGCTCTGCTGATGCCCTGTTGATGCCCTGTTGATGCTCTGCTGATGCTCTGCTGATGCACTGTTAATGCTCTGCTGATGCTCTGCTGATGCCCTGTTGATGCCCTGTTGATGCTCTGCTGATGCTCTGTTGATGCTCTGCTGATGCTCTGTTGATGCTCTGCTGATGCCCTGTTAATGCTCTGTTGATGCTCTGCTGATGCCCTGTTGATGCCCTGTTGATGCTCTGCTGATGCTCTGTTGATGCTCTGCTGATGCTCTGTTGATGCTCTGCTGATGCCCTGTTAATGCTCTGTTGATGCTCTGCTGATGCTCTGTTGATGCTCTGCTGATGCTCTGCTGATGCCCTGTTAATGCTCTGTTGATGCTCTGCTGATGCTCTGCTGATGCCCTGTTGATGCCCTGTTAATGCTCTGCTGATGCTCTGCTGATGCCCTGTTGATGCCCTGTTCATGCTCTGCTGATGCTCTGTTGATGCTCTGTTGATGCCCTGTTAATGCTCTGTTGATGCTCTGCTGATGCTCTGTTGATGCTCTGTTGATGCTCTGCTGATGCCCTGTTAATGCTCTGCTGATGCTCTGCTGATGCTCTGTTGATGCTCTGCTGATGCTCTGCTGATGCTCTGTTGATGCTCTGTTGATGCTCTGCTGATGCCCTGTTAATGCTCTGCTGATGCTCTGTTGATGCTCTGTTGATGCCCTGTTAATGCTCTGCTGATGCTCTGCTGATGCTCTGCTGATGCTCTGTTGATGCTCTGCTGATGCCCTGTTAATGCTCTGTTGATGCTCTGTTGATGCTCTGTTGATGCTCTGTTGATGCTCTGCTGATGCCCTGTTAATGCCCTGTTAATGCTCTGCTGATGCCCTGTTGATGCCCTGTTAATGCTCTGTTGATGCTCTGCTGATGCCCTGTTGATGCCCTGTTGATGCTCTGCTGATGCTCTGCTGATGCACTGTTAATGCTCTGCTGATGCTCTGCTGATGCCCTGTTGATGCCCTGTTGATGCTCTGCTGATGCTCTGTTGATGCTCTGCTGATGCTCTGTTGATGCTCTGCTGATGCCCTGTTAATGCTCTGTTGATGCTCTGCTGATGCCCTGTTGATGCCCTGTTGATGCTCTGCTGATGCTCTGTTGATGCTCTGCTGATGCTCTGTTGATGCTCTGCTGATGCCCTGTTAATGCTCTGTTGATGCTCTGCTGATGCTCTGTTGATGCTCTGCTGATGCTCTGCTGATGCCCTGGTAATGCTCTGTTGATGCTCTGCTGATGCTCTGCTGATGCCCTGTTGATGCCCTGTTAATGCTCTGCTGATGCTCTGCTGATGCCCTGTTGATGCCCTGTTGATGCTCTGCTGATGCTCTGTTGATGCTCTGTTGATGCCCTGTTAATGCTCTGTTGATGCTCTGCTGATGCTCTGTTGATGCTCTGTTGATGCTCTGCTGATGCCCTGTTAATGCTCTGCTGATGCTCTGCTGATGCTCTGTTGATGCTCTGCTGATGCTCTGCTGATGCTCTGTTGATGCTCTGTTGATGCTCTGCTGATGCCCTGTTAATGCTCTGCTGATGCTCTGTTGATGCTCTGTTGATGCCCTGTTAATGCTCTGCTGATGCTCTGCTGATGCTCTGTTGATGCTCTGCTGATGCCCTGTTAATGCTCTGTTGATGCTCTGTTGATGCTCTGTTGATGCTCTGTTGATGCTCTGCTGATGCCCTGTTAATGCTCTGTTGATGCTCTGTTGATGCTCTGTTGATGCCCTGTTAATGCTCTGCTGATGCTCTGCTGATGCTCTGCTGATGCTCTGTTGATGCTCTGCTGATGCCCTGTTAATGCTCTGCTGATGCTCTGTTGATGCTCTGTTGATGCTCTGCTGATGCCCTGTTAATGCTCTGCTGATGCCCTGCTAAAAAAGCATCATATTCTTAAAACCTGTACAACTTGAGCTCAAAGGTCATGTAAGCTAATTACCAATAATTAATACAAGTATAAATACTTCTTTTAGTTATTGTCCAAATACCTGCAGTGACAACATTCAGCCTAAACTTAATGTACACTGAAAATGAGCTAATGTTAGCATGCTAACATGCTAAACTAAGATTGTGAACATAGAAAAAAATGATGTCTTCGAGACATCAGCTGTTTAGCACTGTTTATGTGAGCATGCTAGCATGCTGATGTTAGCATTAGAGACTGATGCACATATCAGCAGAGTCAGATCAGCACGATCCAGGCAGAAACGTTCTGTATTCATTCCAGATTAAAAGGCCTACACTTTGTTAGTCAGTGAATACTTCCTGTGTAAACTCAGTATCGCACTGTTTAGCATTAGCTGAAAGCACCACTGTGCTTTAGGTCAGCAGAGCAGCTAGCATAGCTTCAGACTCTAAACACCGCACTCTGGCAGGATGCTTCTGATGTTAAACAAACACATCAAAAATGAAACTTTAAAAGATTAAAGTAAACTTGTTTCTGCTGTTAAAATTAGAAGGAGCTGAGATTAGGTCACCTGATGTAACTGCAGATTAACAGATCCATGTAACTGAGAAGCTCTTACATAACTTCATGCTCGGGGATTTTCCCAGAATTCATGTGGATGACGGTGCCTTCAGGTTCAGTCTGATTAGCTTCACAACAGAGGAGTTATTTCTGATTTTTTTGAGTTTTTTCCTGCAAACATCTGACCGACAAACAGACTTCATCTACTGCTGTTTAGCAGCCTGTGAGGAGCAGCCTGTGAGGAGCAGCCTGTCATCAATCCTTCTGTGGAATCATTAAACCACTTTCACACTGAGAGTCTGATCTGAATTTTTATGCAGTTAAAGACGTGTGTGCAGACGAGTGTGTGCAGATTAGTGTGTGCAGACGAGTGTGTGCAGATGTGTATGCAGACGTGTGTGTGCAGATGTGTATGCAGATGTTTGTGTGCAGACGTGTGTGTGCAGATGTGTGTGCAGATGTTTGTGTGCAGACGTGTGTGTGCAGATGTGTATGCAGATGTTTGTGTGCAGACGTGTGTGTGCAGATGTGTATGCAGACGTGTGTGCAGACGAGTGTGTTTTCATTAACACATCTTAAAGCAGCTTTCTTCTTTTCTTTCAGCCTGAAGAGAAAAAACTCTGATTTCAATGACTGCGCTGCCAGAGGGATGTCTTCCACCCTCCACTACCCCTCCAACACTATAAATCTGTGTGTGTGTGTGTGTGTGTGTGTGTGTGTGTGTTTGCACAGATTGCACAGCATCCTCAGCCTGTCTCTCTTACTCTCTTCTCTAGCTTCTGATGATTCATCAGTAACAGTATTGATCAGCTTCCTGGTGTCTATGCCGCCATGTAGCCGAGCATGATGGGAGATGAAACAAACTCCGTCGCCTCCTCACAACAACACCAGGCAGCAGGTGAGCAGCTCCAGACAGGTATGAATAACTGACAGAGACAAAGACAATAATCGATTACATCAGAACCTGTTCCCAAAGGAACATTTACAACTTTACTCAAAGTGTAAGAACAGAACTCAACTCAAACACTGAACCTGTTTGAAACATCTGAAGTGTTTCTCCACCCCGAGTGGATGAGACCGAGAGGTCAGGAGGTGATCAGGAGGAAGAGTAGAGACACTCAGCCTTGTCGTCACAGCATCTCTTTATGTTTCAGATGTACTGACTGAGATGTGAAGGAGCCTCAGCACAGTCCTGCTGTACATAGTTAGGATCTGATGTGTGTCAGTTTTAACTCGAGTTCTGCAGAACTTTTGACTTTTTGGATCAAGTGTGTATTTAAAAGACGCAGGCTGTATGTGGGGAAACATCAGAGGTCCTGATGGTGTCAGCTCAACAGAAACAATCAGAGCGAGAGACGTCTGGAAAGATGTGTTCACTATTTAAAACTTATCTTAGTACAGAAAGAGAGTTCAGTCTGTGGAGATGAAACAGGTGCAGAGAGTTGCCTGTTAAAGACTCCTTCATTGTGAATGTCTCCTCCATTCTTCACTTCTGAATTTTGTTCATTCTTTTGTTTTTTTTCTTGAAAAATGTTCATCTGCAAACAATCGTTCAAACTATCTGAGGAAGACAAACCGTCTCTGTGCTCATAATCGATCACATTTGTACTTCAGCGTACCTGTAGTTAAACAGGTCGTCTCTTTGAAACACAGAATCTCAGGCTCACGAGAGAGAGCGGATCCAGACACAACGAGACACATCGCTTCATGTAAGGAGAGATTCAGGGATCTGGTGACACAACTGGGTTTTCTAACAGTGATCCAACATCACCCTGCAGCAGTGGATGGACTTAATAGATATGTAAACACACACACACGCACACACACACACACACACACACACACAAAGATAGCTGCTACTGAAAGTCACTCGCTGGCAAAATGAAATCATCAAACCAAATCAGCAGAGACGAGAACGATGAAGAGAGCTGATTGGCCGGTTCACACTGAAGGGTGGGGGGGGGTCGAATAGGAGGAGGAGGGGGGAGGCAGAGTCACGTGACCGAGTCCAGCAGAGAGTGTTATAATAGGCCCCCTCTCGGAGCAGAGAGGCAGAGGCTGGACCTGAACCAAAACCCCTCCACCACACACAGGACACCATTGTTGGCTATTCACCGCTCGCCATCTCAGGCCACTTTATCATTCAATTAGGACAGACACACACACACACACACACACACGCACACACACACACACACACACACACACACACACACACACACACACACACACACACACACACACACACACACACACACACGCACACACACGCACACTTACACGCACACACAGAGGCCTTCAATCACACCGAAAACAGCGGCCCTGAGGGGACACACACTCCAAACCCAACTTTATTTTATACTTGTTGAACCAGAGACACTCTTAGAGAGGGAGGGAGGAGAGATGGAGAGGAGGAGGGGGGGTGGAGAAAAGATGGAGGGATGACAGAAGAGAAGAGGAGCAAAAAGAGGGAGAGGAGAGAGGGAGGAAAGATGGAGTGATGATAGAGGAGAGAGGGGTAGAGAGAAGAGGAGATGGGAGAGAGGAGAAGAGGAGAGAGGAGGAGAGGGATGGAGGCATGTGAGGAGAAAGAGTAGGAGGAGGTGAGGAGGAGGTCTGTTGGGGACCACGTGTGTTCATGAAGCTGGAGGAATGCTTCTGAGAGGGTGAGAGGTTTGGTTGGGTGGGGGGTGGGGGGGAGTGGGTGAGGAAGAGGAGGAAAATTCAAAGCTGAGAGGAGAAAGGCTCGGAGGAGGACACACTCGAGGAAATAATGAGGAGGAAAGTGCGCTTGAGGAGCGAGGAGGGGAGACGGGGAAATGCGCTGCGAGGGGGAGGCGAGGGGGAGACGGGAGAGACGGGGGGAGGAGGAGGAAAAGTAGAGAAGCAACAGGTGATGAAGGACAGGTGGAGGAGAGCTGTACTTCTGCCTGGAGTCACGCCCGTGTGAGGCTGATCACGTGACCTCTCTGTGCAACATGAATAATAAGACGTGTGATGTCACAGAGGTCATCATGTTTTCATCGTGTTCATAAAACAGAAACATTAAAAGTAGTGAAACGTAAAATCAGAAGATAGATTCAGTTTAGATTCAGACTTTTACAGAAACATCTGTAAACAACATGAATGATTTTAAGCACAGTTAGTGAAACAGAAAGTATGAAGTGAATACGTCAGTCTTATTGTTATAAACCTTAAAAAGCCGTGAATAGAAAACACTGTATGAGAGACACAGTGTGAGACCTGCCTGTGAATGACTCGCTGTATAAACAGGAAGTGTTCGTGTGTCTAATCAGCTGATTCGATTCTACTAGTTTTTTTTAAAGAAGAGAAAAGGAAGCAGAAAATATTCAGAATTAAAATAAAATATCATTTTGCCTTTTTTAAATTTAAAGTGATTTAAAAACCTCCCTGAATTTTAAAAGTTCATCTTCACATATAATCAATAACAGCTTTTTAAAATAATGAAATCAGGTGACTATTAGGACAAAAACAACATGAAATACTCACTGATAATAAATAGATTATATATAATAACTTCTTCTGGTTCTTTTAAAACATTACATGCATTTCTGCTGATGACGTATTTTAAAGCTTCATGTATTTGTGTGTTTTTATAATCTGCGACGTAGAGCTCGACTGACAGAATATCATCATGCAGATTTAATTTCATTAGTCAGTCTCATCAAATCAAATATAAATCCTTTACAGAAACGTTTTCAGCAGTTTGTTGAATGTGATTATTTCCTGGTTTCCTCCCTCAGAACAGTGAACTAAATATTTAAGTCAACATGTTCCTCTGACATTTTATAAAACAGACAACCTTAAGATTCATCAATACACAATCATCAACACATCTAAATAAAAAATAAATTAAAAAAAAGATTGATTAAATTTAATTACATTTCTGTCTTCATTGGCTCCCCATGAGCAGCAGAATAAGTCTGTTCTTCCTGGAGTCCACAGACACATCAAAGTAAATCAAACAGCCCTGAGATGTCTGACAGGACGTCAGCAGTGTGAGCGATGTCACACACACCTGAGGACAACACAGGCTGTATTCACTGATCATGCTTCTTCTATATTATCTCATTAATGGGACATGTTTAAAGACAAATCTCAGGTGGTAACCTGTCCATCAGCTGCCACACGGCTCACTCACTGAAATACAATCCTGCTGAACGATGAGTCGCCTCCTCCTGAGTCACTGAGACGGAGGTTCATTCAGCTCAGTGTGGTGAGAGGTGGATGTCTGAGCAGGGCGGGGAGCTGCAGGCCTTATTAAAAATCACTTCACAGGAAGAAGGACGGGATGTGTCATCAGACACTGAGGCTACACACACGTTACATACACGTCCTCCTCTTCCCTCCCTCTGACTCCTGAGCTTTAACCAGGAGCAGCTCAGCATCTCTGCTGCTGGGGCTGTGAGTGATCCTCTCTGAGGATCAGGTTTCAGAACATCCGCTGACTCACTGAGCAACATCAGACCGGGTCCATATCCCAGATATGACACACACACACACACACACACACACACACATGTTCAACACTATGGCAGCATGGTTCTGCTCATGCACATGAAGCATGAACCGTAGCATTCCTCGAGAATAGCACACACACACTGCACAGATACACACTGCACACACACACTGCAGACACACACTGCACATACACACTGCAGACACACACTGCACATACACACTTCAGACACACACTGTACACACACACTGCAGACACACACTGCACATACACACTGCAGACACACACTGTACACACACACTGCAGACACACACTGCACATACACACTGCAGACACACACTGCACACACACTGCACATACACACTGCAGACACACACTGCACACACACACTGCACATACACACTGCAGACACACACTGTACACACACACTGCAGACACACACTGCACATACACACTGCAGACACACACTGCAGACACACACTGCAGACACACTGCAGACACACACTGCACACACACACTGCAGACACACACTGCAGACACACTGCAGACACACACTGCACACACACTGCAGACACACACTGCAGACACACACTGCAGACATACACTGCAGACACACACTGTACACACACACTGCAGACACACACTGCAGACACACACTGCACACACACACTGCAGACACACACTGCACACACACACTGCAGACACACACTGCACACACACACTGCACATACACACTGCAGACACACACTGCACACACACACTGCACACAGACACTGCAGACACACACTGCAGACACACACTGCACACACACACTGCACACACACACTGCACACACACACTGCACACACACACTGCACATACACACTGCACACACACACTGCACACACACACTGCACATACACACTGCAGACACACACTGCACACACACACTGCACACACACACTGCACATACACACTGCCTAATGAGTTTAATGAGTTTAATTTTTCCATCATCGTCAGTCAAATATATTCATGGTGTCAAACATCAGTGAGTCGTCTATCAGCCTGTCAGGGGGCCATTTGTAATAAACATGATTTATTATTAATGATAACTATATTTACAGATGAATCTGATCTTAATCTTTAATTATCAAATATAAAAATAAAGGACACATTCCATTCTAATTTTACAAATAATGTTCTTCTTATTTAAAGTGTTGAATTAATAAAATCACATCCTCCCCTTTAAGAAGCTGTGGCCACATTTCAACTATAAAACAATAATGGATCATAAAACATATATTCATATTTGACTTCACCAATAAATTAACTAAACTAAAGTTTAACTTAATTAACTGAAGCCGTTAAAATATTTAAAGACGTCGGTCTTTGCCTCAGTTTGCCCTCACTGGTTAAAGCTACAGCTGAAACGATTCAAAGATTAATTAAAGGTCAAAATAATAATTAGACATATTTTAATAATTAATTAATCATTACATTAATTGTTCATTGTTGAATAATAATAATGAAACTTATTTTCTTGTCTTTCTGACAGTTAACTGAATATAAAGCATTTTAAATATTTAACTGAGGCCTTGAGAAACTTTGTTTTCTTTTTCTGACATTTTATAAAGAAAATTATTAAATTTATCATGAAAATTATGAAAAGATTAACTGAAAACGAAAACTGTTATTAGTTTGACCCTCAGCCAGCAGAAACCGTTTGAATGGTTCTCTGAATGAAAGCTGCTCCGCTGCTGTCTGAAGAGGACAACAAGTTTCTGCAAGAATAAAAAGAGAAACTTGACATGAAACTCAGAATGAATTCTTTATTCTTTCTGACGGACTCAAAGTGTTTCGCTCACTCAAACAGGGAAACACATTTTAAACATTCATGCAGCTTGATTTCAACTGGAAGGCCGGTCGTGTGCAGCAGCTCTACTCTCAGTGTAAGACTGAAATTATTCATAAATACTGTATAAATATTATTCAGATCCCAAAAAAATCCATTTCAATAATCAATCAATAAATCCACTGACAGAGATTCAGTCATGAACAGTTTTGATAATTAATCATTTTCATATATTAATGCCAAATTCTCTGTTTCTGCTTAAAATGTGAAGATTTTCTTCTTTTCAGACTTTTTAAGAACATTATTTTTGGCCTGAAACTGATGTGTGTTATATATATATATTTATATGTATATATTTATATATATATATATATATATATATATTTGTAATCTTTTATAGACTGAAGAAGCTTTAATTATCTAAAACAGATTGTTTATTACTGATTATAACCGTTAGCACTCAAGACGCACAAAGTAATGATGCAGAAACCTACAAAAGTAAAGAAATGAGATGCTTCTATTTTTACAGGACAAACAACAGGAGGAGATTTTATTTCAAATAATCAATTTATCAGCAGAGACATGAAACGTGTTTGTGACGGAAAGACGAAGCTAAGAAATCTAAATTAATTTATCAGACAACAACACCTCCTGCAGACGAGTCTGTCCCTCTGTGATCTGTGAGTCACTCGGTCTGCAGACACCTGTTGGTCCACAGCCACATGATCTACCACCTCTGAAACAGGCTGATTCCACAGGCAGACACCCCTGACCGTCTGGGACCGGAACGGACGTGACGTTCTCCATTTACAGAAAGACGTGTGTCATTGCAGGCAGCTCAATACATCAGGAACAGTTAGAGACGGTCGTGTTTTACACCGACAGTTTTCACCTGAAATATTTTCCCGCTGTCAGAGGTTAAACTTTCATTCTGATAAAGGGTCAGTGACAAATAAGGGTGGGCAAGATGAGAAATTCAAAAACCTTTTCAAAACTTGTTTTTAAAGCATTTATCAGGTTTGGTAAAATGTAGATTTCATATATATGTTTGTTTCATGTCATTTGAAATTATATTTACATCATTTATAAGTAAGGAAAGACTAAATGCGCCTGAAAATGTCAAGTGGTGTAACCCCCAAATAATGAGAAATATTTAATGTTCTATTCAGCTAGTGTGTATGTAAATGTGCTCAGAGAAATAATAACTCAGTTATAAAAGCATCATGAGATTTTTTTTTTTTTAGGATTATCTATAAATACATTTTGTATGAATTTTTGCAATATTGGGTGAGACGTGCTGAGATCAGCTCGGTTTTCTAAATATTCTGTGACAAATTATGTAAAAAAACCAAACACATGTTATTCCACTCTAATAGGGGATAACATTTTATTCCAAATGAATTTTCATGTACATTTTGATATTTTTATGAAAATTACTGGTTACGCCAATTGACACAAATCAGTTACACCAACTGACCATGTTGCTTCTACAGTCCAAGGCCATTGTTTGAAAATCATATCATGACAGTAACAAGGTCGACTGAAATCAATGTTTTTATTTTATTTAATTTCAGTGTATAAGTAACATAACAAATTACTGCGCATAAAGTTTAAAACTCTAAACTTAGAAATAAATTAATACATAAATACATTTTCTTGTCTTTTTGCAAAGTAATTAACCCTTGCAGCCGGAGCCATTGACTCGTGCTCTGTGACGAGCCACCTTTTCTTCATTTGAAAGTGGCATCTATTGGGGAAAATACTTTATATTAAAGCATTTAAATGTATAAGTTATGAAATAGCAGAAATTCAATAAATTGAAGATGTACTGTTTGAGTACAATTTCTCCTATCACTAAGCGTCTTTTAAAGCTGCTGTTCATGTTCAACATTAGATGTCACTGTAAACCCTCTTCATACTGCTACACTTTAAAGTTTATACATTACAATATACATATTTTTTATGTATTACTTATGTATTACTGTATGTATTGAAAGTGAATTGAATACAAATATGTATTAAAGATAAAAATTTCAAAAAGATCATTCAGCATGATTTAATCTGAGCCTTACAGAGCTTTGCTAATAAAATTGTGGATAAATCACCACTTTTTCAAAAAATACAACACTGAAAACTTTAAAATAGTTTCACGTAATAAGTGACTTCATATTTCATCTTTAATCAGCAGAATAAAATACTGATATTTTTACAAAAGTGACCTCAAACTGAAAGGATTGTAATAGGAGTCAAATGGTGTAACTGGTTATTTTTAAGAGTAACTAACTTAAGCGTCCAGCAGTTAGGATCATCAGGGGTCCTTCTTTGTGATGTCATTTCCTGTCACACAGTCTTTTTGCACAATATGACAAAATGGCTCCTTAAAGGCTGGTTACACCGCCTTGACATTTAAGTAAGTTGACACGACTGACACGTTTCCCCAAATTATTTATAAAAATGTTCCATAATTTTTATTTACTATTGCATATTACTCATGTACGATTATGCCAAACTAGTTTGTAGGGTGTTTTATTTAGAATTTCACCTTTTTCTAAGCAAGTCTAATTTTTCCACATTGACATTTTTGACATAATCAACACAGTATTGTATCAAAATTGATCAAAAACATCAATTTAGCATTAGGGCCTTAAGGGAGATTGCTTGAAAGTCATTTTTAAGTTTTTTATTTGATTTTAACCCTTTTAAATTTCATTAAACCACATAGACACCAAAAAAAAGGCGTCACGTCATTGACCCTAAAACCACCTTTAATTAACCTCCAGCATCAATACAGCCACAGCTGCCAATCACATCCCACAGTCTTCATCAACAGTTGAGTTCCTACCTGTGATGGTATTCACCGTTTGCTAAACCCCTCCCCCAAATGGAAACTGTCCAATCATAGCTCAGCAGCTGTAGGGAGGCAGGTACCCTGAGACAAACCCTTCATGAGAGCGCCTGACGACGGTCTTTAGACAGAGACCAATCCAGAGACTCCAGCAGCAGCATGTTCAACCAACGCATGGAGCCACATTAGCTTCATTAGCATGCTAGCTACAGCTAGATATAGAAATGGCAGCCTGCCTTGTTGACTTCAGTTTAAAGTTATATTTTGAGTAGTAGGTCTGCTAATGTTATCACAGTGAATGAATCCCTTTATGAGCTGTAGCCGTCTATCAAAAGTCCCTGAAGCAGGTCGCAGCTCCGTGCCTCCGAACCTTTAAACCCTCACGCAGCAGAAGCAACATCTACAGGCCACGAGAACCCCGCAGACTGCTGCAGAGGCTGGGAATTACAGAAAGCTCAGAGACAGCCACTAAATGGACCTGAGGGTGTTTTGTGCTGCAGGTGGAGGTGTACTCTGCCTGTTTGCAACACGATTAATGAAATTCACCTGATGACAGGACGTCCGTCTCTCAGCCTGTTTCTCACCTCATCAAACCCAGCCTGAAAAAGCTGTAAAATATCACCAAATGTGAAAATCTGTTGATCTGATGATCATCTTTGAAAGCAACAGTCTTTCCTCTGTTCCAGTCAGCACGGCCTCAGGTTAAGCACAAGTCTATCAGTGTCTGAGAGACGACCCCCTAAACCAGCGCTGTGTTTACTGCACGGAGAGAAAAGCCTATTAATAAATCTGCAGCAGACAGCCGGGCGGAAGCGGCCCGGGGCTGTAAACTCAGTCTTGGAGAGGAAGAGGAGGACGAAGGGCCAAACAGAGAGGGATGGATATGGACTGAGTGTGAGAGAGGAGGAGGGAAGAAAAGAGAGGAGGGAAAGAAATTAAGACACAGTGCGATGTAGGAGTGTGTGTGTGTGTGTGTGTGTGTGTGTGTGTGTGTGTGTGTGTGTGTGTGTGTGTGTTGTAAACCATGGGTGCTGCTTGATGGATGGATGTCGGTTCTGAAAAGCCACAGCTGCCCCGCTCTTCCTAGAAAAAGCTGCAGCAGGAAAAGTGGCAGTATGCGGTTCAAGCATGTAGCATCCTCTTACTATTTCTGCTGCAGCCGCCGTCAGAATGTGCGCCGCTCCAAACGCCTCAGCAACACGAGTGTGATTAACTCTGTGCCTTTCATCATTCAAATTAGCCTGTAAATATCTGACTGTGTGTGTGTGTGTGTGTCTGTTTTCAATCAGTCTATTACGCAGCAAAGCATCATTCTTCTCTCTGTCACAGCTGCCAAAAAATGTACTAATGTCAATGTAGTGCTGCATGTTGTTTAAAGAGGGGTGTAGATTTATCTCAGGTAAAAACCTGTTTATGTCAAAGGCTGAAAAACAAATGTTCATAAACGTATTTCATCAGTCAGTCCTCCATGGGAACAACTCAAAAGCTGCTGGCGCTCAGAAAAAGGCGCTATGTGGACACGGGCCCGAGTCAGGAAAACAACAGATCTGTGTTTTATAGAGAAACAACTTTGACTTTTAACTGGGCACTAGAGCGCTAAGAGTGGCTCCTGAACACGGTGAAACAGAAGTAAAGATGTCGAATAAACAACATGTGTTCAACATTGGAGCATTAGCTTAAGTTAGCCACCATAAGCTAATGATCACATCAGTAAGACTGGAAGCAAAACTGAATCATGTGTTTACCTGCTGATGAAATGTAACTTTTGTAACAGAATTATTAGCGTGATGGTGAACGCTCCCAAACATGTAAGAACAGCACAAGTGAAGAATCATAATCACAAACAGATTCAGTGTGTTAGCAAAGTCCATCTAAAGTTTGCTCACAGATATAAATAAGTAGATGCCGCCTTAGCCGCTGCTGTCCACAGGAGCAATACGCCGACGCGGCGGCCATATTGGAGAGGGGTAGCGGCGCCTCCGGATGTACGAGTCTCTGGCGGCAGGAAGTCTTTCCACAATTAAAATATTGATAACTGGCTGAATTGTGAATCGATTTTCGTTTGTTTTGTCACAAACGTCAGACGTGTTTATGATCCAGGATTCTTCTGTACATTAAAAATGCAGGTTTTCATACCTCAGTGCTTTATCTTATATTCAGAGAGATCTCATAGAGAATCACACGAACCTTTCTGTTACAGAGGCGATTTAAAATAAGGACACTTGCCCTACCAAGTCATTTTCTCAGACCATGAAACAGAGTTACAATGATGAAATTTTGTTCACAAATTCAGGAATAAATGTTTATTTAAGTCACAAATGATGTACAAAATACCTTTTAAACAACGACAGCAGGGCTGTGACAAGTTACTGATGTTTGTCCTGTGAAATAACCACGGCAGTAATGAACTACATGTTCACTTGCAGGGAAACGTGTCCCTGCTGGCTTCGTTTACAAACAGACTTCGTCTTTAAACTTTATTGACGACATCAATATACAAACATTACAGTTAAAGCAGACAAACATGAGGCCGAATTTTCTGATTCACAGTTAAAGATGATGAAATATTAACGACAAAACACAGTGACTGTAATTCATATAATGATCATAATTAAATGTATATAATTACATATTATATATTATATTAATTATAATTACATTATTATATTTATATATTTATATATAGTAAATGATAATATATAAGATACTTAAAATAATGTGTATATATAATAATATAATATAAATATTTGATTAATATATATTATATATGATATAATGTATGTATAGATATATATAATTATATATGAATTAATTATATTATACAGTTTTATTTATGTTATAATTTTATTATTTACAGTATTTTAATTAATTATTATATATCATATAATGTCATTATATATATATATATATATATATATATATAATGACATGACATTATATGATATACTATTAGGCCTATTATAAAATAATATAATAGACATATACATTATATGTATAAAAAACTTTCGTAATAGTACAATTTTGCAAAGCATCTTCTGTGAAACGTTCTTCCTTGTTGCTTAGATTTTCCATTTATTTTATTTTCACGTCAAAAGCTGCACAAAACTCTCGCCTGGGCCGCGTGTTCACACGGGATCGGTCGGCGAAGCACCCCTCTCCAAGATGGCGCCGGCGTAGACGCATCTCACAAGCCCGGAGGCGGCGTCTACGTGTGTATATCTATGAAGTTTGCTAAGGTACCCTAACTTTAGCCTTCTGAAGCTACTGCCGATATCAGAATAGCACTAGCACAGTCATGTTTCCAGATACACAGTAATATGTAAAGTTCACTGAGGTTAGCTAACACTAGCCGCTGTGAGCTACAGGCCCCAATGAGAAGGTCTGTAGCAGTAAACCCTGAGTGAGCTCAATGAAGCAACGCAGAGTTTTATGGCTTATGAATTAAACTTTCATTTGTGAGAGGAAGAATGTGATATTTTGTTTTTCACAGGTTGTATAATCTGGATTTCACAGTCTGAGCTGACGGAGTCGGACAAACCTTTGGCAGCAAAGACAAGAACACGTTTTCAAACGTGAACAAGAAGTGTGGAGGCTGAAAATATCTGATCACACGTTTACTGTTCAGCACAACTTATTAAAATACATGTCAGATTACACTTGGAGAGCTCTCTCTCTCTCTCACACACACACACACACACACACACACACTCACACACACACACTCACACACGCGCACACACACACTCACACACGCGCACACACACACAGTATCCACAGCATCTCTCCTGAGTGAGCCACAGCTTCTGTGTGAAACATATCACAAATAAATAAATCTGTCCTGCTCCTCTACATAACACACACGCATGTAAACACATGAACACGAGTGTGCGCGCACACACACACACACACACACACACACACACACACACACACATACACACACGCACGCACACACACAGTTGTATGTGTTCCAGTTCTCAGGCTCTCAGCTTGTCGTTTTTTTCTCCGGCCGTCCTGAGAAAATAACAAATAGTCGAATCTTTCTGCGGCTCTTTAGTGACAAACATCTCTTCCAGCATGAACCCAGTGTCCCTTTTTCTCCTCCCCCTCTCCCCCCTCTCCCCCCTCCTCCCCTCCTTCCATGGCTGCCTCTCGAAGGTGAAGAAGTACAAAGAGAGGGATCAGAGCTTTTCCGATTCTTCCCTGGTTATTAACTACCGTTTGTCCCCTCAGAGGCCTGTCCCCCCCATTAACCCAACTGATGCTCTTTTCTCATGGAAATCAGCCTGCTGTCGCCGCCGCCGCCTCTGCTGCCACCACCACCGCTGCCCGCAGAGGTGCAAGGCATTGTGGGGGATTTTCAGAGACCTCCCTGCGGCTCAAAAACAGCTCCCTCTCTCCTTCTCACAAACACACAAGCGCACACCAGGAGCTCACGTGCACGCGCACACAAACAGGCCTGTGTGCGCGCTCTCACACATTCAGTCAATCACAAAGGCAAACATAAAACGTGCTGCCCGCGACCACGCCGAGTAATGTAAGGCAGTGCATGGACGTTAATGAGAAGAAGCTGGCTCAGAGCAGAGCGCTCGCAATAACACGAATCATCAGGAGTCTATGGCTGAGAGCGAATATCTGCAGGAGGAGGGACTGCAAACATAATCACTAACAGAGGAGCACGTCCGACGTCTGATAACTGCTCTGTCTTTGTTCAATCAGCCACAGTTTGCTCTCATTGTACTTTTCACTGCTTTGGGAAACACACAGACATGGATTTATTTTCTGACCTTTGACCTTTATAGTTTGATAAAACCTGAATGCATACAGGTGCAGCACAAACACTCAGGCCCTCGGAGCGTCTCCGTCCCTCTCAGCTCTGTTTCAGTGAGCGAGCAAACATCAACACATGGGTCTGGACTTGCAGAGCGGCTGGCAGAAACAAAGGCTTTGTCTCGTGACAAACTCACTTCCATTTCCTTATTATGTAGCTGGAGGCCGTGATGGAAGAGGCCTGTGTCAGAGCTGCTGCTGCTGCTGCTGCTGCTGCAGGGGGAAAACCCACCTGAACCCAACGCAGGTTATCTGCTGCTCAGTCACCTGTTTTACCTTTAGAGGAGCTCTTTAGTTACAAGATAAAGTTACTGCTGCTTTTTTATTCACCAACAGGAAACTAATAACTCTGCGGTAAATCATTCTGGTACCAGTGAAGCATAAGAAAGAGTTGATGAAGCTGAGAGACTCTTCAGAAATGAACCAGCAACTATTTGGCACATAGTTTGTTAGCTTGAGACTGCCTCGTCGTCTGAACTCTTTATATACAATCACCGCTACCTTTATGTTCACCACTTAATCACTGACTGTGTCTTTGTTCATGCACACATGACTGCTGTAAATCATTCTGTTTTTGTAGAGCACACGTGTCAATCAAACTAGGCGGTCAACCTGCTGCTGAACGCTGAAACAAAGTCGATCAACAGTAAATTAATCAGCAACTATTTTGAAGATCAATCAAAGTCAAAACACCAAAGAGTCCGACTCAGAACATGTTGCTGCCTCTCCAGTTTCCCGTCAACAAACGGATGGCCTCTTACACAAACAGAATAAGTGCAGCGAGTCTTCGGACTTCAGTCAGAGCGGAGACAAACTTCAACACGAAATAATGCCTCGTGGAACTTTCTGTCTTTATGTGACATTAAATAAGAAAACATCCTAAGAGCTCAACTGCTGAAGAAACTGGAAACACGTTCACACACTCGTCAGAGCGACGGGCAGGTTAACGACCCAGAAACTGTTTCAGCTCCTGTTTGTCTGAAGAGACTCCTGCACAGCATCAGGACGTCCCAGAGCATCCTCAGGAGCAGCTCAAGGTCAACAAGGAACAGACAACAGCAACACACTGCAATAAACATACAGAGCAGGAACAACAGACAGAACACGGGGAGAGCACCACAACCAGAACCAGAACCACACAACCACAGAACCTCGGGCAACATGCTGTTTCCAACTGTTGATAGTTCTGCAGCAGTTTGTCTGTAGTTTTTGTATTTCCTCATTAAAACCAGAGAACACACACACACACACACACACACACACACACATAGCCTCAGAGCAGCTATCAATAACAAGTGCATAAACTGCACCCCCACTCTCTGACCCCGACCCCCCTTCTGCTGGGGTCCTGGTTGTTATTTACCCGCTTCCAAGGAAAAGCACACACACTTTCTCCAACAGACACACACACACACACACACACACACCGAGCAGATAACCGGAGCAGGAGCCACAAACATCAGACACATAAAAAGTGAAACAAAGTGATGCACACGGAGAAACACACTTTCTCCTCCTGCAGACGGAGAGCCGGGACGGTCCCTCTGTCCGCCTCTCTGCTGCTCACGCGCTCATAAATATTCACAAACTACCTAAAACTCACCGGATGTGTGAAAAGTTGCAGACAACATGAAAGTTGACCAACGAGGGCCCTGCGGACAAAGTGCAGCGGACTGACCGACCCCGCACAGCCGCATTAGCTGCACCTTTATCGAGCAAAGAGTCGCGGGGCAGAGGAGGCGATGCGTGATCAAACATTAAATCCCCCGATGGATCCGTCCACGCTGCCGCACAAACACGCACAATCACGCAAAGTTTGCGGGACACAAACACACTTTGATAACAAGTGTCACCGAGCGGAGCCACACTCGGAAACTAGTCTCACACATGAGCTCGTGCAGCCACATTATGAGCTCACAGCGAAAAAAACGAGCAGTTTACCCACCAAAAAGTTTCCAGCACCGCATTAGTCCGCTTCACATGGAGCCCCGGCCCGCTTCCATCCCGGTCCGGACCAGAATCCCGCCGCGGCAGACCCAGGCCGCCGCCTCGCGCCGCTTCTCACCGCGATCGGTGCTTTTCGGATTTTTCCAGATTTTTTCGGTAATTGTTGTATTTTCGGGCCTGAGAGCGTCTGGCTCCCCTCAGGCTGCAGCGGAGTTATGGGGCGGTAAGCATTGTGGGAGTGTGACGTCAGGCCACTTTCACAAACTTTTTTTTTGTCAGGGACAGATCACTGGTTTACAGCAGCGGCCACAGCTCCCAGTACACACACTGGTGCATGTGCTACACCTGCTTTACATGTGTTTAATATCATCAAATATACATATTAAATCTCAGTGATAGCGCCCAAGCCAGGGTTAGACATACGACGTAATTACATGATAATAACATGGAATATGTAGGCTACACACAGTTCATACCATCACCTACAGCACAACGCTTCACAGCAGACACAGGTACAACATGACGGTGTTGACGCTCTCGTGTTTTTCTTGTAACAATTATTAAATATTAAAAAATAAATGTTGTTTTTGTTTGTTTCTGATTCTTGCTGTCACCGTGAGAGGACACGCCTCCTCTGCAGACTTCACTCTAAACATGTGAAATCATACAAATATTAATGTGCCTGTTACATATCAAATGTTGATGTGTTTGAACCTGCGCACTTTGTTTCCTGTGGCTGATGTCCAGATCAGACACGCGGCTACACAAACACGAAGGAGAGCTTCAAATGTGTTCCAGTGACTTTCACGTGTTTGGTGTCAAAAACTTTTTAAAAGGTTTTTTAAAATAAAACTGAATTAAAATTATTGAAACATAAAATTGTTATTAACAAATAGTGTGTGTGTGTGTGTGTGTGTGTGTGTGTGTGTGTGTGTGTGTGTGTTTTAACACGCATAAAACATGAGCCTGAATGTTTTAATATTCTTATTTTTCTGTAGAGGAGGAGGAGGAGGAGGAGGAGGACTTCAGCCCATCAGCAGGAATGTGGTCTCTCGCTCCGGGTCCCACGTGCTGGTGGTGGTCCTGTTTCTCCCACCTTGTGTGTTTTTCGGGGGGGGGGGGCAGAATTACTTCCAGGGCACATCAACTCGTTTCCTCATCACCCTAACCCCCCCCCTCCACAGGCTCCCAAACAGCCCACCGAGCCCGCGGGGTGAATGTGTTTGTGCAGAGAGGCAGTGAGGGGGGTGGGGGAGCGACAGTCTTCAATAATGCTGCGTTCAAGTGCTGCTCATATTTTTTCTGCTTAACGCTGCACGTCTCAGTGAAATCAGGAGTTTAAATATAACCCCTGTATATCTGCGGGCTTTATCCTGTATTATATAACCAGTGCAGCTGCTGTCTGACCTCTGCATCAAACACAACAGCAGAATCATGATGAGTGTCACATTCAAAGAGCTTTAATAACATGGGAAACACACGTTTGTTACCAAAACAAGTGTCAACAATAAAAAGACAAACTCAGTTCAATAAAAGAAGATCGAGACACAATGTGTAAACAGAGCTGTATAAACCTGCAGCAGTGTGATCACTTAGAGAATATCTAACTTTAAATACAAACGGAAGAGCTGAATGTGCTCTTACAATAGAAACAGATCAATAAAGATAACTCAAGATCAAATAGAAGAATGTCGACAAAAAAGTGACAGCGGTGCAAACCGGAACTTTTCCTCCTCTGCTGTTGTTGTTGTTGTTGTTGTTGTTTTCTTTGTTAAATGTATTTACAGTTATTTGTTCTTTGCATGTACAGTTTGTCTACATGCAGCGAGGAGTAGTGCAGACGGTCCGTGCAGGTATACACAGGTGCTTAAACAGTCAGATAAGTCTAATTCTGCTTCCTCATATTTTGTTTGGTAACCATAGTTCTGAATTTTCCGAGGGGACCCTGGAGGCATCAGCAGCCTGTTGGCGTGTTCAATAGAGCAGCGGGCAGAAAATGCCAGTTGTTCGGAGGGAAATGCCTCCAAACTCACATTGAGCTGCTAACCTGCTGTCTGTGGGGGGCGGGGGGCATCATGGTGGACCTGCAGGTGTTAGTCTGATCCTCACGTGAGGTCCCGGACCTGTGTAATACCTGGATTTAATTCTTCTGTAAAACAGCCGAAAGCTACAGATGTTTCTGCTTTCATAAATCAGGTCCGTTTACAGCTTCCTGCAGGATGATCGATTAATCTGTAAAAAGTCAAACTTTTATTTTAAAAGCAGCGCGAGTGAGTGAATGAAAATCATTTAAATGAACACAGAAAAAGATAAAAACAGGACGTTCGTCCGAGTTTTCCTCAAACAACACTCATTATTTGTTTCTAAATATTTTTAATAAATAAAATGTGACGTGTTACACAGAAAAATCACGTGATGTTCACCGTTACAACCGATTCTTAAAGCGATGTATCATTCACTACATATCTGTTATTAAAACTGTTCAATTAAATGTTCAGAAAAACAAATTTAATCTGATCGAATTAATTTAATTAAAGTTTGTGATTCAAAATGTTTTTAACACGAATAACTGTCAGCACAACGGTGAACATTCAACCTGAAATAAAAATGAGATTCTTACAGGTGAGAAACAAACATTTGTTCCTTGTTTCACCTGAGGATTATTTTCTGGATTCATTGATTTTTTTTTATTTGTTTTAAATTGTCAGAAAAATTGTGAAAATGTGTTTCAGTGTTTTTTTCTAAAGTCGGTGATGATAAAGATTCTGTGAGGCAGCAGCAAACATTCAGACTGAACAAACTGCAGGCAGACCATTTAGATCGAAACAACAATAAATACTGATTGATCACTGATCAAAGTAGAGATTGGAGATTAATCTGCTGCAGCTCTACTCAGGTTTACATGTATGAAATCTTTTTATTACAGAAGTAGATTTTATGTTTCACACGTGTTACACAAAATTATTGTAAACTTGTATCCAGCTGTGACACGATGAACCGTCTGTAAACATGTTTATTATTGATCGTATTTATCGTAACGTTATTAAAACATTCAGAGAGATTTAATAAAAAACATTAGCTAACATAAACACTGATGCTCCACGTTAAACTTCAGATTATGGCCCTCTCTTCTCTGACACGTCTTTAACGCAGGTTAGTGACCCGGCTGTGTTCACACAATCACAGTTCATCTAAATGTTCGTCATAATTACTGAAAGGCTCAGAGCAGCATTCTGATGGCCTGATGGAGGTGAAGGTCCTTTAATGCTGCACATAGATCCTGTTCAGCTGTAAGAACACAAAGTTTCATATTTATGTTCTTTTTAAATACTTTGATGTTTGGAAAAATTGTTCCTGAAACTTTAATAAAACCAACATTTGAATTGTGTTTAAAACAAGTTCATCCCGTCGAGAGCTTAACGTGGAGCTTAGGTCTGTGATGCTGAAATGATCAGTCCATGAAGCACATTACCAACACCTGTCAGAGTAATCGATTACTTCTGTTTGTCCATGTTGGGCCTGCCTGCTGAGGTGTGATGCAGAGAAACAGGAAGCTGCAGCTGAAGAATCGTCAGGAGGCTGCTGCTGTGGCTCACAGAGCGGTCGGTGTGATCTCTCTGCTCGGTTATTCTCAGAGTGATTTTTAAACTGCCTGCGATTCCTCTCCGACATGTTCGTCTCTGCCACCGCATCATCATCGGTCCTGATTAGACGCTCTGAGAGGACGACGGAGGACACGAGAGAGACGGAAATAAAACCTCATCAGGCGCTGAGCACAAACAGCTGTGTGTGTTTACAGCAGCTGTTACAGGAGTCAGTAGAGGAGGGGGGGTCAGCAAAGGAGCGGGATACTCGCCTCAACATTACAGATATTCAGATTCATTATAGAAATATGAAGGTTATAAAGGGAATACAAATAAAGTTTTGTTACTATAACGATAAAAAGTATTGCTTCTCCAGTTCCCATCGTGGTGCTGAGACGTTGTCTGATGAGGGAAAACAAAGATGGAGGCATTCTTGTTAAACGTTAATTAAACAGTAATTAACCTTCACTTCATTCAATGGCTGAAGGAGCTGCATGTTTTTTTTTGTACCAGTTAGATCATAAGAAAAAACTGTTAGAGAGAAGTCCACACACACATTACAGAGACATGCACACGCTCAGCTGTGCAGCCTGATCTTAGTCTCAGGTGTACAGCACAGGTGTACAGCACAGGTGTACACCAGCGAATAATGATCATCGTTTCTCTCTCTCACTCTGAGATTACCGACTACATAGTGTCGTTACGTTCTCATACGACCCCCTTTAATAACACGCTACACACTGTGTGTGGAGAGGACCAAAGCCAAAGAGAGGTGTACAGAGAGTATGTACTTTATATGTTTTATTACTATTATTATTATTATTATTATTGTTGTTGTTGTTGTTGTTGTTGTTGTTGTCTATTAATCACGTATAAGCTCTTCCTGCTGTCTTGTGAGCTGCTGCTCAGTGGATCTGTAACAGGCAGCGTGGATGCTTCTTCTTTGGATCAACAGTTTTGTACAAAATCAAACGCAGGTTTTAGTGAGTCTGCATATAAAGATCATCTCGCTGCAGAACAACGAGCTTTGAAACATCATAAATCACAATATATGTTATAACAATCCTCGTCATCAGAATAACATCTTGTGACTAAAGTATGGTGATGATATCCTGTCGTCAGGTCTCTGCTGAGTCCGTCGCACACCTCAGTCTGCTCACACTCTTTACTCCACCCTGTGCTTTAACTCCATCAGCTCCATGAGCCCACTAGCCTCCAGACCAACATGTCAGTGATCACTTCCTGCTCTCGCCTCCATCAAACCCACAGCACACAAAGTCAGCATCAGAAAAACAAAAGCAGTTAGTCACAGGGACAATTTGTTCACATCTGGAGGGTATTTCCTGCCACCAGAACCAGCTCCTTCTTTCATGGTGGGAAATGACTCTGAGCGTGTTTCTGTGTGTTTGTGTTAAAGCAGATGGTAGTTCACATTAAACAGCTCACAGAGACACACACGAGCCCGTCCCTCCATCACAGCCTCTTTAAGTGTCGTTAAAAAAGGTTTAAACGAGCCTGGGTTTGGTTCAGGGACTGAAGACTTCACAATCATGGAACTGTTTTAAAAACTCATCAGTGCTAACCAATGACTGAATAAGTATAATTATATATATAACTATACAGTCTCTAGTGCTAACCTCCAGTGTAATGTGTAATGATGTTTGTTGAGGCTCTGCAGCAGCTTCATGTTGTTCCTCACGTCTCATTCTTGTGAATTATGTTGAACATGTGAAATATGGGTAATGTGCACTATGTGTACGAGCAATATGCAGTTGTGATTGGTGCGTGCCTCTTTGTTTACATGTTGTTCTGTTTGTTTGTTTATAAACAGTGCGGTGGAGGCAGATGAACGCGTGCAGCATCAGAGGTCAAACAGGATTTATCTTATTTTAACTCTTTAACATTTTTAAACCACAGCAACGATGATCTCAGTCCTCAGAACAGACTTGTATAAATCTGCTTCTGATTGTTTTTTGTTTGTCAGTCTGTTTTTATCTTTGACTTTGTTTTTACACTTTGTTCTTTGTATTATTGTGATCTGATGTCGAGTTTACAGCTTGTTGTCGCTCGTTCGGCCTTCACATGTTCACTCACATTTAAACTGCATCTCTACGGCTCTTTGAAAAACAACATTAATACAATTACATTCATATTATTATTGTATTATTATTATTAAGAGTTCAGTCCAACATGCACATACATGAGATTTAAATAGATGAACGTCTACCGTCCTTAAATCATGTGATTATCGCTCAGAGCACAAATGTCACCTACCACGCGTACCTGCTCAGATGACGTGGTTCTGCTCTCACTGATAGGATCACTTCCTGTGTGTGATGTAACTCTGAGTATCTGCAGGGTGACAGTCTGTGGGGAGTCCGTCTCAGCTGTGACGGGGGGTATCATGTCTCAGACAGGCAGCTCTGCAGCAGGTTGATAAGGTGGACGGGTGGAGACGGAGCGTCCTGTGCAGCTACACCTCCACGTAAGAGGGGATCCACGCTGAGTCACAGGAAGAGTAAAAACAGGCAGTTTGTCAACAGGGTTTGGTTAGAGCTGCAAACATATACACGATGCAGGCACGGTGACAGTTTAACAAAGAGGGATACCTCACATGTCTGTGGGAGGCCTCGCGTGAGCCAGATCATTACATGAAGATTATGATGACAAACGTTAGATGAAACGGACACGAGATAACAAATGATCACACAGGAGCTTCCTCCGTGTTATGTTCGGTGTCCGGATCCAGTGTTTTACAGTTTTTCATAAGAAGCATTTCTGTTAAAGAAGTTTAGAAATCAGTACATTTTATTTGAGCAGCCTGATATGTGAGATGTGTCATAGTGTTTGTGTGTGTGTGTGTGCGTGCGTGTGTGTGCGTGCGTGTGTGTGTGTGTGCGTGCGTGTGCGTGTGCGTGTGCTTGTGCATGTGCATGCGCGTGCGTGTGCGCGTGCGCGTGTGTGTGCGTGTGCGTGTGTGTGTGCGTGTGCTTGTGCATGCGCGTGCGTGTGTGTGTGTGTGCGTGTGCGTGGGGATCAACAGGTTGTTTCTCCTCTTCATAGATCAGATGATGGTTTCTGTTCGAGAAAACGCAAACAGACTGTAAATATGTATTATTATTATTATTATTATTATTAATAATAAATATAAATGAAGAAAACACAATCTAAATAATGGTTTATGCATGAATGATTGTTGTTCTCACGGCTCAGTGATAACTTTTACAAGTTTTAAGATTTAAGTCGCCAAAACTGCAGCTAATATTTGTAATAATCAGTAACTCAGTACCTGAGCTCAAACTACAATTACAACGATACAAAGAGTTGTCGTGCTATTTTTCAGATCCAATATCTGTCTGTTTGAGCTTGTATAACTTTCAGGTTTAAAGGTCCGTTTGCTGTAAAAACTGCAGATCAGGTGAATTGAACATGAACTGGAGTTCAGACCCGATCTGTTACACTACAACAAACGTTCGTGAAAGCTTTGAGCTGCACAGAGATCCAAGTTTTCAGTAACGACACAGAAAGGTCAGCAGGAGGAGGGTTGTTTGAGGTCCTTATTTCCCTTCTGAAAGGCCACAGAGAGAGAGAGGTGCGCACACACACACACACACACAAACACACACACACACACTATGTGTAGATGTTATGAACCTTAAACGTCACCTTCCTCCTCTGCAGCTCCTCACAGTAAAGTGTTGATGTGCACGAGGAAGTTATAGATTCAAAAAGGGAAATGAGCTCAGGACAGCGAGTCCGACAGAGACAGATAAACTACGTGTCTCAGTCTCACACTGTTAGCACCAGATCAGGCTCCGTGTGTGTCTGGTTGTTTCCCCGTCATGTGTTCACCTGCAGGAAGCCTCCCTCTCTCTCTCTGTTTTTCGCGCTCTCCGGCTGTGAGCTGTGCTTCTTCTTTGCATTGTTATCATCGCTGTCATCTCCAACAATGAGAAACAGTGTGTGTTCGAGGGATGGGGGAGGAGCAGACTCACAGAACCACACAGGAAAAGAGGGAAAGAACAGCCAGCTGTCGAGCATCAGAGAAAAGAAAAACGAGAGTGATTGAACACAAAGAGAGAATACGTTAGACGGGCTCGGCTGAGCTGGATGTGGACGGATTAAGTCTCCTTCAAAGCAAAAGCCCGAGAAGAAAACATCTCTCACTGCTCAGCGTGAATCAGGGAGGCTGGTCTGAATGCAGAGAGACGTAAACTTTCACATCAACACTCTTTGGGTGTTTCAGTCTTCTGTCTTATTGGTTAGATGATAACAATCCATTATTTAATTATATTCAAACTAAGTGTATGCAGAGGATTCAGCAGGTCTCTCAGCAGATAATGGGCCCTTCAGTGTGACATATTTAAACAATTATCACTGGATTGGATCAAACGAGGTTTGAGCCGCACTCATCACAGCACATGTATGCACGGTGTGTGTGTGTGTGATGAACGTCTATTAACACACCTCCTCTTTTATCTGAGTCTCTGTCAGTGAACCTGACCTCTGCTGCTTCTGAAAGGTCGAATGATGCTTTCTTTAGTCTCTGCCGAATGAGCAGGAGAGACTAAACACAAGATATTCCCTGAGTCCCTCACTGTGTTTTCTAACTTTACTCATTAACAAAGAGTGTGAGTGTGTGAATGTTCAGACCCAGCAGCTTGTGGGTGGAGCTTCACTGAACGAGAGTTTGATGGAGTGATTTCATTAAATGCCCTCAGATGTCTAAATTGTGGGGAATGCAGAAAACGTTTTTCTTCTGTTCGTCTGCACAAAAAAAACTGACACTTTATGTCTGAAAAAACAGACGAGTTTTCACATCCTCTTTGTGCTCGAGCTGTGTGAAAGTTTCAACGGTTCATGTCTCAGTTTGGAAGAAAACTTTTCACACTACATCCACAAAATCACAAAAACACCCAATGAACAGAATATATGTCGGCACGGAAACATGATGAAAAAAACAAAATATTTACATGAATAATTCAAAAAAAGGAAAGAGATAAAAATAATATGTTCAAATATCTGTTTTGAAAATGAAAAAGGCGAACTCTGTGATCACTGAAAGAGAATGAAAAGAAATATGTGAGTTAAAGCTCTTTAATAATAATATAATAATAATGATAATAATAATAGTATTATAATAATGTGAGCGACATATATATATTTAAGTATATAAGTGAGTATGTTGCTGTAAACAGGCTACATTGAAGGAAAAGGGACAAACTAGGGGACAGCTAACAACACAGCTAACGACCTCTATAAACAATGTTACGTCGGCTCAGGTACTTTGAAGAGTTCAGAGTTCATTAATGAAACGCTTAATTTTTTAAACATTGTAAAGTATTACACTATTTGATATTAAAACCACTGACTTAGCTTACCTTACACACTGACGCTGCATTTCCTCCTCCGGAACAGCAGGCGGAAGTACACGGTGCTGATTAAATCTTAAACCAGCCGAAGAAGAAGCAGTGAAGCCGCAGTGCATTGTGGGAAATGAAATGAACAACAATGGCGGTTAAACAACAAGCACCTCTAACTGTTAGAGTAACATGTTTACTTATATTTCTGCTGCTCCAAACGTGTCGGACTTTAGCGGAAGACTTGAAGTGGGATGAGAACGGATACGTGTTGTACTGTCCGTGCATGGGTAAATAACACTGACACTGTATACAGATGAGTTAGCTAGTTGGTTAGCTAGTTAACTTAGAGGATTTTAGGACTAGTAATAACTTCACCTGTTGTTTCATTGTCTGAAAATGATTCACAGAGAGCCCCAGCATTTCCCTCCAGTCACTCAGCTTTCCATTGCCTTTTCATGAGGAGGAATACGAAGTTATACACTTCCTGTTGTCACTGTTCAGGTCGTTTTGGGAACCAGGCAGACCACTTCCTGGGATCTTTGGCCTTTGCCAAGATGTTGAACCGGACCCTGGCAGTCCCTCCCTGGATTGTGTACCGACACCACACACCCCCATACACTAATGTGAGTACACACAGAGAGGGATGAGACTGATCTTGACATGAACCCATGGCTGATTGTTAGGGCAGCCAAACACACATAAAGCACACAAAGAAAGCTAAGAATGCAGACCTCCATCAAGGCCAACAGTCCAGTCTTCTATGACATTTACACAACCACTATGTATGTGTGGTTATAGTTTTTCCAAAGCAGTGGGAATTATGTTAAAATCTAGTTGAGCACCTGTGAGTCATCATCGTCATCATCGTCGTCGTCGTCATCTTGGCTTTGCATTTATAATTTCTGTGCGAGTTTGAATTACATCACATACTTTACATACATTTGTGAAAATCAGAAAATGCTTCATTAGCAAGTAAGTATGTCCTAATATTAAATGCTTAGACTGAAGTATCACATGATCATGGCAGCTTATTTTCACACACGGTTATGTATGTGTTGTATGTTCCTGTTAGTGAGTCTGGTACAAAGACTCTCGGGTTGCAATGGGGCCGATATTATTTGTTGTGTTTGAGTCCGATTCACATCCTGTCCAGTTGTGACGGTTTCTTTCTTGATCCGTGCTACACTGTCCCTCCAAGTGTCATTAAATTAAGCCTTCAGTCATTCTGTAATCCTTCTGACAGAGAAACACGACCCCCTTGGCTGAGTTAAAATAAAAATAGAATCGCTAAAAAAATCGTTTAAAAAAACTGATAAAAACGATAAAAACTGAGATAGAGACTAAAACATATGTTGGATATACACAGTGCACGGATACTGTCCAGTAATGTAGTGTGCATGAGTGCATAGACGTTGCTAAAAGCTGTGCTGTTGGGTGGATCATTGGGAGTCTTAAGAGTGAAGAATAACATATCAGAAATAGTGTAATATAATAGATATTTGAAACTCATAGTTTAGGTGGCCAAAACGATAAAGAAAATAGAACATCACCAGTGTCATCTTTTACACCGGACGTGCACGGAGTTGTTTAATTTAATTCTCTGTCCTGCTCAGGTCCACGTCCCGTACAGTGAGTTCTTCAGGCTGGAGTCCTTGTCTGCGTATCACCGTGTGGTCAGTCTGGAGGACTTCATGGAGAAGCTGGCTCCCGAACACTGGCCTTCAGGACAGAGGAGAGCCTACTGCTTCGAGACGGCAGCACAGAGGAGTGCAGACAAGAAGTCCTGCCCTATGAAGGTGACTGTCAAGAGCAGTCAATCATTTTATCGACTATTGATCTATTATTTAAAGTAGGAACTGAAGCTGAGAGTAAAGAAAATGAGCTTTGTTTGATAGCAGTTAAGATTTAAGATCCGTATCCCTCTTCATCAATAAATGATGGTGAAAGGGCTGAAATGCTGCCCCCTGCTGGCATACAGACCACCACCATGCTGCTGCTGCTACTGTTTTCCTGCTCTGACACGACCGGCTGGTTCTGACTGATTTTCAGGATGGGAACCCGTTCGGTCCGTTCTGGGATAATGTCCATGTGGATTTTGACCAGTCTGTGTTGTTTGGCGGGATTTCTTTCAGCGCGTACCACCAGCCTCAGTGGATCAAGAAGTGAGTAAGATGTTTGAGCAGCCTCTCTGTACAGTAATATCAGCCTTAAATGTAATGGTTGACTGACTTATGAGGTTTCTATAGACATGTTGAGAAAAAGTCGATCCCTCCTCTGAAGTTGTTAACATTCAGATGCTCCTCCTTCCTCCCCCGTTTAACAGGTTTCCTCCCTCTGAGCACCCTGTGCTGGCCATGCCTGGAGCGCCCGCTCAGTTCCCGGTGACAGAGGAACACGTGGGGCTGCAGCGTTATGTGGTTTGGTCAGACAAGATGGTGTCAAAGGGAGAGGAGCACATCTCTAACCTGCTGATCAGACCGTATGTTAGCATCCACCTGAGGATCGGCAGTGACTGGGTGAGATGAGCTGCTTTGTCTCTCTGTGTCTCAGTTGTTTAGTATTGTAATATGTTTTTGCCAAAATTAGCATCAAGAATCTTTGCACAAATCGCACCACTCTTCTCAAGGTTCACACTTGTTCAACTTAAAGTTAAAAATGTCATTTGCCGGTTGGAGTTATATTTTATTAGACGAGTGCTCATTGGTTCAGAAGTGGATCTTTTAAAGGTTAAGGCTTCTCAATAACTTCACGTCCCATTTAAACACCACCACAGTTAGCTACCATAGTTTTGTTATCGACTTGTTGTATGAATCCAGCATTAGTTTGTAGACCATTTCAAGTCTTTATAAATGAAAATAAAAATGTTATACAGTGACAATAAGATCATTTGCAGAGTTATTAACAATGAATCAACTAACAGATAACAGTCAGATACTGACAGATATTCTCGATCCAAAATAAACCACAGCGTGTGTTTGTGTGTTTGTGTGTTTGTGTGTTCTTGGTAGTTAAAGAATAAAAGAGCTTGTCATCAAGTCGTAATCTTTTACTTTTGATCCTTACAGCAAAACGCCTGCAAGATGTTGAAGACAGGTGATGCTGGTCCTCACTTCATGGCCTCTCCTCAGTGTGTCGGCTACAACCGGCAGACCGCTCTGTCCCTCACCATGAACATGTGCCTTCCTGACCTGGCAGAGATCCGCAGAGCTGTGAAGCTGTGGGTGAAGAAGACCTCCGCCCGCTCCGTCTACATCGCCACAGACTCAGAGTCTCACAGCAGAGACATCGAAAAGCTCTTCAAGGGCAAGGTGGGTTTGTGAAGTCTCTGAAATACTTCGTTTGGTTGTATCATGTGTGACCTTAAAGGGTAATTCAGGTGTTTTTAAACCTGGGCCCTACTTTACATATTTTTGGGGTCTAGATTAGAGATAGACCGATATGGTTTTTTCAGGGCCGATACCGATACCGATTTTAAGTAGTCAAGGAGGCCGATAACCGATATTTGCCGCCGATTTTCATTTGCAGTAAAAGTGAAAATATTGGCGTCAAAATTTTGAATAATACAAACTCCAACACTTAACTTTGTTTAAATGCCTTCAAGCATATGTTTATTAAACAAACAAACAAAAAGCGCAGGGCGTTCCCAGGGTCAGCAGCACCTCTTAGAAAGTTCACTGAAAATGTAAAGAAATACATAAATAACTTCCTGAAGTTTTATAAAGTAAATAAAACAAAGTTAAATAAAATGTGCAAAGAAATGAACTTTTTCTCCTCTCCGCCGTGTGTGAGCACTCTGCATGCACAGCTTTCACTGCTGATTGGCTGTTACCTGTGCCATGGCTCTGCGTGTAACCAGTCAGTGCTGTGGGTGGGACAATGCTGGAGACAGAGTAGTGACTGCAGACAGAGAGGCGCGGCTGCATCAGAGCCAAAATAACCCCGTTTTAAATTGATCTCTTATCGGCCGTCGGATTTTAAAAAAAAGACCGATGCCGATATGCGCCGATAATCAGTCTATCCTAGTCTAGATGACTAACAGGTACAATAAGTTTAAGAAATGTTCCAGTAGATTTCTTCAGCCGGCAGCAGTGAAACAGGCTGTGATGGTGACAGCTTTACCTCCCTCTTTTCAAAGCCACCAGACTTCATGTCAAAAACCTTAACTCGTTATTTTTTCTCAAATGAGTTTCTGCTCTGCTGCTGCCTGATTGTTTAGGTTTTTTTGTCTTATTGTGTCACTTTTTGTGTTTCAGTTCAGATCAGGGTCAGTTCAGTTCCAACACAGTATTTGATTAATTCAAAAAAACACAAACAAACTTACTGATCGAGGCAGCATTAGACCAGGAACTCCTGTGTTTAACATCTGTTTAAATCACTGTTTTTCTGAATGGAGTCTGGTGTGTGTGCAGAGAGCGATGTAACGTCTGTGTGTGGTTAAAACAATCATCTTCCTCTGTAACAAAAAGGTCTATCTCTGTAGGGATCCTTTCTGTCATGTTGTCACACACTTAGAAGAACAATCTGAGCCTGTCAGTGGAAACAACAAGAACTTTTAGTGGACGACCTTTGACCCATCAAGGATTATGTTGCAGCCATTACAGCCTGTTTCACTGCTGCAGGATGAACACATCTACTGGAGACATTCAGAAATGTTTTACACCTGGTAGTCATTAAGACACCAACATAGGTAAAAATAGGTCCCAGGTTAAGAAATACTAGAATTTCCCTTTAAATGTAACCCGAACTGACGAGCTACATTTTCAGTGTTTCACAGTTTGGAAAACAGTTCAGTCACAATTAGCAAATTCTTGACTTACAGTAGTTTCCCCACCTTTATTTGTGTGTTCCTTCTGCCTTTCAGGTGAAGGTGGTGACTCTTCAGCCGGACTCAGCCCAGCTGGACCTGTACATCTCAGGCCGAGCCGACCACTTCATTGGAAACTGCGTCTCGTCCTTCTCTGCCTTCGTGAAGAGAGAGCGGGACGTCCACGGCCTCCCATCCTCCTTCTTTGGCATGGACAAGCCCGGGAAAATAAATCAAAAAGAAGAACTCTGAGCATCACGTGGTCGCCTTTGGCCGCTGATACTGGAAGATGAACATATCTTGTGTGTCGGCCGGCCTTTTTTTAGTCTGCTTTTAATCTGTGAGAAAGCAGGAAGGGCTAATAAGACAGCACATAGTTAGTTTGTAGTGTAATGAAATCTTTTGATATAAACTCTGCTGCTACCAAGAAACACTTACATTTTTATGTGTTACCTGCGCCGCCATTTGTGTACTCCCTCTCAGTGTTTGGCTTCTAACTGCTTCTGTTAACGACACTACGACCATCCAGTCTATCATTCCCAGAAACACATGGTTTTTTGACATTCCCTTGAGCTGCTGCTGCATTCTGTAGCTGCAGCCATGTTAGCGGGGCCTGTGGTGCCCTCAGTGAACCCTGGAAACGCTGATCATGTTCTCCTCCCTCCTCTCTTTCCTCCCCTCCCTGTCTCTCCAGCTTGCTCCTTTCCGTCCTCTCTGCCCTCCATTCCAAGGAGAGCACAGTAACTGATCCTCCTGCAGGACTAATTATAGGGGGGAAGAAGGAGAGTGTCTTTCTACAAGGACCAAAAACTGCTGAAATGTGTGGACAGTGTTCTGAATCATGTGAGGACATTTATCTGGGATGTGTTGTGCAGAAACAGGAGTTGATTTGCACTGGTTGAAATGATGTAAGTGGGGATGTGAAAGCAGCGATTGTGTTCTTTTCTATGATCACCAATAAAGCGACGCACACTGATTTTCACAGAGCCGGCAGCAGCCTCGGGGTGTTGACCTCCCTCTGTGGAGGCTTATCTGTGAGTACAGTTGAATCAGCTGATACACTAAGCTATGTTGGAAGAGCTGCTGACACTCGGTTGCCAGATTTGACAGAATACTTCTTCATAGTGCATGTAAATATTTCACTTGGTTATTTGTAGTTGAATAAATTTATGTTGCAAACTGGTAAAATATCAAGCACAGAAAATTACACACCAATTAATTTATAAAGTATCTTTTTGGATTGCCTGTAATAAATGATAACCAGTGAAAATGTACTTGGTTAAACAAACAAACAGGCCACAGATGTATGCACTGATGGATGTTGTTATTAAGTGTAGAAGAGAACAAAACGATTATTTGTTTTCTGAATTCATCCAAAATCTTTTGATAAAATAAATCATCTCAAATTGTTTGTTAAACTTCAGGAGCGAGGGGACCATATCTTTTTTATAAGAAAACTGCACATTAGGTATTTACATCAAACCATGTGAGCTTAAAGCTCTGAAGTATATCAACATCCTTAAATTCTGGCACCTCTTCTCTTTAGTCTGACCCTGTGCTGCACTTAAGGTAAAGCAAGAATGAAAAATCTTTAGGTGGCATTTAATGATGCATTCAGAATTTAAGAGTTTAAGCTCTGAAGATGGGTGCGTGCAAGTGTTTGAGACAAGTAATGAATTTTATGAAGTTTTTGTCTCCATTAATTGATTTTAAAAAATAATTATAAAGCCCTAGCTCAGCCCAGTGAAATATTAGAGAACATTTCAGTGTGTGTTTAAATCACTTTGGACGGGTGAACTGCAATGATTTTATCTCTTTATTGTTTCCCTCGTGTTTTACTTTATTATTCTTTTATGCTGATATGGACCGATGTGTCTGAAAGAAGTAAAGTAAAATCTAATTATTTAACTGTAACACAGCCGTTCCCTGAGAATGGCTCTGTTTTTGTGCAAGTGTTGTTTCACGGAGCTCTTTCGGGGGATGTTGTGCCGGAATCTGGCAACCCTGCGAGCCGGACGGTTAGTGGGGATGAGCAGCAGCGGCTAATGGCTGACCGGGAGTTTGTACCAGCTAACGATCGCCCCCGGTAAATCTCTAACGACGTCTCTGTGTGTCTGTTTGTGAGATGTGTTATTATTGTATGTATGTGTGTGTCTTATATTATTTGTATTTTTATTTGACGTCATGTTGCCGTAATTTACACCCTCGCTGCTAGCGTTAGCCAGACCTGCTAACCAGACTTGTAGCTTAGGTTACCGGTGTGTTTGTGGTTGCTAGGCCGGTCCTGTGGTCTCTCTATGGGCTGCAGTTTGCCAGAGCTAACGGTGGTTAGCTGAGCCGTTATTTTAACGATTCTTTTTAGCATGAACGAGCAGTTAATAAGGGTTAACGGCTGGTGGATTGCTCTCAACGCCTGTCACCTCTCTACCTGGAGTTTAACGTGTTCTACCAGCAGGTTAGCTAACGTTAACCTGTAAGTTTACCAGCTAACAGGGTCAATTCAGTTATTAACCGTTAGCTAAACTTGGATAGCTAGCTAGTGTATTAACAGTTAAATAAATCAATATATAACTTTAAATTGTGCCTCTCAATGCTGTCAGGTAAGGCGTGAATATATACATCTATGAAAGCCGGTTAAATCCTCGTTATTACAAAATGTGAAGAGAGCAGTATAAACATTGTTACTGCAAAAACAATAAATAAATAGCTACATACAGCTGTTAGACACTACAACTGAGTAATCACAGTATCTAGTTAATATGCAACACACGAACAAGGACAGGCATACACTTCTTAAACAATCCATTAAAATAGAATCAGTGGTATCGACCAAGAGAACCATTTTATTGAATGACTGAGACAGTTTCTGATCAGTAAATCGGTTTGACAGGTTGATTTAAATACAATAATCTATGAAGAGGATTGACTTAATATGACCTCATCAGATTCAGACCTGCAGCACAGCTGTCAGTGGCAGCACAGCTAACATGTCAGCTCTGTTTAACTCTGCGCTTACACTATGAACTGTTGTTCTAAGTATCTGGTTCTGTGTTGTGCATGTAAACATCACATATCCTGGTTTCTTAAACCTACACAACACCTTAGCCTGGAGTACTCTGATCGAAACCGGGACGTTATGGGATTTAAACACCTGATCCAGGTTTCTTTGCTGGTGCTGAACATAGTGACTGAGACAGTGAGAAGTCAAAACACACCTCTACAGAGGCGATCATTAACCTCGACCCAGGTTTCTGCTGTTCCATGTTAACATCGTATCCTGAATAAGATCGATCCAGGATACTAGTGTGCATGGGAACTCTCTGACTTGCACTGACACTCTGACTGTGATGCGCTAACAATAAAGATCCCGAGTCACCTTTCCACCTTGCAGGTTGGTATCAGAGTCACTGAGGTTGTCTCTCCTGCAGGTTCTGATGTGGACATCGGTCCTGCTCATCTGGTCCTGAAGCTGCACCTGGAGGACAGACGGAGCTGACACAGAGCCGAGCCGTGAGGGCCGGCCTCCGCTCTGCATCATGTCCAAGAGTAAGAGCTCAGAGTCGGTGAAGGTGGTGGTCCGCTGTCGTCCCATGAATGAGAAAGAGCGGGCAGCTAAGTTTGAGAGGGTGGTCTCTGTCGATGTCAAACTGGGCCAAATTCTGGTCAGAAACCCCCGGGAGGCCTCGGCCAGCGAGCTGCCCAAAGTCTTCACCTTTGACTCGGTGTACGACTGGAACTCCAAACAGATAGATCTGTACGATGAGACCTTCAGGCCGCTGGTGGAGTCGGTCCTTCTCGGGTTCAATGGGACCATCTTTGCCTACGGGCAGACGGGTACAGGGAAAACCTACACCATGGAGGGGGTGAGGAACGACCCAGAGAGGAGGGGCGTGATCCCTAACTCCTTTGAACACATCTTCACTCACATCTCGCGCTCGCAGAATCAGCAGTACCTGGTCAGAGCTTCATATCTGGAGATCTACCAAGAGGAGATCAGAGACCTGCTCTCCAAGGACCAGTCACGTCGCCTGGAGCTCAGGGAGCGGCCCGACACCGGCGTCTACGTCAAAGACCTCTTATCATTTGTTACAAAGAGCGTGCGGGAGATTGAACACGTCATGAACGTGGGCAACCAGAACCGCTCAGTGGGGGCCACCAACATGAACGAACACAGTTCCCGCTCACACGCCATCTTTGTCATCACGGTGGAGTGCAGCGAGCTGGGCGTGGACGGGGAGAACCATATCAGAGTCGGCAAACTGAACCTGGTGGACTTAGCTGGGAGTGAGCGTCAGACAAAGACCGGAGCTCAGGGAGAGCGGCTGAAAGAAGCCACAAAGATCAACCTGTCGCTCTCGGCTCTTGGGAACGTCATATCTGCTCTGGTGGACGGCAGGAGCAGCCACATCCCCTACAGAGACTCAAAGCTCACCCGCCTGCTGCAGGACTCTCTGGGGGGAAATGCCCGCACTGTCATGGTCGCCAACATTGGTCCCGCCTCCTACAATGTGGAGGAGACCCTGACGACGCTGAGATACTCAAACAGAGCAAAGAACATCAAGAACAAACCTCGAATCAACGAGGACCCGAAGGACGCTCTGCTCAGGGAGTTCCAGGAGGAGATCGCCAGGCTGAAGGAACAGCTGCAGAAACGCTCAGGAAAGAAGAAGAGGAGGAGGCGGAGGAGGGCCGGGGAGGGGAGCGATGGAGAGGATCTGGAAGAAGGAGAGACGGAGGATGATGAAGATGAAGGTGACGACAAAGGGGATTACTGGCGGGAGCAGCAGGAGAAGCTGGAGAGAGAGAGGAAGGCCATCATGGAGGATCACAGTCTGGTGGCCGAGGAGAAAGTTCGACTTCTTAAAGAGAAAGAGAAGAAGATGGAAGATCTGCAGAAAGAGAGGGAGGCCGGAGAGATGCTGGCAGCCAAAGTGAAGGTGAGCAGATTCTGCAGGGCTGGTCGTGGTTGTCTTTTCTGCAGTGTCAGTGTGAATCTGAAGACGAGTGGTGTGTCTGCCCTCAGTGGGTGTTCTATCATCATTCATCTCATCTGGTGAAATGCTGCTTTCCTCCCTGTTTGACTTGTTTCTGCTTTTGTCTGTCCAGGCGATGGAGAGTAAGCTGCTGGTCGGGGGGAAGAACATTGTGGATCACACTAACGAGCAGCAGAGGATGTTGGAGCAGAAGAGGCAGGAGATCGCTGAACAGGTACACCTCACATCTCTAAAATGAACACTGCTCCTGATTAGAGCGAGAAGTAAAGGTTCAGGTGAAAAGGAACTTGTTGTGAATATATTCACTCTGTCACAACAGCTCAGAGTGTCTTTGTCCCGTCGTCCGCAGACTGAAAGCATCACCTTCATTATCAGCACTATGGCATGTGTGTGTGTGTTCACAGAAACGTCGAGAGCGGGAGATGCAGCAGCAGGTGGAGAGTCGTGATGAAGAGACTCTGGAGCTGAAGGAGACGTACAGCTCTCTGCAGCAGGAGGTCGACATCAAAACCAAGAAGCTGAAGAAGGTAAAGCTGCGTCCTCCCTCCTCTGCCCGTCCCTGCAGTCACAGCGTTCTGCGTGTGTGTCCTCTGAGCGATGCTTTTATAGAAACTTAAACTGGAGTCACATCCTGTCTGTGTACACGGAGCTGCCCAGTGAAGCTGATTCTCTGACGTGATGATCTGTGAGAGCTCAGGTACAGAAAGATAATTTTAGCAGGCTGCTGTGTCAGTATGTAGGTCAGGTACTATTAAAAACCAGGTAAGAACACGGCTGGCTTTGTTTATCCATTTCTCCTCACGACAGTCAGGTATTAAAGCCAAATTTAACTCTTCATCATCCTCCTCTCCCCGTCTGTGTCCTCCAGCTGTTTGCCAAGCTGCAGGCAGTGAAGGCAGAAATCCAGGACATCCAGGAGCTGCACATCCACGACCGGCAGGAGCTGGAACAGACCCAGAACGAGCTCACCAGAGACCTCAAGCTCAAGTACGGAGCCTGAGAATCACACATGACAGGAGGCACTGATCAATGTTCTGTTTAATGTGAACAGCACTCAGCTGTTCTGTAGCATGTCTGCAGAGTGCTACACGGACGCGCGTGCGCGCGAGCGTGTGTGTGTGTGTGTGTGTGTGCGTGTGCGTGTGTGCGTCTGTCTCACTGTCTGTCTGTTTTTCTCTCAGGCACCTGATCATTGAGAACTTCATCCCGCAGGAGGAGAAGAACAAGATCGTGAACAGAGCTTTCTTTGACGACGAGGACGAGTACTGGAAGATGAAGCCCATCACTCGTATAGAGGAGTGAGTCACACTCTTCATCAGCTGGTTCCAGGTGTTCACCTGTGTCTGTCACTCTGTGCTCACTTTGATCAGCTGAAGTATTTCATTTATCTGCCTTATTGTGTGAACCTTCCCATGATGCCTTGTACAATGTTTGCGTGTGTGTGTGTGTGTGTGTGTGTGTGTGTGTGTGTGTGTGTGTGTGTGTGTGTGTGCTGCAGTGACCATCAGATGATGAGCAGGCCTCTGTCTGCAGTCGGCTACAGGAGGCCTCTGAGTCAGCACGCTCGCATGGCCATGATGATGAGACCCGACATGAGATACAAAGTAAGCTGCTGAATCTGAAACTGAGCGCTCAGCGGCTCAGATGAACTGATGACACTGAATCCAAAGCTAAACCAGCAGCGCAGCATGAGCAGCTTCATCATCAGTGAGTCAGACAGAAACATGCAGGCGGTCAGCAGTGAAGGAAGACGGCGATGAGCTGCACATGTCGCTGTCACTGCAGACGCGCTCACCGCTCATGTCAACATGAAGCGTATTTAAACAGTGAACGCAGCACAGGATCTGTTCTTGTACATAAATGTTAAACTTGACTTGCTGTCTCACACTGTGTGTCTCTGCCCCCCCCCCAGGCTGAGAACATCATGATGCTGGACATGGACCTGCCGGCTCGGACCACTAAAGAGTACCGGGAGCCGGTTATCGCCCCCAAGGTGGCGGCAGCTCTGGAGGACGCTCTCAGGGACGAGGATGAGATCCAGGTAGACGCTTCAGGCTTTCACAGCAGCTTAGGACCAACGCCCCCCGCCAGCGCCAGCAGCAGCCTCAAGAAGCCAAAGTCTGGGTGAGAAACACCGTCCCCTGAAGCCGATGCTGAAGTTATATCTATTCTCTGGTTAACTGGATCCATTCTTTGCATGTGGTCATTAATGGGAAGTGAACATCAGAACCGTCCTCTCATCCCTGTCGCTGCTTTCTGTCTCTCAGTCGACCCAGGACGGGTAAGAAGTCGAGCACGCCGACCTCTCCGTTCAGCCCCTCCAGCCCAGGATCCCCGCTGTACCCACAATCCCGCGGCCTGGTGCCCAAGTGACATCACCACCCACCTCTCCTGTGCACCTGCCACTTTGGACTCACCTGTGAGAGACGGCGTGGATAGAGGAACTTTGAGTGTGATGCTGCTCTGCAGGTGAACCTGCACCACTGTTCACTGCTGTCAGGAGCTTTATCAGCAGCTACGCATGAAGCCTCGCATCACTGCTGTCAGCTGACACACACACGGCCACACGCCTCTGATGTCTTATATACACCTGTATGTCACAATGTTCTTAATGTACAGAGGAAACAAAGGTAGGGCCCCCCCCCATTCAAGGACTGCAGGACCATAATGCACTTGTTCTTCTTGTCGTCTCAGTTCTGTGTGCTGGGTGTTGTAGTCCTCTCTTAGTATGTGTGCGACGGGTTGATGTGTCACCAACAGGCTGTGTGTGTGTGTTTGTGTGTGTGTCAGTGTTGTCTGCGTCTGTGTGTGTGTGTGTTTGTCAGAATAGTGAACTTTGTCAAACTGTGCTTTTTATTTCTGATGATGAAACTTCGTTAGTGTTTCGTCTTGAAGGAATACTTTGACATTTTAGGAAATAACCAGATCATACCACCGTGACTCCATGTGATTGGCTGATCGGAGCGGTTTCTGCTGCTCGTCTAGCAACATCAAGATGCCCACAAGTCTCCAGGAAGTCAAAGCGACCGACCAACAGAAACTTCCAGCGTGTAAATCCCCATAAATGTGTAAATAATGAATATGTGGGCAGACAGACAGAGCTCAGTGCTCAGCGTGTTTCCTAAGATGTGTCAGTATTCCTTCATCTCAGTCTGATTGTAGATGCACAGACGGAGAGTGAAGCTCACTGCAGACTCCGTCACACGTCGCTGTATTCAGTAGATGCTGTTCTTTACGGAGCAGACGAGGAGGAGGTGGGGAAAGACGGCAGAGAGCTCAACACGTTCACTATCACAGTCCCCCCCCCCCCCCCCCCCAAACATCCCAGCAGAGACGAGTCCTGACCACACCTGGATCCATTCCCGTCCTGGAGCGTGCCTCAAAGTCATCAGGGTCCCAAGGTGCCTTAACCTGCGTCCTGCAGCTCTGCTGCTTCATCCAAAGTGTGCACACGTTTTCATCACCATCTGCTACATCATTGCAGCATCAGTGAATCATTGTTAGCATGGTGCTAAGTCTCCTGTCAGAATGTGTGCACGCTACAGAGAGAGGCAGAGGTCCTGTGGAGGACACAGCACTGAACCACCCCCAGGTATCCAGGTGAAGACCACAGGACGTCGGAGAACGTACAGCGCGTTGATAAATCTTCACCCTCTGAAACGTCCACATTTTGTCGTGTTACAGCTGAAGCTTAGAGAGAGGTTCCAGGTACAGGACCAAAGGACACACTGTTTAGGTGGGGGAGGGGGGGGCATTACATGGTGTTTGAATGACGTTGCTGTAAAAGCTTTAACTCAGATCACATGCAACCTTCCTTCAGGTTAACCTGTGAATTAAACAGACGGCTGCTTTTGGCCTGCTCTGTTTGTTCATCGGTAAGAAGCCTGAAAAAGTCGACGTGAGCTCTACATGTTAAAAAGTCCCAGGGCAGTGGATGCTGATGGAAGGCTCTGTGTCTCTCTCCCCCTGATACTTCACCTGCCTTAGTTTGATGGGACTGACACTGAGGCTCCGAACACACGCATCGTTCCATGGTGACCGTTTCTAATATGCAGTTTGAACCTGGCCTCTGCTGCTCTCTGCGCCCCGCTCTCTGACTGTCCGCTCGCTGCTACCGTGCAGGGTTCCAACCCACTGTGACTCTGAGCAGGCCGGCTCAGACGGCACACCTGTGCTGAAGAGCTGCGAGAGCCGGCCTGCTCCCTGTATGTAACGTTGATTATGGACTTGTTGTTCTCGGTCACTTTTGCAGAAATGGGTTCCATACTGAACAAATCTAACTTATTATACTCTTTCATTTTTATATACAGATGTAGATATACATTTTTATTCCGTTGTTTTCTTTACATAGATTATTGTTTTATATTTTGAGCTCTGTAATTTAATGCTGAGATTTTATTTTTTGCATCATCCGTGTACTCGTGTCTTCTTTTGTACTCAGAGAGGAGCAGGCTGCGTGTGAAGGCTTGAGTGGAGATGAGTCAGCTGTTGCACATTCGTTATCAGAGGAACGTTTGGAGACGTTTGGGTGGATTCTTGTCGCAGTCGAGTATTTACACGTTCACTGTACATTAACCTCATAAACACAAACATAATCTTTAGAGTAAGGCCTGATCGTTGTAACTAACGTCGCTGTAAACCTGCTGCATGTGTTCACAAAGCTCAGTAACATGTTTGCTTGTATGTGTGTTCATAGGAAAATGGTAAGAAACATATGAATGTCTTAATTTTAATAGCGACATCACTGGATCCAAACTCCGCGTCAGAGACTTTGTGACCAACTTTTCTGTGCTGGTTTTGTTTTTTAGCCAAATGACGATTATGCAGCTGCACGTCAGTCTGCGGCTGACCTGTCTGTACCTGTTTATTTTCATTATTAAAGACAATTCAGTAATAAACATGTTCAGTAGTGATGCTTTATCACCAATCACAGGTAGCCCCGCCCTAACCCCTCCCCTCTCTCTGGTCTGCGTGACTCTAACTGGGAGCATCAGGGACTAAATGAACATCATGCTGTGTTGAAGACTTGAAACTAGAGACTGAGACCATAAACTCATTAGGAACATGTTTACTGAGGGAATACATCAGGAGAGGAGGAGGAGCATGTTCTCATAGACTTCTATAGGATCACACTGCTCACAACCAGGGGAGTCGCCCCCTGCTGGAGGTTAGAGAGAATGCAGGTTTAACACGCTGAAATGAACTAAAACCAGTGTGGCAGAAGTTCATATTTAAAACTCAGTTTTTTTGTATAATGAACTTTATTAACAGCAGTCAGTGATGCAGCTCAACCTCAAAAACAACAAGCAAGTCAGTCTCAGCAAAAAGTTTAGTGCAAAAAAAAACACACATCATGATCTTTCACGTTCAGCCGAGCGACACAAACACACGACGTCGTGTGGAACAAAGAAACACAACTGAGGGCAGACCCAGCTTCAGCACGACGTGAGGCCCGGCTGAGCCTGACCCTCCGGCCCTCTCACAGTTCAAGGTTTGAACATGATAAGCTCGGCTAAGCATCATCTGCTTCGATCACATCCATTATTCGTCTGACAGCAGCAGGCTGCAGAAATCACCTGTTCATCAAACATTCTTCAGATATAAAACTTTCAATGGGAGAAATCTAAAGTATCACATGATAAAAACTTAGTGTGGTTTCAGACTCCAGGAGCACTTCATAAAATCAAACCATCGCTCTTCTTACGACTCGCTGCTGATCTGCTGTTTCCCGTCCAGAGTTTTAGTCCATGCAACCAAAGTTTGGCACAGAAGGAGCAGAAAGTTTGGTACAAAAGCAGAAAGGAATAATGCCCCGTCAAACTACAACAGAAAAACTTCTAATTATCAAAGTTTTGATTCACAAAACAGAACATACAGTTTCATCTGTACACACCACTTCAAGTGTCATTAATCCAATATTACAACACACTGTCAATCATCAGAACGTTAGTTATGCGTTTATCATGCTGGTATGCTTCTGGAATATTAGTAAGTATGAGATCTGCATGGTCATTCTCTTTGTTAAGAGAATATTATGGGATGTAGAGAAAAATAGTGAGGCTGCCTTTGGATGCACATGTCAGGATTCAGGTCAGTTTCATCTTCAAGTGTGAATGTGTGTATAGACAAAAGGAAAAAGCAACGGTCATTAAGATGTTTGAAATGTCGCTGAACCTTCAGTGGGCTCGTCTCATGGACCGCCGGCTCAGATCAAAGCTACGCTTTTATTTTGAAATCACAGGAAATAATCAGCCAAACCTTCCTGGTCTCTGTAGCTACAAACTCACATCAGTGAATCTGTGATCTCTGTCCTCCATCAGGAGCGTATGAGGACTAACAGCTGTGTTCACCTGTACAGCGTGTGATCTCAGGTTAAAGATGAGCTGCTCTCTCTCTGCCACTGTACCTCACGCCGTGTCCTCTGATCACACTGTTCTCTATTCAAAGTGACAGTTTGATGTAGAGATGTTCTGATCCCAATACCAAGACTGGGATTAAAAATAGAGCTCTCGTTACATCCTGGAAGAAAAACGAGTTTTATTACGACATGTTGCTAGCTTTGACTAAAGTTACACTCTCTTCTAGCATAACGCTGTTTAGCTTGTGTCTTACGTCTGCCGCTGACAGAGGAAGCCATCACTAAGTACCAAAACCCTGCAGTTCCTCTGGTGTCCACTTGAGGCTGTCTCCAGCAGTGAGTCAGTCCCCATAGAGCCCCATGTTAAACTTTACAGCAGAAATAAACATGTTTACAGCCTGGTACAAAAAACAGTTTGGGTCTCTATAGCTCATTTCTCTCTTCATGACAACTGTACGGGGAGAATCTTTATACAGCTCACCTGTTTACATTAAATTAAGGCTTACAGTGATGCATCATTAGGGGCGTGGCCTCTTTGAGTGACAGCTGGGAGCTGCTAGCTGTCTGCTAGGTGTCCCCTCAGCTAACTCAGTCACTGAACGTAACCTCTGGGCCGTGTTCGTGCTCAGTGTTTCGGAGGAGTAAGAGATTATATAATCGATCGGTGCGTTCACTCGTTGATACGTGCTTTCTGGTATTGGTATCAGAACAACTGTAGTTGGACACTCGGTTGCTGTTAGTACACGGTGTTGATGATGGTTCTCTCTGCAGCATCACTGAACAGGTGGATCACCTGTTAGCTGCTCACAATGTTAGCTCTGTTAGCATGTAGCAGCACAGCAAATCGATAAACTGTGAATGCATTATGATCCAATATCTGTGTCGCTCATGGTGACGGTGGTTGTCTGAAACGGTTTGGATTGTTGTTTTCCAGAGTAGGTTAGTCCCCCCCGCCCCTCCCCCCTCCCCCTCCTGACGCTTTACAGCGTCAGGAGATGAATGTAGTACAGAAAAGATGATGAAGAGGATGACAACACAGAGAAAGAGACTCCTGGTGGAGCTGGGGGGTCAGTCAGGTGGGGGCATGTAGTCCTGGAGGGGTCTGCAGCTCAGACCTGTCTGTGGCTCTGGGGGCAGGGGGGAGGGGGTGTTCACTTCTCTCTGTAGTACAGCAGGTACATCTTCAGCGGCTCGGGCAGCGGCAGGTTCAGGATCCTCTCCCTGAGGAGGTTCACAGCTGGCTGGGGGCGGAGCAGCTCCCCGGTCTCCTTCTCCTCCTCCTCTTCCTCCTGCTCCTCCTCTTCATCCTCCTCCTCCACCGTCTCCTCCTGCTCCACCACCGCTCCTCTGCCCGCCCTCCTGCTCCCTCTCAGCTGCCGCCTTGCCTCCCTCTCCCCCACCTCCTCTTCGTCCTCCGCTCGCCCTCCCTGGTTGTTGTTGCTGTCCAGAGGGGCGGGGCCGATGCCGCTGCTGGCCACCACCTGCCGCGTGGCGAGGACCAGGGCGTTGCAGTGACGCCGGTGGACACGCCGGCGTTTAAAGCGAGGGCCATACTTATGGAGCCCGGCCACCGCCAGGCCCCTCCCCACGCTGAAGGAGGAGCCTCGGCCACGTGATTGGCTGTCTCCTCCGTCTGTGGTCACTCTGAGGGTGTGACGGATGCAGATACGAGACAGCTCCTGTAACGTCCGGACCTCGTACCTGGCTGCAGAACGGAGAATCATGAGTATAGTGAGAAGAAGTACAGGAGAAATAATGTGATGTATTAAAATCCAAACAGGTCAGAATGAGACTCACGCAGAGGGACGGTCTTGGGTTTGCCGTTGGTGCTGTGTTTGGGCAGCACCAGAGGAGCGAAGGACACTGAGATGATCTTTTTGGTCTCCCAGCTGTTCAGTCCTGTTCTGGTGATCTTGGTCAACTGCAGCAAACACAGCAGGATCACATCAAGTCTTTATGTGTCTAATGTGATTATTCAACTCCAACAAGCTGCTTTCTATTTATTAGAAGTGTGTTCGTCAGCTGTTACACATCAACTCATCCCACAAGAGATGCTCCTAAAGAAGAACACGTTACATCAGAGTAAAAAGAGGCTGCACATCATTCAGGTGGAGCTGGGCAGCACTTCACACGCTGCTGTGCATGAAGTATTAAAACACAATGTCATTTCTGTCACGAGGTCTCTCAATCAAACAAGTACTAAAGATTTGATGATGTCAGGATGTAGGCTGGGATCATGGGAGATGTTGTCTCCGTTGTTAAACAACCTCCCCTGCTGCTGAAATCACGCCACGCTCTCCTGACATATTCTTCTTCTTCTTTTGGTCACGTGTCGTTTCTTCCAGTTTGAGTTTAACAAAACAGCTGTTAGCTAATGTTAGCTTATGTTAGCTCATGTTAGCTCATGTTAGCTCATGTTAGCTAATGTTAGCTCATGTTAGCTCATGTTAGCTAATGTTAGCTAAAGTTAGTTTATGTTAGCTCATGTTAGCTCATGTTAGCTCATGTTAGCTTATGTTAGCTTATGTTAGTTTATGTTAGTTTATGTTAGCTTATGTTAGCTCATGTTAGCTTATGTTTGCTTATGTTAGCTCATGTTAGCTCATGTTAGCTTATGTTAGCTAATGTTAGCTAATGTTAGTTTATGTTAGTTTATGTTAGCTCATGTTAGCTTATGTTAGCTCATGTTAGCTCATGTTAGCTCATGTTAGCTAAAGTTAGTTTATGTTAGCTCATGTTTGCTCATGTTTGCTTATGTTAGCTAATGTTAGCTAATGTTAGTTTATGTTAGCTCATGTTAGCTAAAGTTAGTTTATGTTAGCTCATGTTAGCTCATGTTAGCTTATGTTAGCTTATGTTAGTTTATGTTAGTTTATGTTAGCTTATGTTAGCTCATGTTAGCTTATGTTTGCTTATGTTAGCTCATGTTAGCTCATGTTAGCTTATGTTAGCTAATGTTAGCTAATGTTAGTTTATGTTAGCTTATGTTAGCTTATGTTTGCTTATGTTAGCTCATGTTAGCTCATGTTAGCTTATGTTAGCTAATGTTAGCTAATGTTAGTTTATGTTAGTTTATGTTAGCTCATGTTTGCTTATGTTAGCTCATGTTAGCTCATGTTAGCTCATGTTAGCTAAAGTTAGTTTATGTTAGCTCATGTTAGCTTATGTTAGCTCATGTTAGTTTATGTTAGCTCATGTTTGCTCATGTTTGCTTATGTTAGCTAATGTTAGCTAATGTTAGTTTATGTTAGCTCATGTTAGCTAAAGTTAGTTTATGTTAGCTCATGTTAGCTTATGTTAGCTAATGTTAGCTCATGTTAGTTTATGTTAGCTCATGCTAGCTCATGTTAGCTAATGTTAGCTCATGTTAGCTTATGTTAGCTCATGTTAGCTAATGTTAGCTAATGTTAGTTTATGTTAGTTTATGTTAGCTCATGTTAGCTAAAGTTAGCTAAAGTTAGTTTATGTTAGCTCATGTTAGCTTATGTTAGCTAATGTTAGCTCATGTTAGTTTATGTTAGCTCATGTTGGCTCATGTTAGCTTACGTTAGCTAATGTTAGCTAAAGTGTGGTTGAGAGTCTGAGAACAAACACAACATGAACACAGTCGTTTGTAGAGCTTTGAAAGCAAACATGTGACCTATTATTTTAATAACACTAATAAAATACTTTTGAAAGCACGCACCTTTTCCTCCAGAGGCATGACCAGGATGCCCCCCAGCTTCAGCAGGTTCTTCATGTACTCCTCGTGCTCCTTCTGCACCCCCGCCCCGCAGTACACCCGGTCATACTGCCGGCTCTCTGCAGGGATCTCCAGACAGTTCCCCACCACGAAGGACGGCTCGCAGAACTCGAACCTGATCAGACACAGGACAGTTTAAAACAACGTACAGGAGTAAAAGAGTATCGTGTTACTGACATGCGAGGACACGCACTTGTCAAAGCTGTCGCTGGTTTTGATGAAGGAGTCGAGCTTCTGGTAGGCGTACTCGATCACATCTGCATGAAGCTCGATTCCATGATTCACTCCAAAAGGTCCTGGAACAGTGAGCGGACACAGATCACAGATTTAATGGGGCTCACTGAAGTCGGAAAAGCAGCAGGACGACTTTATGCATCATCGTTTTCCCACAGAAGACATATTTCCATCTTTCACATCCAAACTTTAGAAACTTTTAGAACTTTTAGATTTAGAATCGATGCCGATATTAGGGAGTAAAAAAATGTGGCCGATATATTCACATATGTTCAAATTGTCTCTGAAATTAAAATATTAAAATTCCAAATCTGAAAAGTTCTTGTCACATTTCATTGATATAGAAATTAAATTAAAATAGTGTTTCTGCAGCAGCTTAAATAGCACTAAAATAAAACATCAAATTAAACAGACGTGAGTTTAACACACAAACACACAACAGGAGGAACAAAATGATGCTCTTGTTTCTCCCACCTGCACACAGTGCTGCTGAAGATACAAGTCACTAAACACAGACCAGCTCATCTGACAGACTGATGCTGTTAATAATAGTAATAAAAGGCTTCACGATTTTCTATATAAATATTCCCTCTTCATCGACATCATGATCCAGGAGAAGTGTGAGCTGGTGTCTGTATCTGCAGAGGATCTGCCCTCCGTCTGTGTTTCTATTCTTATTATTCTGCTCTGTTTGGGGCATTTGGGACGATCTATGGACTGTCTATCGCGGGGCAGAGGTCTGGAGCTCAGCCAACAGTCCGCAGGTCGGGACTCAATCAACACGTAGCATCACGGTGACGTGGCTGTCTGTCTGCTCTGCTCTCCGTCTGTCTGTAGTGTTTTTAAAATGTCTGTTTACAACATATGTTCTGCATATGTTGGTAATTGTCACTTTTGTGCTGGTTTATAGTTTAACCATGAGTGAGGAGGCTGTTTCATTTCTTGACTTCAGCTGTATTTTGACTAAAAGTAACTGAGAGCTCTCATGGTGTCAAAGTTGATAATGCGCCTTCTGTTTATCAGAGAGTGCAATGGCTCTTTCCCCACAGCACTGCAAAAAATGTAATTAATATATGTGAGAGCATATCGGAGGACTTCTACGCCGATACCGATATATCTGCAAAGTGCGAATATCGGCCGATAAAATCGGTTGAGCGATAAATCGGTCGGGCTCTAATCTGAATGACAGTAAACTTCAGCTTACGTTAGCCGCAGCTCCTCCTGACATCCTGTGGCCACCAGAGAGAGTTTGAACTGGTTTAAATGACCTTTGATTAAAGCAGCAGAGGATCCAGCTCTAAAAGACTTGAACCAATGTTAATAAACTTTCATCCAAAGTTCAACTCATGAAACGTCTGATTTCTTCAGGCTTCTGCCCAGCCTGCAGCTCCGTGTCATTAGAGGGAACCATTGAAAACCTGTTATTGTAAAATGCTACACGCCCACGAGACAAGCAGAGTAAACATGCCTGTTTAACTGAATAAAGGCGCAGCATGCTGACTGCCACAGAGAAGCACATACCCAGTATGAGGCCCACCATGGTGCTGAGGTAGCCGGTCCCACTGCCCAGGTTGAGGAAGGAGAGTCCAGGATGGAGATCCAGAGCCTCCATCACCTCTGAGTAGATACACGGAGCAGACAGGTGGATGTTCCCGTGCCGCCATGCCAGGTCCTATAAAACACAGTAATCGTATATACGCGACAACTTTAAGAAACACAGGAAACATTCTGGCCCTCAGGTGGTGTCAGCTCACCTTGTAGGCGTTGTCTCGGTATTCGTCCAGGTAATAGTCGGCCCGGTCGATGGCTCTGAAAGCGCGCTCCACCAGGTCTGAGCGGATGTAATACGCCTCCTTCAGGTTGTCAATCAGGTCGTCGTTGTCCTCACCAGCACTCACAGCTCCGCCCATGATGACTGCAGAAACAGGAAGTTTACCGACACACAGGACAACGTGAGAACAGACATCATGTGACCAGACAGCAGAGAAGTTTCTTTCATCAGGATCAGCGAGAGGACACCGGACCGATAAATACACCATCATGAAGTTTCCCTCACATGTTTTTGCTCCTGCCGACCGGAGAGAGACTTCAGACTGTAAGTCAAACTCTATAACAGAGTCTTCAAATCAAACTTTGTCGGAATAATTTCAAATGTATTTATTATAAACCAAAACACCTCATTGTCCGAACCAGCCATGAACAGCAAAAATATCTATCCTTAGCATCTGTCCCAAAAACTCCAGGAGAGTGTGAGAGCCAGGCCGAGGGAGAGAAGAGGTCGGGGGGGCAGATTATTTTTCATCTCCTCTGATTGTTTTTCTGAAACCTGGGATTTATAAAAACCTCGACTTCATTCTCGAAATTCAAACAAATAAATATAGAAATTCTCATCTCGCGTCAACATTTCCACACAACTCCTTTAACATCAGACGCCTGAAAGTCTTTGGCTGAAGCACTTTGCAACTTTATTCTGAAAAGTGTTTATATTATTATTAAGTTCGAATGTGCTCAACTTGAATTAACTCAGTCACAACCTGTCAGCACGTTTTAATCCAGCAGCACAAAGCACCCACAGCTGGGCTCTGGATTTTATGCATGGCTTCACCAAGTTTAGAGACCGAACTGAAGCTCATTGCAGCTGCAGGTGTTAAAACCAACAGCAGAGGACAGGAGATCACAGGCGGACAGATGCTGTCTGCAGTCCACGGGCTGTAAAACAAGAACAAAGGAGTGTTTAAATGGAACAGGCCCTGCAGCCTCTGATGAGCCCGTTTCAGGAACAAACTGCTGCAGCTTTTCAAAATAAAACGCGTTTCTTTAGAGCAGAGATCTACGGAAGCCCTCTGGTGACATATGAGAAATTATACTGCGTGACTTAATTTTCCCGTGGTCACGACTTTTCCCCCTCACATGTCACCAGAGGGGCTCCGTAGCGTAGAGATCCCAGAATAAGATGAACATACGACTATCAGTGTTTCTTTGTGATGTTTGCGCCCATGAGCAGAGGGGGGCGCTGTGACCCGCTCTGTGACACACTAAGTGGTTTAGTAGGCCAGTAGGGTACACACTTCCTGCACAGCACAACCTTGTTTCAGCTCTTCTCTCCCCCCGATTATTACGGATCACCTGTCCGGTCTGTTCGCTGCTTCACACCGCAGACACTCACAATCCTTAGCCCGCAAATAACCGCACTAACCGCATGTTTCAGACCCCCGCACACACCACAGCCCGCACGGCTCTGCGGTCAGATTAGCGCCAATCAGCTGATCCAAACACGGACAAACACAAAGTGAATCTGTGTGCGCGGACACACACTGAACACACACAGAGATCACACTGTCACACAGGAACAAGGTCAACACACAGACACACACCCGCAGTCTGCTCCCCGCTGCACGAGGAGAAACATCGAGACAACAGCTGCCTGCCCCCCCACCTGAGCCGCCATGTTGGACCCGCTCGCGCTCGTGTCGTACCTGCAGAAAACGCCGAGAGATGGTCTCTGTCCCGGCGGGGTTCTTCTGCTCAGCCGTTTGTTGTCGGGGGGTCCAGCCAGGAACACACCACTGCTGGATGTAAACATTCAGCCAGCTGACGCTCTGACGTCACCGCGCACTGTACGTAAAGTAACGGTAGAGGAGGATGGCCTACACCCTGCAGGGAGAGCTGTGCAGCTGCAGAGTCCTGGGCCCGTGTTCATGAAGCTTCCTCGTACAAAGAGTTGCTCCTAGTGACGAAATTCAAAGAACATTCTTTGAGTCGTGACGTTTTCTAAGAATGTCCCTTAAAGTTAAGACCAGATCCTGGTTAAGATAAGAGTTACTCAGAAAGCATCTCAGCCCTTAAGAGAGCTGCTGAGGTGAGAAACTGTGAGGAGTAGTGCGGAGGACTTTTAAGAGGCTTAAGAGTTTCCTAAGCAGAGAAGAAAATGGCGGAAAGACAGAGCGATAGGAGAAAAGTTCTCCAAACACTGAATAACAGTCAGCCAATGAAACAACAGCCTACAGAGTGGATCGTGCAGGGATCACGTTTGTGGTAGATCTCATTAGAGATGCGACGCAACAACGCGATATTGCCACAAATAAAAGTGATCACAACATTCAAATATTTGGCAACTGGAAAAATGCAAAGTGCAGCAGTGATGACTTTGGTCTGTCGCAACCGTCAATCAGAGTGATCACAATTAAAGGGAATAGGCATGGGTACAGCGGGTTGGGTATGGGACGCACATCCGTGTTATTGCACGGGCATATTTTAATTCTGCATCTAAGTTAACTTGGACAGCAGTTACAGGTAAGAGGTAAACTATCTCACCTGTGCTTGCAGACTGTTTGGGTGACTTTAACACAGAGCCTACCACTGCTTTCACACTCCTCACTAGTGCGCACAACCAGAGGGAAAGATGCATTTATCTGCTGCGCTACATCTCCCCATGCCTGCCTCTTGGTTTGAGCTGTAAAACTGGGGCTGAATTTATGTCCTCAAATGTTTTTTTATTCATCAAATACTTGAGATAAAAGTAAACACCGTCCCTCCGTCCAGTTGGGTTTCTGCTTCTTCTTCTTGTTAAATGCAGCCAACGCAGCTTCTTATAATCCTTATAGGCTGGCCAGCATTCACACAAACTGAGAAGATGAGCCATTTCCCCTCGTTAAGATCAGTTAGACTAAGTACTAAAATGAGCAGCATGGTAAATAAAAGTGATCAAGTGAATATAACTGCATGTGAACATGAGCCAAGTTAGGATCTCTCTGAGAGTATTGTGAGAATGTTTGTGAATACGGGCCCTGACGTTCAAACCGCCGCAGAGCGCAGCTGTGAAAGAATATGTTAACTCTATGAACGAGTGAATAACAGCATGACCAACAGATCCAGAGCCACACTGACGTATGGAGTTATTTTCAGCCAATCAGGACTGAGACTTTGATCCTTCTAATTGAATAAGCTGCTGGTTACTGTGTTGATCCTCTCTGGGTCAGTAGGTCAGCTTCGACACTCAAAGCTTTTTCACCATGTAACTCCAGGTATATCACAGGTGTGAATAAAGACATGAATAATGGCTGCATTCCATTTGGCTGCTTCAGGTTTGATCACTTCTCATTTCCTGTCACTGCTGTGCTGTCTGAACAACTTTAAGACAGAGTCTGTTTATAGCTTCAAACTGTTTATCTATTAACCAACCCGCCGATGTATTATTGATTGTTTTACTCTGATAAAACCAAACACCTGTGTGTGTGCAGGTTGAACTGATTCAACAGAAACGTGTTACAGTCTCAGTTCACACTGACACCAGCATGTTTCCCTTCATTAAAACAGCCAAAGCCTCGAGGACTGTGAGAAGGCCAATGACTGTCTATAAAGACGGACTACACGTCTCCATCTACTCTCATGTACTTATCTGAAGCCAAAATACCCCCGGGGAGGGCGCTGCCGTCTTGTGCTGGTGATGTTATTTGAAGCCGGAGTCTGTGCAGGAAAGATCGGCTGGTGGAGCCGTGGTAACAATGTCCCGCCCCTCCTCTACCTGACCTGATCTTTTATACACTCTGGGATGAAGACAAGTATAGAATTGTATTTACTCGCAGACGTACCTGCAGTAATACAGTCCAATAATCTCTCCAGCGATGTGGACTCTGTGGATCGTCCTGCTGTGAGCGATGATAACAGAGGAGTTGTTCGGCGTTAAACTTGCTCTTATTCAGAATCGAAGCAGGAAGACATTTAGGATATAAGCATGTGTGTAACATGTAAACTATATATACAGTGTGAGTGTACTACTCTACATATATACATATAAGCAATACAAACAAAGAGTGCTTCCAGTATAAGACATGTTTGTATACATGTCACATACATGAAATACATACAGATGTGTGCATCCACTGTCATAACATCAGAGATAAAGTACTGATCAATAGATCAATGAGTGATTGAAATACAAACACCAGAAGTGTATAAATAAGAGTTCAACGAGAACATGGTTGAAATGTTCTGAGCAACAAAGAACAACAAAGACACACAGGTGGAAACATCAGCCCTGAACCTGCAGGGCGATATTAGCAGTCAGCCTGTTGGTACTACTGCCTCACACACACACACACACACACTCACGCACACACGCACGCACACACGCGCACACACACGCACACACACACACACACACACAGTGTGAAACAGTTCTGACCCTCCCAGCGTTGTTGTTGGTCCTCTCTGTTAGTGAACACGTGTTGATGGTGCTCATGGTCCACCAGATGTCAGTGCTGATCTACATGAGACCTGCATGTGTGTGTGCGCGTTCACAGCACACTGAAGGCCCCCATTTTGTTCACCAGGACCGTGTGATGGGACGATCTGTGCGTGCAGGCTGCGGGTCTCTGGATGCTCTGATGTTTGTCCGCCTGTCACTAACAGGAGGACCCATCATGTCCGCCACTGTGTCTTTACTCTGTGCTCACTGTTTTACAAATGATAAACAAGGTTTAAATCAATGCTATTGATCATGGTGTTTGTTATCATTACATTTAGCCTTTTATACATAAAAGTCCAGTCACTCTCTGTGTGTGTTTGTTTCTGTGTTTGTTTGTTTGTTTGTTTCTGTGTTTGTTTGTTTGTTTGTTTGTTTGTTTGTTTCTGTGTTTGTTTGTTTGTTTGTTTCTGTGTTTGTTTGTTTGTTTGTTTCTGTGTTTGTTTCTGTGTTTGTTTGTTTGTTTGTTTGTTTCTGTGTTTGTTTGTTTGTTTGTTTGTTTCTGTGTTTGTTTCTGTGTTTGTTTGTTTGTTTCTGTGTTTGTTTCTGTGTTTGTTTGTTTGTTTCTGTGTTTGTTTGTTTGTTTGTTTCTGTGTTTGTTTCTGTGTTTGTTTGTTTCTGTGTTTGTTTGTTTGTTTGTTTCTGTGTTTGTTTGTTTGTTTCTGTGTTTGTTTGTTTGTTTGTGTTTGTTTGTTTGTTTCTGTGTTTGTTTGTTTCTGTGTTTGTTTGTGTTTGTTTGTTTGTTTCTGTGTTTGTTTGTTTGTTTGTGTTTGTTTCTGTGTTTGTTTGTTTGTTTGTTTGTTTCTGTGTTTGTTTCTTTGTTTGTGTTTGTTTCTTTGTTTCTGTGTTTGTTTGTGTTTGTTTGTTTGTTTGTGTGTTTGTTTGTTTGTTTGTTTGTGTGTTTGTTTGTTTCTGTGTTAGTACATTGACAGTAATTAAATCAAAGTACCAACAGACATCTGAGAACTGGTGGTGCCTACAGACGAGCACATGTACCTAACAAAGAAAATATATCATATATACATTTATGTATTATAAATATATGTTCCAAGCATGTCGGTCAACAGCTCACATGTAGCATCCAGTGTTACACTGCAGCTAAGAACACGTTCCATTAATTATTTTAATGAGACTTCGTTTTGAAATCGGAATGATCAGAATTATTTGTTAATTAATTGACGAGAACGAACCAGAATTGATTTGATCATCTTGTGCTTTCAGCTTTTAGTCCCACTACATTCAATCTTTGGACTCTGAGAACATTTTTACTTCTTTTAAAAAATCAAAGTGAAATGTTCTTCTTCTGTTTGCAGATGATGTTGATCATTTCATGAAATGTATATTTGACCTGTTGTATTACTTTGGTTTCTGAGAGCGGCCTTCTTCCTGTGTGCATGTGTCGACTGAAGCGTTTGCTCTCTAATCTTTGGACCCTTTACTGACTGTTGCTTTCCCCTAATACACTCTAAACATGCAACTTTATTTAACGTCACAACATTGAGTCACTTGTTTCTTCATGTTGAGTTCATAAATCTTTTCTTGTATCACAAAGCAGCGCTTGTTTTTAGTCGAGCTGCCTCGGTGTGAAACGTCTGCTTCACATTTTTACCTCCTTAGAAAAATAATTTCTGCAGGCAGATCATTTTCTTATTAATCGTAACACTTCCCCAATTTTATTTTAGAGAGCTGAAATCCACACACACACACACACACACACACACACACACACACAGATTGGACAGAGGCATTCTTGTCTATGATTCTTTATTTGTGTGTTTCATAGAGAACATTTAAAATGGTTCATACCCCCACAATAACTGACATCACTTCTCTGGTTTATAACACTGACACAGGAACAGGGGAACATGTACACAAGTACACAAACACACAGTCACGGCCCATCTACAGTGTTTTACTTCCCAAAAACCATAAATAAAAAAACAAGAGAAACATGAGACCCCGAGGACACACAGCCAAGGCCTGTCCCACTTTACAAAACGGTGCAGTAGCAAAGGAATGACCACGTCTACAAAAGTAACAAAAATGACCTTACAATCTATCGTTGTGGAAGAAGTGCTTGTTATATTGGAAGTTTTTTAAAAGGATATCAATATCAATGCCTAGAAAATCAGCAGTAAAAATAGCTCATCTCTGTAAAAATGTGCTAGCAGGACAACCCTTGGCTGTGGAGTTTTTTTATTTGTCACAAACTTTTTTCTTTTTTTTTTTTTACATTTTCAACTTCAATACAACAACAATAACACTGTTTCTTCTGAATACAAATATGTACAGAGACTTCCACTGGTTTCAAAATAATGCCCTGCACACTGATGCATTATCTATGATGAGATGATGAAGCTCTTCAGATCCTTCACAGAAACTGTCCGTGCAGTTTGGTACCTGAATGAGATCACAGTTTCTTTGTTTTGTATCTCAGTCACAAAGTGGCCTCTTTATATCTGCATGTAAAACATTTATGTCATTTCCCTACACATAATACCCCCCCCCCATATACCCCCCCACAACCCCCCTCCAAGAAAGTATTGGTGAACAGATCCAGACCCAATGTTGAAGCAGGTTTGCAGACTGTAAACATCCTGTATTGTGAAATGCGTGGAGTGAGAAAGGCACACATGATAAGACCACACAGCTTTAACTACAGCAGGGAGGGGGGGGCGAGGGGGCGAGGGGGGGGGGGGGGGGGCTTTTGGTTTTGCTCAGCTTGATGAAAAGTGCCACTCAACTGGACATGTCACCTCAGCTTCTCAGACTGGATATAAAAAGTGGACACGGCCTCTTTGTGTTAAACAGTGTCTCAGCCCTGCAGTCTCTCTAATGCCCAGCAGGGGGCGACTGCTACAAAAACAATCTGATTCTATAGAAGTCGATGAGAAAAGGAATTTCCACATGATTTGTTCCCTCAGTAAACGAATGAGTGTCTGGTCCGTAGTTTGCGTCTCAGCAGGAAGTTCGTTTAAGGTCGTATTCAGTAAAAAGCCAACAGAGGAGGATTCAGGGGGCGGCGGCCTGTGACGGGCGAGGCACGACCTGAGCCATCTCAGAAACATCTTGTTCAGTGTCACTGCGAGACACAGAGGTCAGCAGGTCAGATTTTAAGTATGTCTGTTTAATGCTAGCCAAAGATAGCATCCCAGCTAATATCACAGTTTCTGTAACTTACAGTCTCCGCTCGTTAAACAAAGTCAGCAAATGTTAGCTGACAACTTTGTGTTAGCTAGCCTCGAGCCTGTCTCCTGCTCCTGCTGCACGTCGGACTCCAAAAACACGAGACTGAGACAAAGAGCCAAACGCGAGGCCTTAAAGAGTACGACGGTGACATCACGGTGGCTACATCCACTTGTTATATACAGTCTCTGGTCTGTGTCGAAGTAGGAACCCGGATGTAGAGGTGTGCCCCCCTCCCTCTTTAAAAAGAGCAGGGTTTTGGTCTGGGCTGGTTTCCCTGAAAGAGTTAAATATATGTTAATCCCGGTGCTTTAGGGAAACTGGGCCCTGACCAGTTTGTTTGCTTATTGAGAAGAATAAACCTCCATCACTCAGGACTTTATGGAAATCAGAACACAGAGAGAGCGTGGGCGAACACACAACCGAAGGCTGCTGTTGCTCTCTCAGCTGACATTTCGTGAAAACACTCTGCTTTCATGGCCTCACTGTTATTCATTTACATACCTCAGTAGACAATTTCATCAAGCAGTTTAAAAGGGGTCATGCCATATCAAATAAGTTAGGAGAATATTCACAGTCTTGACACTCTCGGGTTGAATTCTCGTGCATTTCAACAGATGAGGAAAATGCTACTTTGTTAACCAAATGCATCAAAACTGTCTTTCCTGAGGAAAGGTTACACAACACATGAAGGGGGGGGGCTAAAGTCATAAAAGCTTTGACATTCTTTGAATGACGGACACATATTTATGCAACAAACGCCTCCTCCTGAAACAAGGGGGAGATTGTGTATCCCGGCAAATCAATTTCCGCCCTCCCACACACTCATCTCTTTTCACATGAGGCCTTGATCCAGCCGCTGCCAGCGCCTCCAGCCTCAACTGACCCCCCCCACCCCCACCCGGGTCACCTGAGAACCAAACTCTGCTTCCTGTCAATCTCTTTTGGTTTTTGTTTGGAAAAGAAACTTTTTAAACCCCCTGAATCAAAGAGACGTCTCTATCCAACGTGTTTTCTACGTGAAACAGGTGAGACGACGCCCCCCTCCCCCTCCCTCCCTCCAGCGGGGGGTGAATTCTTGCTATTGCTCGTGATCTATTGGGGTTGTTACAAGTCGAGACTCGAATGCTGGCATTTTCAACGGTTCTTCAGAAAGTGCACAAAGGAGTTTCATTCTACGCTAAAAGCACATGAACAACATGCCTTTGACATCAGAGTTACACACAGTTCATACTGTACATCACAGCAGCTGCAACAGAGCAGAGGCGGGTTACACTAGCGCCTCCTACTGGATGGTTTGAACATCACAGAGCGAGCAGGCCTCACCAGCAACAACACAATAACTGCACACAGACTACAGCCGCGTTTCCACCAGCAGTACCTGGAGCCACTGTTCAAGGACTGAAAGGTTCCATCAGGTCTTTATGGTCTACATTTACACTGAGGTCTAAAGATGCTGGAAAATGAAGCAAATGAGTCTGCTGACGTGTGAACGCGACCTCTGAAAGCTGCAAGTACTCGATCAATCAGAACCGAGTACCGAGCTGCAGGTCCCTTCAGAAAGTGCTTCCACCCAGCAGGGACCTTCTGGGGACACAAGTCCCTGGAACTTTACTCAGACCCAGGTCCCTGCAGGTGAAAGAACCTCCTGAAGTCCCCGGTCCGTGGAGAAAGTTCCTGCTGTGGAAACGCAGCTTGTGTGCAGAACATTATTCAGAGGCATCATCTTTTTTTTTACTGTACATGAACTCACATGACAACCAGCTAGTTTCAGATTCAGTAGAACAACAAACAGCAGATGTTTCTGACATTTCTGCATCAAGGACAGACAAAGAAAGGAACGAGGAAAGGAAAGGAAACCTATAAAACACGCGTACTGTTTCATCAACGCCTACTTTGCTTCAGCTTGACTGAATGGTGTGTTTAAAGCCACAGTTCAGCAGGTCTTTGTGATATTAAATAAGGTGTAACTGCCTCCTTTTGATAATGACTCACATCTCTTCTACACAGCCAGCAACGCTCTGATCAGGTAATACAAGAGAAGAAGAGCAAGTCAACAATTACACTGGAAAAATATATGTATGTTTATATTCTTATATATAGCATCTTTAAAATCTATTTATACAGAATGTATATATCGTGTACTAATGGCCATCTTGGCAGAGAAATAAAGGCATCTGAAACGATCAGCACTCTGACGTCGTGGTCGCTCCGGGACCAGACATTGGTACATTGCAGAAATGCGAAGAAGAATCAGGAAAGAAAGTGAGCTCTCTTTTTTCTCTTTTTCTTTTTTAGTGGCACTTTGTGCATCAAAAAATTAAAATCTAGAGTAAGGCTACAAGGGTGTGTGTGTTTATCTGATAGAAGTTAGTCAAAGGAGGCTTTCCTACAGTATCCTGGAGGGTCAGATATGTCGCTGTGTGTTGTACGTCCAGCCTGAGCCTCTGCTGGAACACAGCCAAAGTAACAGAATAAACTCAGCCTATGGTACATCACAGAGTTTGTGGGTGAGCCAGAGCTGGCCGCTACAAAGCGCTCGGTAGAGGTA
>NW_027211637.1:637500-665000 GCF_022749685.1 Semicossyphus pulcher
ATGTGTCATGGAGTCGTCTGAGTGACGTCTGAATGCAGATGCTTTATAATTCATTCAGGCTCTTTTTAAAGCACGTCCTGTATCTGCTGCAGTGTGCTCTGAGGAGCCTATTTTCCACTAAAGAGATATGTCTACTACACAGATTCAGTTTCATTTCACATTTACATGAAGTGATTGAAGTGAAAGCGAAGCCAGATGCAGAAAAACACCGTGACAGATGCAGCAGCAGCAACAAAAGATGAGTTAGCGTCAGCAGAGCGGAGCAGTGTGGCTGCACGCTGTCAGCAGCAGTGAAGTGAAGTGGCAGTGAAAAGGCAGTGAAGGTGTAGAGCACACATACTTGAGTTCAGGGGTGTGGGCCGCCATGAGGGACCGAAGGCTCTTATCAGCGAGAGGACACCCAGATAGACTGAGAGGAAGAGCGAAGGACGGGCGGAGGAAGAGGAGAGCGAGTGAAAGGAGAGAGGAGAAAGAGTGAGTGAAGGGAAATCAAGAATGCGAGGCATACCAAGGTCATTTAGGAAGAAGAGGACAGGCGGCAAGAAGTAAATTACTGATGCATATCAAAGCCAATGACCGTCTGTGCTTCCCGGGCTCACGCTACATTATTGCCTCTGGCATGTCGGGATCAAATAAAAGATGTGAATTAGTCGAGGTGAGACGCTTTGGACTCTCAGCCTCAGCAGAGCTCACATTTCACACCAGAGCTTTTATGTGCGGCAAAGAACTACAAATGGTGCCTACCTGCGATGGGAGGCGTAGTTTCCAGTGATGTGACCGCTGCCATCACAGCCAGGTGTGGGACACCTGAGAGGGGGACACACAGAGACAGAGGTATTACAAAGGGAGAAATGTGTGTCCTTTTCCATCCTCCATATTTGTAGTTTTTAGTTGTTCTCAGAGGATCAGTCTCATTGTTAAACATGACACCTGCTAAACATTAGCATGTTAGCATGATCACAGTGAGCCAGTTAGCTCAAAGCTAGCTCCTGGTCACTTACGCCAGCAGCTCTTTCTTGGCGTCCTTTGGCTGGAACTTGACCTTGAAGCTCGGGGTGGTGACCTCTCCCGGGTACTTCCTGTCCTCCAGACAGTCCTGCATCATGTCACAGTCCTCGGGGTCGGAGGACACGTACGAGTGGCCCGTGTGCTCCATCTGACAAATGATATACAAACAGAAGATGAGTACAGATGTGATCATCATGTTTCTGCTTCTTTACTTCCTGTCTGCGTGATGTCTTTGTCGTGATCCTTTGCACACGTGTATCGAGTATAGAAGGTTTGCAGAGCACCGTGTGCACACACGTCTCTGCTCTGATCCCTTTCTTACACTTCTGCAGACAAGTGATGCAGAGTGTCCTCATAAAAAATTTAAACTCAAAGCTCTTTATATATTTCTTTTGAAAAAGTTCAAAGGAGCAAAAATTTGCATATGCCAAAGTCAGGATGGTGCAATCTACCTGACACACCACCTCTGTTCCACAGAGCAGTGTTTTAACTGTACAGAAACTCTGGTGTTTCAGAGAAACACATGAATAATAGAGAGAGGAAGAGGGGACAGGAAAGAAGGCGAGGGAACGAGAGGAAGACAAAGTGATGTAAACAAGTTAAACAGCTCACGGCCACTTTACTCTGTTGTTATTTATGTTGCAACACTTCCTCTGTGATTGACTCCACAGGAAACAGCGTGTTCTCTAATCGCACTGACCTCGTCCAGTTCCTCCTCCCTCTGGCGGTTGGGTTTGGTGTAATCCAGAGGCCCCTCCCACTCCTCCTGCTTGTAGGCGAGAAGGTTTGGTGATGTCATCCCGCTGCCGTGATGGAGCGAGGAAGAGGAGGAGGAGGGGTCCGGGGAGCGGACCCCGGGGCTGGTGCCGGACAGACTGCCCTCATGTTTAATGGGCTTCTTCATGCTCAGGTCCAGGGTGCCGTTCTCGTCCACCTCGATGTCCATGTCCTGCAGACGACACACAGACACAGGACTGAGATCAGCATCGCAACATCACCTGAGCACAGGTTCAGTAACTGCCTCTGTAAAGAGTCTGAAAATGTTCAATAACTCGTTTTAAGATGATTGATTGTTGTCTGATGGTCGCCATCTTTTTTGGAGCCTGCAGTTACGACTTTGGCAGGTGTGTTCTGAACATGTGCAGGCAGACACACAGCAGCTCCCACCTGTCACTCAAAGAGGCCACGCCCCTTGATACGAGTCCATTGCAGACCTGCACACATGTTTCAGAGAGGATCTGATTTCAGACTCAACTTGTGTTGTGGCGTTATTGATTCATCCTCCTTCACCTGAGTATAACACCTCCTCCATCTCCTCAGCATGCTGTAATGATATCTAATGTATGCTGGTGATCCTCTGCCAGCAGCAGCAGCGTCGAGCTCTGCGTCTGTTCTCCTGCCAGCTCCATCACAGAGCGCAGAGACGAGCCTGTTCTCTTCTAACACGGAGCGCACATGAGCTGGTCAGGGGCCAGAACGAACCGGAGGGTTAGAGGAGAGAGAGCGGGAACAGATCCCAGATCGCTCCCTGCTTGATGAGCTCGGGGTTTTAATGTTTCAATACAGGAGTTAACTCTGATTCCAGATCAGTCCTGGTTTATCTGAGCTGTGTTACTGCGCGGCTCGGCCTGCTCTTGGATCAGTGCCTCGCTGAACAACACCTCACTCTGCCCGGCCGCCACAGACATTAATCTTCACTTCTTATCTCCTGAAACCATGTCAGGAAATCGAAAAATGATGAAGCAGTCACTTTCTCTCCTCTGTGAGGCAAAAGGGCTTTTAAAAATCACAATATGGGGGAAAGTGGAGCTCCAATTACACCTCCTGTGCACAGAGAGGGAGAGGCACAGAGAGGGAGGCAGAGGGAGGAAGAGAGGGAGATAAAAGAGAGCAAAAAGAGATGTGAAAAGAAAATGAAAGACAGAGTGGCGGGGGCGGAGGAAAGAGTGGGAGATCCGTCCGGCAGATAATGAAAAAAGGCTACCTGGTGGAAAAGTAATCCAGGGAACTGGCAGTCAGCCAAATTCAATAACAACATGAAAAGTGTGTGGGATGGAGGGATGAGAGGATGAAAGAGGACGGCAGAGGTGATGCAACTGCATCTCAACACCATCCTGTTGCTTCAAGCCAAAGTCTCCCGATGATAAAGTCATGCAGAGAGGAGGGAGGAGGAGGAGGAGGAGGAGGAGAGAGAGAATGTGTTGGGTGGAGGAGGAGGAGAGGGAGAAAAGGAGGAGGATGGGAGAAGGAAGGTGGAGGAGGGAGGAGGGAGAGAAGTTGAAAGGGGATTGCGGAAGATGAGAGGAGAAAAGGAGGGAGCAAAGGAGGAGGAGATAGGGCAGGAAAGGAGGTGAGGAAAAGAGAGGGAAGGAAAGAGATAGAAACTGAGAAAAGAGGAAACAAGAGGGGTGGAGCAGAAAGGAGAGGAGAGAGAGAAGGTGGGAGGGCAGGAGGAGGGAGGAGGAGGAGGAGGAGAGAGAGAATGTGTTGGGTGGAGGAGGAGGAGAGGGAGAGAAGTTGAAAGGGGATTGCGGAAGATGAGAGGAGAAGAGAGAAAAGGAGGAGGGAGGAGAGGTAGGAAGAAGGGAGGGTAGAAGAGAGGAAGAGGAGGAGGAGGAGAAGGAAAGGAGGAGAGGAAAAGAGAGGGAAGGAAAGAGATAGAAACTGAGAAAAGAGGAAACAAGAGGGGTGGAGCAGAGAGGAGAGGAGAGAGAGAAGGTGGGAGGGCAGGAGGAGGGAGGAGGAGGGAGGAGGAGGGAGGAGGAGGACATGAGAGAGGAGAGGAGGGAGGCGAGGAGGCCCGCTGATGAGCGGTCACAGTGAGCTGAACGATGGATCCAGTCTGTGACTCTCAGTAACACACCTGTGTGTTTGATGTCGTACCTTGTTGTGGGGTTTGGTGCTGAGGTTCTCGGGTTTCTCCCAGCAGCGTGTCGACAGGTTCAGGATGGCGGTGGCGGCCATGTGAGCCGCCTCGGCATCATGGGAGTAATCGTAGGCCAATGAGGCGCTCTTCCCGTAACCGTGGAGACTGAGGCTGGGCGACACACACTTGGGGAACGAGGGCTTAGCTGATGGAGGACAAAAGGTCAGCTTTAGATCGGGTGTAGAAACATTCACCGTGTGTATACAGCAGTTCATCCCACACTCATGTCCCTACGCTAAAACTGAAGCTAAAGGCAGCAGTTGGTTAGCTTAGCTTAGCATAAAGAATGGAAACAGTTGGCCTGGCTCTTTAGAACGGCAAATCAAGCTACCAGCATCTCTGAAGCTCCTTACTCACACAATCTATCCTTTTTGTTTCGTATGAGACGTCACACATTCACAGCTTTGGCGTTTTGGATGTCGCCTTCTCGTTATGGAGAAGTTAGCAACTTGTCAATCACAGGTAGCCCCGCCCCTAACCCTCTCCTGCTTCGTGGTGTTTATGGAGCATCATGAAATGAACATCACGTGTTGAAGATGAACTCATGAGGAAAATGTTGTACGTGTGAATCTGTGCACTTTCTGGTCTCTTTCCTGAATAACGGCGTGTCTCATTATTTCTGCACGAACAGAAGAACAAAGCGGATCGCTGTCTCACTTTTGAAGGCTTTGGGTGAGGTTTCGCTGGTGGGCATCTTTGGAGCAAGCATGCGCTTCCCGAACACTTGGGCGTCGAAGCTTGCATAATCGAAGGACACCTTGGAGTACTTCTCCAGCTCCTTGGCCAGGTTGGCGCGGGGCGTGGTGGGCGCCATGTTGGGCCTGTAGCTGCCGAACGGGGGCACCTCGAGCTGCTTCACGAAACACATGGGCCTGTGAGGGGGGAGAGAGAGGGCGTCAGGGTGGGAGGATTAAGACAAAATTAAGCAGAATAGACCTGCAGAGATGGGATATAAAAGAGGGTTGGTGCAATAAAGAGTCACACAATCATCACAAAAACAAATAGAGAGAGGAGAGAGAGAGGGGGAGAGAGGGAGGCAGAGTGACACAGAGAGAGTAAAGATAGGGGCAGCGGTGTACTTAGCAGGAGTGCAGCAGGATTAAAAGCTCTCTTATCAGCAGAGGGCACATTTGCATGTTGTACAGCATGGAATTTATGAGCTTTAAGCCCTCTCGTTTTCCTGGAGAGCCCTGGCTTTTGTCAGACCTGTTGGCGTAAATCCACTGATAGACCGGGGGGAGGCGGGAGGGCGGGGGAGAGGAAGGACAGAGGAGGAGGAAGAGGAGGAGGGGAGAGAAGGAAGGGGGAGGTGGGGGACAGAGGTGGACGTCTTCTTTCACCAGAGGGCATATCACAGTCTCTCCAACCACGCGCTCATTAACAGCTTCATGAGCGGCCTGCAGTCTCCCTGCCGTCACACCTGAGGGCGGCACTGCGGAGCAGGTTCAACCAAACCTGAAGCCCCCGTCAGAGATAACAGGTATCATCCTGTCTCTGTGAACCTGGTGGCTTCAGGCTCAGTGCACGCTCACATCAAAGGAGAGGGCTGGCGCGTCATGCGACCCTTCATGCGGACGCCCGCTTCAGTCAGGCTGTTATCATGAACAGACAAAGGTGTAAGAAACAGCAGCAGCACATGAGAGCTCAGTGTGACTGTAACCTCGCAGCACAGCCTCAGATCGGGAGCAGGGATCTCACAGTGCGAACGTGCAGCAGTGATCACAGAGGATTTCTGCCTCTTTGTTTATCCAACATGGATTCTTCCAGAACACGTCGGCAGGAGGAATCCTTCAGCCCGACTCATTTTAATAACAATCTGAGAACAACAAAGCCCGCCTTATTATGTTTTAATCCTGCATGCTTTGTCCGACCACTGATGAGCTTTTCCTCAAGGAAAGCAATTATTCCCCCCCCCACACACACAATGCCCCAACAACTCCCATAATTAGCTTATCGGCTGCATTATTAATTAAAATACCAACGAGGAAGAAGAGTGTGGACATAATAGCAGAGTCTGGCTCAGTTCATTATCATTCTTGTGGCCGTGATCACGCTGCTGACCGGCTCAGGAGATGAAGAGATCTCAGTGACAGTAATGATCAGACCGCCAGCCTGAATGCTCCAAGACCCCCTCGTTACTCTCAGCCAATCACAGGCCAGCAGCAGCTCTCAGGAGAGTTGAGCAGCTGATCTCTGGAGCTGTGACTCTGACAGACGTGTGAAAAAGCACAACTGAAGAATTTACAGAGACGTTATCGTGTTCTTTGAAGTCTCATTGACAGCATCATTATTCGTGTGCTCAGTCTTATGGAGAACTCGTCTGATGACCTTCACTGCCTTTTGTTGAGACGGTTCGTGAAGCACTTGATGGGACAGGTGTGTGCTGACCCACCTGAGCACTCTGTCGTTGGGACTGCCTTTGAGGAGCTCGCTGCCGGGGGACAGAAGCTGCTTGTCGTGGCTCTTGGACAGTTTCTCTGCAGCAGCGATGGGGCATCCAGAGAGACTGCAGACAGACAGGAGGAGAGAGAATATCAAAAGGAGGGCATGTTGCTGACCGAGTCAATCTGCCTCACGCTGATGTGGACCGACACATTCGCTGTCCTGCATACATGAATATACAAGCTTGCAAATATAGAATCTCTGTGCATAACGCTCTGATCTGCAGAAACACACACTGAGACACAAACACGCTTTAAAACAGACCCTGTGATGTGTGTGTGTAAGTACCTGCGGTGTGTGTTGCGGTTGCTGTTAACATGGCCCTGGCCGGTGCAGCCGGGAGTCGGACACTTCAGCACATTCTCATGCATCGCCAGAACTGAGGAGGAGACAGAGTTTATGTTCACACACGGTTTAAACTATTCACACGTCTCCTGTGTTTAACATCCCGAGGACAGCTCCTGTTTCTCGGTAACTTCATGAGATCCTGATTAAAGTGAGACAACATGTGAGTAAACTGTGACCCCTCGGTCAGCAGCGGGGGGCTGTCTGTGCCGTCACTTCTTCTGCTCTTATTTTCATGTTGAACGCAGCAGAATGAAACTCACTCTCGGGGGGGATCCTGTCCTTGTGCGGACAGCCTGACAAGCTGCGGTGGTGGGGGTACAGACCGGTCACATGACCTGTCCCATCGCACCCCGGGGTGGGACACTTGATCTCCCTCTTCTCTGGCCTGCTGCTCTCTGGGTGGAGGAAGAGGAGGGATGAGGAGAGGAGGAGAAGGAGAGATAGGAGGAGAGGGGAAGGTGGGATGAATAAGGAGGACAAAAGCGAGTGGTTAATGCCATCAGACGGTCTGCTCGGCTGAGCGTGAAATCCAGACATATTTCAGACAACTGTACAAAAGCAGCACCATCTGGATCGGCTGCTCATGTCTGATGTATCTGTGAAGGCCAGAGGTGGTTTGTACAGCCGTCTTAATGTGATTTATATGTTTCTGTAAATGCTTTCAGGGATGAAATACTATCAAACGTATGAAAGATTACAGCGAAGGCGACCTACTTCTGCTGCACGCTCTGATGACTCGTAGCTCTCCTGCTACACTCGTCTGACTTATCAAAGATCTCGTTTGGATCTCAGAGAGAAAAAAACCCAGAAATACACCAGGAGGGAATCACACCACTGTAATTAAAGAAGCCCACTCCTCCTCGATGCTGCTGGAGGAAGGCCAGCCCGCATCACCAGAGAGAGGAGAAGAAGCAGCGAGAGGACGGTGTGATGCTCTATTGGCCTTCAAATTGAATGTTAACGAGACATGCATCTCCTAATTAGCTCTGAGCAGAACAGGAGCATCACCACAGGGGGGAGGCGGGGCCGAGGAGGGCAGCACCATGTGATCACACTGATGCTGCACTGAGGAGTGTGACAGGCGGGCAGCGAGCCAGCTGTGACACACACGCAGCATGTAAACAAACACTCAGCCGACTGTGGAACAACCTGCCCTCTTCCTCCTCCTCCTCCTCTTCCTCCTCACTCGTCCTCCCTCCTGACTCTCTGTTCCACTTCCTCTCCCCTCCTCATGCAAGTCTATTCAGCTGGAACGTGTTCTTCCCCGCCACAATAAGAGCAGGAGGATCTAAAGAGCGCTGTGTGACTCAGCACTGTTTGATCAGAACACTGTGTTTGTTTCAGACACTTTGTGCTGCACATGTTCTTCTGCTCGCTCATCGTCAGGACGCCGGGACAGAGGACACGCTCTCTAGATAAAGTCACTTTACATTCTGCTATAACAATAACTAGCATTAGCATTAGTCAGCATCGCTGTGATTATCTGATGTTATATAATCACAGTAATGATCACTGTGTTTCTGTCAGTGCTCCAAACTATGGAGTCACAGGAAGGCCAAAACAATGATTCATGTATAGAAGAAAATAAACTTGGAGACAAAAAGAATCAAATATAATAAGAAAGTTTTTTCACAGATATTTGTTATTTTATGCAAATCAATTTATTGTGTATATTTTTCATTCACTTATAAATCTTTTCTGCAATGTATTTATTTGAATATGTATTTATTTACATATTTCCCTTTCTTAAGCTTTAACCTGAAGGGTCCAATCTGTCAATCATCTTTGGGCGGGTCCAAAGATGAAAAGAAAAAAGGATATAAATTAAATGGATGTATTCCTCTTTATGTCTCATCTTTATTTTCTTACTTTTTACAGATTCATTGTTTTTTGGCCCTTCTGTGACTCCATACTCAGCCAGCTCAACCATCACGGGCCAAAACAGGAACCCTCACATGTTATGTTGGTAGCTGAAGGGCCTCAGCGGGCTCCGTACAGTGACTCCATGGTCAGCTCACTGTGACCCATCACGTACCATGCTCCACGCCTGAACTGTGACCCATTTCTAGCAGGTGTGTCTCATGTTGGACACAACACCAGTTAAGCCCACCCTGAGCCCAGTGACAGCCCATCCAACACAGGTGAGGCCATTTTTTCCACCTGGCTGTCTAGCTTGTAGCTTGTGGAGGAAAGCCTTTTATAGTAGATGAATTTTCAGATGTCTGAGTGTCCTTGAAATCAACACCAAGGTGAGGACTCTGCTTAAAGCAGCACAACCAGGTGATGCCCCTGTACCTTTAAATAAACCAAGAGAACTGAATGTTGCTGATGCACGCTTTAGCTCAGCTCTCATACATGCTGTGTCTCCACTCTGTCCTACCTTTGCCGAAGTAGCTCTTGCGCAGGACGTCCAGGTGTTTGGGCCTGTCGTCCATGGTGAAGTATCTCTGGTGGTGGAGGTCGGGGCCACAGAGCAGCTCTCGGGGCCCGGCCGGCTTCACCTGCTCCGCCTTCAGAGCGATGGCTTGCTCCAGCAGGCCCAGGTTCCCCCTCGTGATGTCGAACATCTCCGACTCGTCCGTCACCGTGGAGCGCTGCGACAGGCTGTCCTCGTCGTCCCGCTCGTCGTCCCCGTCCACATCGTCAAAGTCCTTGTCCTCGGACTTATCGGACCGGACCTCGATGATGTCGGGGGAGGTCGAGGACGAGGCTTTGTGCAGCTTGAAGTTCTCTCCTCGGATGTTGGGGAAGAAGTCCTCCAGCGGACTGGCTCTGAAGCTGAGAGGAGGACTGGACTTGTAGCTCTGAAGAGGTTTGTGGGAGTCATACTTGTGGAGAGGACTGACTCTGTGGGAGTTGTAGTTTTCTGGGGGACTGACTCTGTGGGAGTTGTAGTCCTCTGTGTGTGTTCCCTGAGCGGCGGCGGTGCTGGTGATGGTGCGGACGGCAGTTGGCACATCAGAAACGGGCAGAATGTTGTGGTCCTCCTTCTCCTCATCCTCCTCCTCTTCTTCTGCTGGAGAGTCCGGCCTCTGCTGTGCCGGCGCCTCCTCCTCCTCCTCCTCCTCCTCCTCCTCCTCCTCATCTCTGATCTGTTCAGTCAGGTACAGGTGGTTCTCCTGGCTCACCTGGTCTCCTTCCTCCTTCTCCGCTGCCTCCTTCTGCTCAACAGATGACTGTTCTGATACTTGAACTCTGTGTGCCTCCTCCTCCTCATCCCCCTCCTCTTCCTCCTCCATGCCCCCCTCCTCCTGCTCGTCCTTTACTTCTTCACCCCGTTCGGCTGCCACGGCGATATCCTCCTCAGTCTCCATAGCAACAGGCTGCTGAGGGGCCACGGTCGGAGCGCTGTTGTCGGTGGAGGAGAGAGGAGAGACTCGGCCGAGGTGGAGGAGAGAGTTGGCCACCTCCTCGGCGCTCTGAGAGGGAGACGGACACTCGTCTGCAGGTGGCGCTGCTGCATGCTCGGGTTCGATGATCACACATTCTTCTTCTGTGGAAACAGAGGTGATGATGTCAGAGTGATGTCACACAGTGAGTCACACAGAGAGCTGCTGTCAGCCTTATCTCTGACTTCATCCTGCCTGATAACATTCACATGAGGGATAAAAACACCTGCTCTGAGCCTGCACGTGTGTCTCAGCTGCCCCTAGTGGCTGTTAGGAGGCACTGCAGCTCTCTTCCTGATACATGTGTTGTGTGTACATGAACCTTTTTTTTTACATGGATCGAACACGAGAAATGCCAGTAAACATGCTTCATTGTTACGAGGAGCACAAGATCATAACGTGAAGTTTCTAGTTTCGTCTTTGGCTTCGGTTTTATCTGATACCAGGTTACCATGCCTACCTTCATCAGCTGCAAGCGTCTCCTCCTCCTTCTGATATGTCTCTGCTTCCCTCTCCTCTTCCTCCTCCTTCTGTGTCTCCTCCTCCTGTTTATGTCCATTTGTCTGTCCATCCTGTGCCTCCTCCTCTCTCTCCTCCTCTACGCCTGCCTCCCTCTCCTCCCCCTCCTCCTTGGTCTTCTCTTCATCCTTCTCTCCCTCTCCCTCGGCCTCGCTGCTGGCGTCGCTCTCTGCGCTGAAGCCATCGTCGAGTGCCAGTTTCAGGGGGTGGGACTTCCTCTTGGAGGCGGGTCGCTCTGCATCCTGCTCCTCCTGCTCGGCCTCCGCTTCCTCTAGGCGGCGCTTCCTGGCGATGGGGCAGCCCAGAACGCTGCGGGAGGAACAGAGAAGAAGAAACAGGGTCAGAAACTCTCTAACATGCTCAGGTAAACTTCATGCAGCTCGTCGGGTCCATGAGTGACTTGAAGCAGCGTGATGGAGGGCGGGGCTGTTTGTTGTGACATGAAAAAGGATGGATGAATAAACACTGGTGGCCTGGGGGGGGCGCCATGCAGCTTGCTCACACATCACAACCAATCTCAGCCAATTGAGTGGAACGTTTAATGAACATCTTGTGTGGAGAGGCGGGCGAGGCAGCGGAGGGTGAAATCCAATAAACTCCCTCTCAGTCTCACCTGGGAGACGCCGGGGGGGTGAGGGGGGGTTTGGGGACGATCTATAAACAAAGTGCATCTGAAATTGGCCGCTGAACGAGTACACATGTAAACAGATAGCTAATATCTGCCCCTCAATAAAGAGGAGTCACAAGCCAGTGAGCCGCCCCGAGTCGAGTCTCACAGGGTCTCTGAGAGGGGGGCGGGGGGGGGGGTAAACCTGAAACCACTGCCGTCCAATGAAAACGTTTCTGCCTTGACTCATTGAGTCAGAGGATGTGGGAACAAAACAGCTTCTGTCTCAGGCACCTGATGACTTGGCCCCATGCGTCACTCAGTGTCCTTAAACATGCTCACATCACAGCACACACAAACAATGGATACAATCAATAATCTCATTTTTTTTAATCTAACAATAAACAAATGGAGAAACACCTGGTGCTTATTTTCCCCTTTTTCTCCTACATTGTGGATTTTTCCTGTTTGGGAATCAAATAAATCCTCCTGAAGAATCTCAACCGAAGACAGACGTTTGTTTTGTGTTCATATGTTCATGAGCTATCAGTGAGCTGAAGGACAGGTCATTATTTTAGGGCGTCTTCACATGAAGCAAGAATCTGTATCGAGGGACCGGAGTCATGGTGTCTGTGTTATGGTTTCTGTTTGTAGTCCGAGAGGTGTCGGCCAATCAGGTTTGAGCTTTGGTTGAAAGCAGGAAACAGATGAAGAACATGTTAGCTGACATGTAACCCCAGAAACCATCAGCAATTATCTGATGTCCATTTAGCGTTTTATTAACCTCCATATAATGAAGCTGCAGCAGGCAGCAAGTTAGCTTAGCTTAGCCTAGCATAAAGGCTGTAAACAGGGGGAAAGTTAGCATGGCTCTGTGCGTGTTAAGCTCACTGATTACTGACGTTGTGTGTAACAGGAGGTTTTGGGCTCAGGCAGGAGCAGCGATGCTGAGGGACTTTCTTTAAGGGACGTGATGATGAGGAACACCGTGTGACAAGGACACACCATACCATCACAGTGTTACATGTCTGTCTCTGTGAGCGTGAAACACGACGGATTATAAAATGTGACTTTCTATCGGACAGGGTTGAAAACGGATTCCAGCATTTATGCTAAGCTACGCTAACCAGCTGCCAGCTTAGCTTTATAGTTAAAGTGATGGTTTAAACTAACTCTTATTGAAAGTGAAACAGTTTGAAATTCTTCGTTTAAAGAAGAACAATGAGACGTGGCAGAGAGACAGGTGGACAGACAGACAGAGAGGAAGGACAGACAGAGGGCGGGGTTTGATCTGCCCTACCTTCTGTGTCGTGAGTATCTCCCACTGATATGGCCGGAGCCAGAGCATCCGGGGGTGGGGCAGCTGGATGGGATGGATGGAGGTTAGAGATATGTTTAAAGACACGGTGCATTTTAGTCCCTGAATGCAGAAGCAATGATCAGCTCGACTTCAGAGTAACATGCAGACTGAGCTCACATGCACATGCACAGAGATATGCCCCCCCCCCCCTATCAGTCCAGCAGACACAGAATGCATGCATGCAGCCAGAACATCATCATCATCATCATCATCATCACACATGTATCACACACATCATACTGTGTGTTGTACATCAACCCGGCCTACATCCTGTTGGTGTGAGCGATACGGATCAGCCCAGACCTGCTGCAATTTCCCCTCTCTCTCTCTCTCCCCTCTCTCCCTCCCTCCCTCTCTCTCCCCCCTCCCTCTCTCTCTCTCTCCCCTCCCTCTCTCTCTCCCTCCCCTCCCTCTCTCTCTCCCCTCTCTCCCTCCCTCCCTCCCTCTCTCTCCCCCCTCCCTCTCTCTCTCTCTCCCCTCCCTCTCTCTCTCTCCCCTCTCTCTCCCCCCTCCCTCTCTCTCTCTCTCTCTCCCCTCCCTCTCTCTCTCCCCTCTCTCCCTCTCTCCCCTCTCTCCCTCCCTCCCTCTCTCTCTCTCTCTCCCTCTCTCTCTCCCTCCCTCTCTCTCCCCCCTCCCTCTCTCTCTCTCTCCCCTCCCTCTCTCTCTCTCCCCTCTCTCTCCCCCCTCCCTCTCTCTCTCTCTCTCTCCCCTCCCTCTCTCTCTCCCCTCTCTCCCTCTCTCCCCTCTCTCCCTCCCTCCCTCTCTCTCTCCCCTCTCTCTCTCTCCCCTCCCTCCCTCTCTCCCCTCTCTCCCTCCCTCCCTCTCTCTCCCCCCTCCCTCTCTCTCTCTCTCTCCCTCTCTCTCTCCCCTCTCTCCCTCCCTCCCTCCCTCTCTCTCCCCCCTCCCTCTCTCTCTCTCTCCCCTCCCTCTCTCTCTCTCCCCTCTCTCCCTCCCTCCCTCTCTCTCCCCCTCCCTCTCTCTCTCTCTCCCCTCCCTCTCTCTCTCCCCTCTCTCCCTCCCTCCCTCTCTCTCTCTCCCCTCCCTCTCTCCCTCCCTCTCTCTCCCCCCTCCCTCTCTCTATCTCTCTTTTGACTCAGGTTGCTATGACCCCTCAGGACGGCTCATTTCAATTCTCATTAACTTCCCCCAGCAATTGCCCTTTATTACTCCAATTATCCTTATTATTAATTTCACTTATTAAAAAATGCTGCATTAGCATTTTAAATGAGCCGCTCTCTGCTCTACCTGCTACTTCCTCTTTTTTCTTCGCCCAGAAAAGACTTTTTGGAGTGCCGAGCACAGATCGATGCTCGCAGGTGAAGTGTGACAAAATGAGAGAGGATGGAAAAATAATTTAGAAGGAGGACAATGAGCTTCATGAGCACTGAGGCCCTGAGAGCCGCCACCTGGGGGGGGACTAGGAAGGAAGGAAGCTAACTCCTCTCTCCTCGTGCCGCTTCCTTCGATCGCACTGTAAAAAGATCACACTCCTCTTTCAGTGCTTCTACTGTATGTGTTCATGGCAGGAAATAGCAAAAGGCTGCGAGGGATCAATATGAGCCTGTCGGAGGAGCTGACCACGAGCCGAGAGCAGCTGATGATACCAAATCAAAAAACAGAAATATACAACATCATCTAAAGAAGCACCGAGAGAGAGAGTGAGAGCGCCGGGGGCTGAACCGCGGTGCACATAAAAGAACTTTATGAAAGGGATTTGCACAGAGATGAAGGTGTTTCCTTACCTCAGCTCTTGTCCTACGAGCTCAATAGGAACTGAGAGAGAGAGAGGGGGGGGAGAGAGAGGGGGAGGGAGAGAGAGGGGGAGGGAGAACAAAGGTGAACGACTGCTCAGAAAGCCGCGCTGCTAAAAAGAAACTCAGATCAATAAATCACAAATGCATACGGATCCCATGAGGCCTCCTCAGAGAGGCTTACACACCGCTGGCTGCATGATCAGGAGCACAACACACCTACACACACACAAACACACACGCTAAACAAACAGGCTGCACAGACACACTGTATGAAACACACACACACACACACACACACACACAGAGGAAAAAACCTAAATCAGCCGAATTCCAGCGCTGTTCAGAAGGAAGTGACAATTAAACGCAGACGTCAGCAATAAGAGCAGATTAATTGTTGCACTTTAGTTTCATAACGAGCGAAATGAAATTAAAAAGGAAAGTGGCGTCATCAGAGGAAAACTGCTTCTGTTTCTGGGGCGACTTATAGTAATTACCTTCAAAACATAAATCGAGCTCTGCACAAAAACAACACGCACACACACGGACACACACGCACACGCACGCACACACGGACACACACACACACACACACACACACACACAGAGGCATCGATTGGGAGTTGAGCGATAGAATGAGTTTGGAGAAATATCCTATTTTCATTTGCAGCAAACGAGAAAACAATACGATCCAGGAGACTTCAGAACGAGCTCCCGTATCACACACATTAATCACATGTCAGAAAGAGCTGCGTATCAAAATACACACACACACACACACACACACACAAACACTCAAACTGTTGATGTGTGTGTGTGTGTGTGATCTGAGTTTCTCTGTCTTTCATCATGCAGTGTGAATGACTGGACGCCTTCCTGAACGAGCTGTGAACTGTTGCTCTGCTGTCTCGCTTCTAAACATCAAACACACACACACACACACACACACGTGTTTATTCCACTTTAGAATCAGTCTCTGAGGTTCGATGGGTACCATCAGTGGAGGTGTCCCTGCCTCGTTGTGTGCTGCGTGTATCTGATCACATGAATGTGTGACCTTACATTAAACAAACTGACTGATGCAGAATATTTGAGGTTTCATACTCTTTGTGCTTTAATAAAAATAAAGCGCGCAGCTGGACGTGTAAATAAAGTTTTTAATGATTGATTCTTCCTGTGTTGAAGCTTATTGATCACACATCTGCAGAGACCTCGTGGCATCTCTTCTTGCACTTTAGAGACGCTCCCTCACACAGACCAGCGGGAGGTAAAAATAAGACGAGCGCCTGTGAGCTGCCCAACAAGTCTGACGAAAACTGATGCAAGCTTTTCCAGGACGATCTCTGCAGCGTGTTTCAACACTGAAGCACAAACCGGCTGCACCTTCATGATGTGAGCTCGCAGCCTGTCTGTTAACACCTGATGGAAACCAGCCAATCAGGAGACTCTGACGTCTGGAGGTGCAGCGAGCGCTTCATCAGTGATAACAGTGAGTTAGGATAAGAAGCGGTTTGTGTCCATCCTTCAGCTGTTCATTGGAGTTATGTGTTAGCCTCCCCTTCTGTTACAGTGTACGCACACACACACACACACACACACACAGAAATACATGCATGCACACGTGAACACACTCGGGCTGTTACAAACACTCACCTCTGATTCCTTTGGACCGCGTGCGAGTTCTCTTGTCATCACCCTCCACACTCATCTGAGACAGAAGAGAGACGGTCAGAGGCATCGACGTGTAACGCTCTGAGTCATGAGCATCAGAAACACACTGAGCTGGATTCATGCAGCACACTTCATACGGGAGGAGCTCAGACACTGATGTCAACACTCACATAAACTTTCTCTAATTCTGATCCTAAAGCCGATATCATGTCGACAGTTATTACTAGTGTTCAGAAACGTGCACAGAGCATCTCCTGCGTTCAGAACCGTCTGCAGACGCTCTCAGAGGGAAACCAGAGAGCGGATCAGAAGAGGAGCGCGATGATTTGAATTCATGCACCAACTGTTTCTGCAGCATGTCGGGAAAGAACCGTCTGAACCTGTGCAAGTGACGGTGCTATCCGACCTCATCCCTCCTCACCCATCCTCCCTCCTCACCCACATGGACCCACACTGAAGCTCCCGTCCTGCTCGGTTCACACAGAGCGACAGAAAAAACAGAAATCACGTCTGTGGGAGAAGAATGGAAAACAAACCCTGTTGTTTGAGCTCCTCTTTAAACCCCCTCACCCACCTCCCACCACTCCCCCCTGTAATTTCCTGCACCTGAATGGTACACATGATTGTACGCTGTGCAGAGGAAACACTGAGGCTGCGGCCCCTGAACGCAGCACGACCGACAATCATAACTGAATATAATAACACAGAAACACACACGGCCGCTAAAAAGCCACCGTAATAACCCTTTTAACTGTGTGTGTGTGTGTGTGTGTGTGTGTGTGTGTGTGTGTGTACTGGGCTTTTAAGCCACAAAGGAGCAGGTGTTAACCCTACACACACACACACACACACATTGACCACACCCCCTCTCTGTGCACTCTGCAGCTATCAGATGCTTTTTAGACACAATGGAGCCATTAGCTTTGATTACTGGACTCTGCTTTTTTATATCACCCCCCCCCCCCCCCCCTTCTGCCTCACACTTCCTCCCTCCTGTACACCCCCCCACCCTAAAAAACCTCCCCCTCCCCCTCCCCTCCCCCCTCTTTGCCGGGGCACTTAGCAGCTTTGTTGCGTCTCTGTAGTGAAGTTGGCAGCGGCTCAGTGGGACTCGAACACACGGGCCCTGTTTCTCTCTCTCTATTTGGCAATCCCTCTTTCCTGCTAATAGACTCCTCTGAAAAGGAGGAGCAGAGAGGGATGAGAGGGAGATGAAGCACGCTGTTGTTGTTGTTGTAAAGCCTTTTTTTCATTCATTCATTAGAGTGCGAGTGTTTGGCCGGAGGTACAGGTGCAGGAACAAGCCCCTCCCGTCCGGAGCGAGCGGCCTCTCTCTCTCTTTCTCTCTCTCTCTCTCTCTCTTCTTCTTCTCTTCTGATGAAGCGCTGTCAGTGTGGAAGTTGAGCAACAAGCAGCAGCGTTGTGTCGCACCGAAGGAGCGGCCGGTCGTGTGTGTGAAGAGCAGCCGTCGAGAGCGCAAGAGTTTTCTGTGTGTGTGAGCGTCACTGAGTATAAGCTCTGATTAACAAACACTGACCTGAGGTCTGTCTCTTACCTGAGCTAACTGACTGACAGGATGAATCAGTGATGGAAACAGCTGCCTGTCAGATAACTGCTGTGTGTATGAATTCATCATTTGAGCTCTAAGAGCTACTTTGACTTGTGACTTGTCTTCCTGCAGCTGAGTGTGGCGAGCAGTGTGTTTGTGTGTGTGTGTGTGTGAACAGGAGAGAGGTTTCTGTGTAACTTCCTCCTCCTTCTGTAAAAGCACAAACCTCAGCGACGTTAACCGTCTCCCAGCTGAACGCGGTGAATGTAAAAGTGTCCTGTAGACGTGATTAAGAGACGAAGTGAAGGCTAAACGCTGCGTAACCAGCGAGTGTGTGTATGAATGTATATGTGTGTGTCTCCTCCTGCATGAAAAGATGGCTGTATATATTATTCTCCTCCTTACGTCAACAGTCATCTGATGAATCAAACCTGAAAAGGGCCCCTATTGCTTTCATGTTTGTGTAACCATAGTTACGCACATTTAAATAGGTAAGCACATCCGAGTTCTCGTCTCTTTCCGTCCTTTTTCTCAATTCCAGCTCATTAAATTTGTATGAACACAAAGTCACCTGATCCAGGAGCTGCAGACAGGCTTTCACCTGGTTGTTATCATCTCTCTCAAAGGAGCTCTTTTATGTGCGCTCACAACCTGCGCTTTACATTCTGGGCTTTTAATTTGAAGGGGGACGTAGGTGTTCGGAACATATGTAGAGCAGCAAAGAGAGAAGAAGAACAGAGGGGCGGGGGTGTGTCCGGAGTGTGTTGGGTTTAACTGGTGTGAAATGTGGTGTGGAGCAGCAGCAGGAGAAGAAGAAAGAGGAGGAGGAGGAGGATGAAGACGCGGCTCGTCCCTACAGGCTGTGTTGTACATTATCAATTATGTCGCTCTTTGTGTGCGGGGGGGGGGGACTCTGCATTCTGACAGCTCTATGTAAATGTCTTCCTGGGGGCGATGACTTCACAGAGAAGGTCACCCTTCGTCCCCCGGTGCACATAAATGACTCTTTTATTCATTTTCAGGTTTACAAGAGGAGAAGAGGAGAGGAGGGGGTTAAGGTGGGGGGGAGGTGGGGGGGGAGGACCGGCGACCAGCGCTGACATCTCAGAAACATTACCTGCAGCGGCCAATTAGAGGCGCTGCAGAGTTCCCTCGACAGGCGGACCACGCCACGCAACCTCCATGTTGGATCAGCGCAGCGAGGCCTTCCACAGTTTCACTTTAATAATTCACACCAGGCGGGGCGGGGAGGGGGGAGGCAGAGGGGAGGAAGTAGGGGGAGGGGAGGCAGCATGTTCCTCTCTTCATATGCATGAAGTCTGCGCGTGTGTGACTACAGAGCGGGTCAGATATGAGTGTGTGCACAGAACACACACTGAATAAATAATGGACGTCACTTGTTGGTTACTCGTTTTAAAGCCGTCGCCATGTTGGTTCACCGGAGACAATAACAGTTTAATGTGATTATAAACAGTGTGTGAGACGTGTTGGACGCTCTGTTCGTCCAATAAAGCACACACAGATTATCTGTCTGATATTTACATGAACAAATCTCCAAAAGGCTCCAACAGCACAAACACGGCCCAGAGGTTACGTTCAGTGACTGAGTTAGCTGAGGGGACACCTAGCAGACAGCTAGCAGCTCCCACCTGTCACTCAAAGAGGCCACGCCCCTAATGCTGCATCACTTTAAGCCTTAATATAATGTAAACAGGTGAGCTGTATAAAGATTCTCCCCGTACAGTTGTCATGAAGAGAGAAATGAGCTATAGAGACCCAAACTGTTTTTTGTACCAGGCTGTAAACATGTTTATTTCTGCTGTAAAGTTTAACATGGGGCTCTATGGGGACTGACTCACTGCTGGAGGCAGCCTCAAGTGGACACCAGAGGAACTGCAGGGTTTGGACCCTACGTAACTTTCAGCCCTGCTTGGTGCTGACGTCAACATCAACAGAGATCCTGATGTGACAGCTGATCCAGAGTCAGCTTCAGTCACCTGTGTGTACTACAGGTGCAGATAATCAGGAGGTAGTGTAGCAGGTATCAGACAGTCGGGGAGGGGGCTCTCAGGATGTAGTGTTTGAAACCTCTCCCTCTTCCCCCCCGCAGCAGCAGAAATCAAACCAGATCAATAAAAGTCATCTCTTCAGATGAACCAGAGCCATCAGGGGAAGCAAAACTACTTTTACTGGGCCCGGGGGAAAACTACCCCCACTCCTCTGCTCCACCCCTCCTCTCTTTGTTGAGTGGAGACGCTGAGGGAGAGAAGGAGCAGATGTTTCCAGGACGGAGAAATAACCTTAAAATGATGCAAAGTTTTAAACAGAAGAAGAGAGAGAGAGAGGACGGAGCGGCGGAGCGAGTATTTCTCTGCTCCGCTGATAAGGACGAATATCATGGACAGAAAACATATGAGCAGCTCAAGGACGTCCTTTGAGTTTCCTTTTTATTGTGTTTCAATACAAAAAGAATCGAGTGAAGTGGAGTGAACTCAGCAGCAGGAAGCGCTGAGCCGAGCCGCGCTGAGCCGAGCCGCGCTGAGCTTAACTAAACTGAGGGTGGGCAGGGCCGAGCGGGACATTTGATGTGCTGTTTGATTCATGTTTCTCTGTCCAGCATGGACGTCAAACCCCCCCTTCTTACCCCCCCAACACACACACACACACACACACACACACTCACTCACACACACACACACACACACCCTCCCTCCCTCTGCCTCCCCCCTTCTTTACTCTCCCCGCTGAGTTAGGGATTGGGGAAATGCCCAGGAAGCAGAATCAGGTTAGCGGGTGTGTGTATGTGTGTGTGTGTGTGTGTGTGTGTGTGTATGTGTGTGTGTGTGTGTGTGTGTGTGTGTGTGTGTGTGTGAGTGGTGAAGAGGGATGGTGAGGGGGCGGGGCTGCAGCGCCTGTCACTCACCATGATTGGTCGACGGCTCTGCAGTCTCTGGGAGGCCTGACAGCGGCTGCTGGTCCTCTCGCCTCGTGTCCACCGCTGGTTCACCAGCTCGCCCCGAAACTCATTTTCTGCAAACAGGAAGGGAGGAGACAAAGGGGGGGGGGGGGGGGGTGAGGGGGAGGGGAGGGATTTTAGGCAGAAGAAAAAAAGAGTTGTCATAGAAATCAACAGCATCAGCACCAGAGGATGGGCAGAGGTCGGAAAGGGAGGGGGCTCCACTTTGAGGGAAGGTCGGGCCACTCGAGCATGCTGCACACACTCCTTTATTAACTAAAGAAGCAGAGTGTATGCACACACACACACACACACACACACACACACAGGCATGGTTAAGTGCCCCAGCTGGGGTCCCTGTCAGTCTGCTATTAGAATCAATCAAATTTGCGCATTTTTATCGAGCTTTTCAGGGTGCATATCTGAGCGAGCGGGGGATGGGCGGAGTGAGGGGGGTGTAGAATGGTCAGTAAATAATGAATCATACATAAATCAGCCTCTTTCTCTCCCCCTCTCGCCCCTTTTTTTCATCAAGGTAATAGCTCTTCACTTCGTCTTCCTGGTCGCTGAGCACAAACGAAACCTTGGAAACATCCTCTCTGTTCTCTGCTGCTCGTTCTGTTTGTGAGGTAAACACAGAGACGTCCCAGAGGACCTCCGATCTCTCTTCAACTTCAGGAGGAGATGGAAGTTTTTTTCTGTTACAGCCGAGGCTGAACTCGACACGAGCGCAGCTTAAAAACACTTCATCTGTGAGAGCGTGAAGCGTCTGTCGCTCTCTGCTGCTACAGTGAAATCAGACTCTTTTTCAGATATATATAAACACGTGTACCCTCCAGCTTTCACCTCTCTGTGGACGAGTGAGTGTGTGTGTGTGTGTGAGTGTGTGAGTGTGTGTGAGCGCAGCAGAACGCTGTGAATAGAGGAAGTGCCCTTGAGTTTACAGTAACTCCTCCTCTGTACGGACGAGCGGTCTGTCTGTCCTCAGAGAAAATAACTTTGAACAGAGCAAGGTTTGGGTCAGCTCGCTCTTCAGCCGCTCGATTCAGGATGCAAATGAAAGCAGCGACACTGTGGAGGAGTGATGGTCTACAAATCAGGATCTACAGAGAACAAACTCAAGGAAAATATTTAAATGAGTTCTGACATGAAAGGCTGAACAAATGTTCCAAATCTACACGATGCAGCAGTAACACAGAAAGCTGTGTGCACTTCAGTGTGTTGTGGAGCTGCATCTGTCCGGCTCGCTCCCTCCATCTATTCTCTCCATCTCGTCGTCTCTTCTTGTTGCTTTTAAAGAAACAGTGAGTGTTTTTCTGTGCACACGCTGTCCTGTGCATGAACCTGCAGAGCACGCAGAGTGCACGCTAAGAGCAGCTCCAATCAGAGAGCAAACAGTCGCTGAGACAACAAAAGGCTGAGAGTCCGTGAGTGAGGGTCCCGAGCAGACCGGCCCTCCCTGCTCCCCCTCCTCCCCCTCCTCCACGCCCATCCCTACTTTGCCCATTACATGCAAACCTCGCCAAAGCCCAGCCAGCACTCTGCAAAATGCTTGTTTATCAACTTTCACTCCCCCCTCCGAGAAAAAGTGATGACAGCAGCGGTCCTGTTGGTCTGCATCTCCGTCTCTGCCTGTCTGTCTCTGCATCCTCACTCTGCCTGTCTGTCTCTCTGCCTGCCTGTCTGCCTCCTCACTTCTCTCTTTCCCTCCTCTTAAAGGCCGTCAGCCGTCCTGTGTTGTTAGCGTGGGGGCCCGGCCGCAGAGAGCCCTTCCTTAATGCCGGGTATGTAAGCGGGCCGTGTGCCGGCGGCCGTGTGTCCGAGTCTCTGCTCACTTTGTTCACTTTCTGCAGCTCAGACACAGAACACGTCTTCGCCTGCGTGAGATCTGTGTTTTAGAATCGAGGAGCGGTGGCTCGTTTGACCTTTAGTGACCCCCCTCTGTTGTTTGATATGAACGTGAACATCTGGATCGTCTGTAGATGAAACACATGAAACCTGATTTGAGCCTTTTCTGCTCAGGATGAGCGTGCTCTTCCTCTTTGATCACATGCTGCTCGCTCCCACCTGAAAGACTCGCAGCTCGTTATTTTACAGTGAAAATTGGAGGAGTACGAGACAATTAGCCGTTCACCGGGGAGGTTTGGTTAATCAGAAGCGAGGGGGGCATGAAGAGGGGAGGGGGAGGGGCTGAATACCAAATGAATGGATTAAAAAAGAATATTTAACTGAGTCTGTTTTTATCAAAGCTCAGAGAATCAAGTAAAAAAAATCAACACTTTTATTCTACAAATGTTTTTACAATTTACACTTTTTCATCTTTGATCTTCTGATGAGACGTTGATGTCAATAAAGTTTTGAATCTTTGAAACGGAACTGAAACAGGAAGTAAAGATCCCAGCGCTCAGCAGGAGACAAAGTTTGGGCTTGGGTAACAGCATTAGAGGCGGGCGGCTTACTGTACGGGACAATGGAGCGAAGAGGCCTAAATCCATAGTTAGATTAAACACGGGGCTGAGCGTCTGTAACAGTATTAGTGTAGCTACAGGCCGGGGGCCAGCTGCACACCCCTGCTCCTGTTAAGCAGGATTTAGAGACAACTTAGTGTGATTAGAGCGAGCCGAGGAGACGCAGGAATCAAAAGTTGTGGAGCGGGCCGGCTCATGTCGCTGCTGCTGTCTTTGTGTCCGGGTTCAGACCTGAGTGAGCAGATTATGGGACACATGACAATTGGATTTGTGATTCAGAGAAGTCATCGTCTGAGTTTTCAGGTCACATCAAACTGCAGCGGGCCAGCGAGCTGTCTGTCTGAGAGGAGGTGTCTGTCTGTCTGTCTGTCTGTCTGTCTGAGAACAGGTTAGAGGTGGGGGTGTGGGAGGAAGGTGGTGACCCCCCCCTCTGACCTGAGCTTCAGAGAACAGCAGTTACGTTTCACTGTGCTTATAAAACTGTGTCTTTGTGCCGCCGGCTGCTTCCTCTGATGTTCTCCACACTTTCACACGTCAGGCTTTCTCGGAGCGTTTCTGCATATTTGGCTGACTTTTTAATTAACTTTCACTTTTTTATTTATTTCTCTTTAAACGCAGGGCATGAAATTCATTATTTCCAGGCTTTCATTAGAGACGCGTCCTCTGCTTGAAAGCGGGCGGCCCTGACCTTTGCTTGTTCTGCTGAGGTTTCTGATAGGCTTTGAATGACGAGGGCGCAATTTGGCCCCAGCTGCTCCTCCAACATGTTTATTGCTCTCCTCCTCCGGCACCTGCTGTCCTCACCACGGGCCATTCAGCTTCATAAAGAGAGAGGCTTCCTGCTATCACTACCACACCAGCAGCTTCATCTGAGGCCTCCACACAGCACACCGCTCCAATAACCTAATTCTGTAATAATCCCTGAAACTAGGCTACACCTCAGCCACAGCAACAAGACAAACAATACGACGCTTCAACCTGCAGCTCGGTCACGATCGTCTGAAATCATCTATAAATCTGACGATTATTTTCACGGTCAAAGTGTGAACGCGGCTCGTCACAGAGAGACGCCTTCAGAGCCCCTCTTCATGTGCTGTCACTCATCTTCACAGAAGCTCCAACATTTCTGAAACTACTTCTCATCACAATTATTAGAAATTAATTTTCTTTATAAAATAAGCTCAGAGTTTCACATCACGTCAGAGTTCAGCTTCACTTTCAGTCACAGCTTCAAACGCGATGATCAGAGTTTCACGTTTTACAGTCAGGCTGATATTTCCACAGAAACAATCATTTATCAGTTCAGAGCTTTTTCTTCCAGCTGTGCAGAGACAAACATCGTGAAAGGGCTCGTCTCAAACACACTCAGACTGTAACGTGGAAACTACGAGCTGAACTTTGATGGATGCACACCGAGCAGCTTCACAGCCTCCTGTTTACAGCGGAGCCGCACACAGCGGTGACATAACACTCCGAAGCTCCATCCCTCATCTCTTCCTCCATCTTAGGACGCAGGTGCTCTGACAGACCGGCGGCGCACACACAACATTACGTGGCCATCTAAGCAAAGCAAAAGGAGGAGGGGGCGGGGTGGGGGGGTGGGGTACTAAAGACAAACACACCGCTCCCATTCTGCACCGCACACTGCACCGCATCGACAAACCCGCAGAAACGCGCAGCTCGTGTTTATCAGAGACTTTAGTGTGCAGCTCTGAAGCGGCTGACATTTAAGAGAGCATCTCTGTTTCTGCTGCAGAGGATCAAATGGCCAAGCCCTCCCTCACCACTCCCCCTCCTCCCTCTCACACACACTCCATCCTTCCATCCATCCATCTGTCCGTGCGTACACACACACACACACACACACACACACACACACACACACACACACACACACACACGCACACGCACACACGCACACACACGCACGCACACACACTGTCACATCGTAAGAACACATTGCTGCTGAACTCTAAAGATAGAAATCTCACTTTACTGTAACACAAACAGTCTCTGCGCTGCTCTCGCGGTACAGTACCGGGCTCGGTTATTCCTGGAGGTACAGAAGGTGAAAGTAGAGGACAGAGTGCACGGTACAGTCAGGTGTGACTCACAGAGCATCACGGGGAGAGAAAATAGTCCGTTTTTACACCGAGAACAAGTGTGCGTAAACACGCAGCACGGGGCTTGTGAGAGAGCGCCATCGTGGGTTTATTCCCAACAATCTTAATCATAAACAACAGCAGCTGCTCCGTCTCCACAGCGCTCTATAAGCTGCCACATGTAAACACATGAAACAGCAGAAAATGGGCTCAAAGTGAGAACAGATCGAAGCTGGGAGAAGTTTGATATTCGAGGAATCATCAAATATGAAAATGTGGAAAACAACAGACAGACTGAGCCTGTCGGTGCCTTCAAACACGGAGGAGGCGGAAAACATCAAAGTGATGTAAATGAGATCTGTAGATGGATAACTGTAAATGAATCAAAAGATAAAGCGCGTTATTGATCGTCTTTACCTTTTATTCAACAACCTCTCCGCGGGGCTCCGGCGCTGCGTCCTCGCTGAGCTCAGAGAGTTGCAGGTCGTTTTCAAGGAGTTTGCTACAAAGATATCCCAAGTAAAGGTTTAAAAACGCTCCTCTATCCCGTTCTAACGTCCAGATGTGAGAAAGCAACGCGGCAGAGTTCGCTGCTCCGGGCGGCCTGTCCTCTCAGCGCTCCGGCGCACGGATCCGGATCGACGCGTTCAGATCTCACTTGTTTGTAAGCAAAAACATGGCTTCATTTGCCTTTGTCAGCGAGAAAAAACGTAATATTGACTTACCTTTCCCTCATGAGCCATTGTACCCCCCTCCATCCCCTCTCCACACCCCCATCTCCTCCCTCCGCCCTTTGCCATGACATCACGGAAGCTGTAGTAAAAGCTCCAGCATCAGATGGGCAGGGCTTCAGGTCCCCCCCTTACTACACACTGACTCAATGGGCACACACACACACACCCCTCTCTCCCCCCTCCCCCTCTCTCTCTCTCAAACACACACATCATCTGAGCCAATAAAAACAGATTTCTGCTCCTCTCTCGCGCAGCGAACACACACTTTTACAAACATGTCCTCAAACCTGCAGAAGATCAAACCCAGTCTGAACAGTCAGAAACCAGAGCACCCCCCACCCCCACCCCCGACAACTTCTTCAGCTGCATCACAGAGGTTACATACTGTAATCCTCCTCCCCCCACGCACCCTGCGCAGTGGTACCGTCCAATAACTCATTCAGGGGACATTTTTCTTCCTCGGACTGGGAATTGATGTAGTAGTTGTATGCAGAGTTAGAATATGCGCGCGCTGCATCTGATAATTCCTGCGTATGGAGAGCGTGCAGGCACCAGGGAGCTTTAAAAACATGAGTGAGGCTCTGGGGAGGGACGGGGTGCACGTGCGCTATCTATTGAAATAATCACAGAGTAATAATGCAGCAGAGGAGCTGCTTTAAAGAAGACTGATCACTGATCTGTTTCAGCTCCACACAAACATCTACTTGGAGTCCTCCCAAATGTTGCTCACGCGGTGCTTCTTCTTCTTCTGCTGTTTTGAAACCATTAGTGGAAATGACAACCATTCATTACAAGCCATTTGAGAATAGTCCCCACAAATGCCATCCTTTATCTGCTGTCTCCACGCCGCGCACGCGGGGAATATTCAAAAAGCCCAACCTTCAGCTTTCAGAAATTCTATTAAATTCTTATCTCCGTGCAGCAGGCTCTTTTTGTGCAATCCCATTGTTATGCATTGGAGCTGAAATCAATCACCGGCCGTGCACGCGGCATCACCATCATTTCAGAGTGTGTGTGTGTGTGTGTGTGAGTGTGTGTGTGTGTGTGTGCTCAGAGGCGTCACACAACAACAGCGACAGGCCAGTAAACAAAAGAGAGAAATATGAAAAACCCCGGGACCGGATCCAGCAGGGGGCCGCGCGAGAGGCCGGGCCCGCGGGTCAGGTGAGGGGTTAGCTGAGGGCCGCAGCGGGGCGCGAGGGCCCCCCTGAAACATGTGTGAAGATTACAGAGATACAAAGTGTTTGAAGGGTTAAGGTAAGCTGCTGGTGTTACTGCAGTCAGGTTCAGGACTGTGGACAGCTCCACACCGAGGAGAGAGATCAGAACCCCGGACAGCTCCGGACCTGCTGCTGAGGCCTCTGCCTGCTCAGACGGACTCACACGGTTTCTCTGGAACAACACTGATCCGACCCGCTCCTTTCTGTTGTTCAGGTAGTTTCACCTTTAACCTTTCACCTTTTCTTCTGAATGTTTAATTATTTTAGAAACAAAGAGTCATAAATTAAAACTAAATTCCCTCCTTAAAGCCCGAACTGTCACTAATGAATAAAGAATACTTTGCTGTTTACATTTTATTCTGAAGGATCAGACTCTGCAGCAGCTGCTCCATCAGCTGAGAAGCTTTCATACATTAAAGTAAACACAAATAATCTGAACTGATTTCAAAA
>NW_027211637.1:670000-675000 GCF_022749685.1 Semicossyphus pulcher
GTCCAGCGTACAGCGTGCTGTTTGTTTGAGAGTCAGGAGACAGGAGTCAGGAGACAGGAGACAGGAGTCAGGAGACAGGAGACAGGAGTCAGGAGACAGGAGACAGGAGACAGGAGTCAGGAGTCAGGAGTCAGGAGTCAGGAGACAGGAGTCAGGAGACAGGAGACAGGAAACAGGATTCAGGAGACAGGAGACAGGAGACAGGAGACAGGAGACATGAGTCAGGAGACAGGAGACAGGAGTCAGGAGACAGGAGACAGGAGACAGGAAACAGGAGTCAGGAGACAGGAGACAGGAAACAGGAGTCAGGAGACAGGAGACAGGAACAGGAGTCAGGAGACAGGAGACAGGAGTCAGGAGACAGGAGTCAGGAGACAGGAGACAGGAGACAGGAGTCAGGAGTCAGGAGACAGGAGACAGGAGACAGGAGACAGGAAACAGGAGTCAGGAGACAGGAGACAGGAGACAGGAGTCAGGAGACAGGAGACAGGAGACAGGAGACAGGAGTCAGGAGACAGGAGACAGGAGTCAGGAGACAGGAGACAGGAAACAGGAGTCAGGAGACAGGAGACAGGAAACAGGAGTCAGGAGACAGGAGACAGGAGTCAGGAGACAGGAGTCAGGAGACAGGAGACAGGAGACAGGAGTCAGGAGTCAGGAGACAGGAGACAGGAGTCAGGAGACAGGAGTCAGGAGACAGGAGACAGGAGACAGGAAACAGGAGTCAGGAGTCAGGAGTCAGGAGACAGGAGACAGGAGACAGGAGACAGGAGACAGGAGTCAGGAGACAGGAGACAGGAGACAGGAAACAGGAGTCAGGAGACAGGAGACAGGAGACAGGAGACAGGAGTCAGGAGACAGGAGACAGGAGACAGGAGACAGGAGTCAGGAGAAAGGAGTCAGGAGACAGGAGACAGGAGACAGGAAACAGGAGTCAGGAGACAGGAGACAGGAGACAGGAGTCAGGAGACAGGAGACAGGAGACAGGAGACAGGATTCAGGAGTCAGGAGTCAGGAGTCAGGAGACAGGAGTCAGGAGTCAGGAGACAGGAGACAGGAGTCAGGAGACAGGAGTCAGGAGACAGGAGACAGGAGACAGGAGTCAGGAGACAGGAGACAGGAGACAGGATTCAGGAGACAGGAGACAGGAGACAGGATTCAGGAGTCAGGAGTCAGGAGACAGGAGTCAGGAGACAGGAGACAGGAGACAGGAGACAGGAGTCAGGAGTCAGGAGTCAGGAGACAGGAGACAGGAGTCAGGAGACAGGAGACAGGAGACAGGAGTCAGGAGAAAGGAGTCAGGAGTCAGGAGACAGGAGACAGGAGACAGGAAACAGGAGTCAGGAGACAGGAGACAGGAGACAGGAGTCAGGAGACAGGAGACAGGAGACAGGATTCAGGAGTCAGGAGTCAGGAGTCAGGAGACAGGAGTCAGGAGTCAGGAGACAGGAGACAGGAGTCAGGAGACAGGAGTCAGGAGACAGGAGACAGGAGTCAGGAGACAGGAGACAGGAGACAGGATTCAGGAGACAGGAGACAGGAGACAGGAGACAGGAGTCAGGAGACAGGAGACAGGAGTCAGGAGACAGGAGACAGGAAACAGGAGTCAGGAGACAGGAGACAGGAGTCAGGAGACAGGAGACAGGAAACAGGAGACAGGAGACAGGAAACAGGAGTCAGGAGACAGGAGACTCCTGACGCATTACTCTCCTCCCTCCGCTCTCTTTTGTCAGAGTTATGAATTTTTAACAGGCCTGCACACACACACACGTACACACACACACACGTACACACACACACACACACACACAGCGAAAGGAAAAGGCCGACAGACAGACAAAGTTTGGTCTGGATGCCAGTTTGGATGACCGTCATCTCTAGAGACCCCCTCCCTGCTCACCCAGCCCGAGCCACAGCTTGGGCCTCCCCACGGGGGCGGGCGGGGGTGAGGAGGGGGTGAGGAGGGGGGACACACGTGGAATGGGGTCAGCTCTGCCAAAAGGCATCACATCGCTGCACTCCTGTGTGTCTGCAGCTCCCTGACTCTGACGGCTCGGAGAGTCTGCAGCGATGCCTCGAGACACTTCTAAAGCCGCCCCCTCTCACCCCTCCTTCCTCACCCCGGGGTCCAGACTAGCACCCCACTCCTCCCCAGCATCCCACACTCTGGCCCCCCCGCTGAGGTCGACTGCTTGACCCCCCGTCACCCCCCAAAAATCACTCAGTCACATTCTTACAGGCCTCCCTCTGCTGACATCTTCACTTACTCCTCCTCCATCCTGACTCGCTGCACCTCCTCCTCCATCGTTTCATCTCCTCCTTTTCTCTCCCCCTCTCTCCTCTCTCTCTCTGCAGGTCTCTCTCTCCTCTCTCTCCCCCTCTCTCTTGTCCCATCCTCTCTCTCCTCTTTCTCCCCCTCTCTCCCCCTCTGTCCTCTCTCTCCCCCTCTGTCCTGTCCCATCCTCTCTCCCCTCTCTCTCCCCCGGCAGCAGCAGCAGGCCGGGCAGATCTGCACCCTGAGCAGTGGTAAATACAGGCAGCACTTCACATACAGGCCTGATTACAATGACAAAGGCTGCCACACTTTGGGGAGGAGCTTGGAGCAATTTGGAGGCTGCGGGGGCCATTGAGCGAGTGGCATACTTAATGGGCTTTGTGTGCCAGAAGAAAAGGTTCTGAGCTTCTGGGCCCAGCTGTCACTATGGAAAATATCAGACTGACACAGCACCCGACGCTCTCTGGCTTGCTCTCTTTTCTTCTATCAAACCCCCCCTCCTCACCCGTCACCCCTCCCTCCCTCTTCTCCCCTCTTCACTCTTTTTTCTCTAGTTAGCAGCACAAAAAGTGAAAGCTGTTGGAAAGAAAGAAAAAACTAAATGAGAAGTCCCTCTCTTGATCTCTCTCTCTCTCTCACACACACACACACACACACACACACACACACACATACACACACACACACAAACATAATGCGCAGTAGGCTGACTCTGCAGCAATTATTCAAACCCTAAACCCAGAGGGATAAATGACATTATTACATTTCACTACTTAATTACGTGTGTGGATAGTTACTAAGCGCTCGCCGTCATGCATGCATAACGCAGTAATATAGTCACTCGCTTCATAAAGCACCCTTTCATTACCACATGTATGGCACACACAGCTCTGTGGGGGAAATGCATGTACAGTAAGAGAGGAAATGTGAAAGTCAAACATGCGAGTGGTAAACTGAAGTGGAGCAGTCGGTGGATCTGCAGCGGAGCCTCACGGTGGATTCAGAGCAGCTGATTCGGTGATAATGTGCTTGGCTGCAAAACAAAGAGGCAGAGATGCTCTGAAGCTGCTCTTTGGTTCCGCTTTCTGAATCCTTGTACGCAAAGAAGCGCTCACACTCCAGATCCAAGTGTATTACAGCAGCTCTGTGACTTATGGCACATAATACACACACCCACGCACACGCACAGGCGAGTGGCGTGCACTGGAGGCGAGCAGGCAGCGACACATGGGCCCGGTCGCACAGCGCTGCATTATTGAAACGCAGCACAAAGCCAGAGTTGGATGTTGTTTCACCTAATCTCTTTGATACCACTGTGGTGCTGCTAAGCTGCAGAAAATCAGCTTAGCAGATGTCCTAAAGTGTAGGTGGCTTGTTTCATGAGGCACGGGAAGAAAACGCTACAAGAAAAGAAGAAGAAGAAGAAGAAGAGGGAGGGTGGGGGCAGGGCCACAGATTTGGAACAGGGCCCTGACGACTTCAACTCAATCCCCTTTCTGCTGGAGCCTGCCAGGAGAAGTTGTTCCAGCAAACTAGGAGGAGGCTTTTTTCTCCATTCATCCATCACTCCGTCTTTATTCCTCCCCCGACCTCTCGCTGCTCACAGAGCTCACTGGAGAGGTTCAGACACAAATAGCAGAGGAGCCTGGGATACAAAACACAGGATGTGATATGTACACGAGCACAAGTGTGTCAGATAAAATCAGCTGATTAAAATCAGCTTGTTTAATTCTTCTTTGCTGCTCCAAACCAGCAGCGTACAGGGCCGGTGCAGGTCTCACGGCTGCCACTGGAAACTGTTGCAGAGCAGCGAAGAAGAACAGATCACAGGTCACAGGTCATTTATCATGTGACCTTAGCAAACAACAACAGTGCAATGCAGCTGAAAGTGTAGCGTTAGTCAGAGCTGCAGAAAACAATGACTGTTAGATGGTTCTGCAGACAGCACGTGTAGCTGCTGCTAACGTTAGCTTGTTTTTGGGCTGGGGGTGCTGTCCTGTAACAGACAGAGGTCTCCTCCTCTCTGAGCTCAGAACAAAGCAGCTTCATGAGACAGAGAGAGACGCCAAACTCATCTGCTCGGAAGGATTACCTACATTTATGTATTTATGTTCTCTTGTGACTGTCACACTGAGAATAAAACAAGTCTGTCACTGTGTGTGTGTGTGTGTGCGTGTGTGTGTGTGTGCGTGTGTGTGTGTTCATGTTTAGAAAGAGTTTAACCGGAGCCAGGCCCAACATAACTGACAGCTTCACATGCGTTCATCACAGGTATGAAGCAGGTATTTATAAAGTCTGTCACAGAACTCGGTCACTTAGCAAACTCAGGTATCAGAACCAGAATCAATGTGTGTGTGTGTGTGTGCGTGTGTGTGTGTGTGTGTGTGTGTGTGTGTGTGTGTGTGTGTGTGTGTGTGTTCGAGGCCTCAGAAGTCGTCATACGTGTGATAATAACGGTGACAATGATCATAATGTGGACTTTTTCACGAGGTTGCACAAGCTGCTGCAGCTTCAAGCTCCAACCTGCACTGTGATGTCAGCTGATTACACACACACACACACACACGCACACACGCACACACACACACACACACAGCCCCTGCTTTATCAGCACAAGTGAGACATCTGTATGCAAATGTCATTATGTGTGTGTGTGTGTGTGTGTGTATGTGTGTGTGTGTGTGTGAGGGGAGGGGGGGCTGAGGGGGCCGGCTCTGAGTGATGT
>NW_027211637.1:680000-695000 GCF_022749685.1 Semicossyphus pulcher
GACCTGCTCAGTGTGTCAGCGGACAGGCTGAGCGTCTCACTGTCTGAGAGACACGACGACACACATCACTTGTCATCCCTCTGCAGCACTGAGCGATGTTTCCCTTGGATAAAGAGTCCTTCCTGTGTGAAACCTCTGCTCAGTGTCACACCTGTGTCTCTGTGCTGCCGCTCCTTCTCACTGAAGCGTCTTTTTAAACTGCTAAAAACAGCTTCCCTCACAGTTTGGGAGTCACAGTTCAAGTGAAGCATTTTGACTTCCTTCCACTTTGAGCTGTGTGATAATCAAATCTCAGGTTACAGTTCATGATGAAGGCTGACCTCTGACCCTGCAGCTGCCCACAGTGCTGGCTGTGCGTCCACACTTCCTGTCTTATGTCTCCCTCTGTGTGAGTTCATGCCTACACCTCTGCTCTGCCTCTGCTGGTAGTTTTCCCAACCATAGAACACCTGCCATGCCATGTCAGGCCTGACACGTATCTGGGCTTTGTTTCTACCAGGATGCAGGGCAGTGCTGTCTTTGTGCTTCTGCTCTTTGTTGTCCCCAAGAGACAGAGAGAGAGAGAGAGAGAGAGCGAGAGACGGCAGAGAGAGAGAGAGAGAGAGACACACAGAGAGAGAGAGATGGCAGAAAGAGAGACGGCAGAGAGAGAGTGAGACACAGAGAGAGAGAGACGGCAGAGAGAGAGAGTGAGACAGAGGGACAGCAGAGAGAGAGAGAGAGAAAGAGAGTGAGAGAGAGAGAGAGACGGCAGAGAGAGAGTGAGACACGGAGAGAGAGAGAGTGAGACACAGGGACAGCAGAGAGAGAGAGAGAGAAAGAGAGAGAGAGAGACGGCAGAGAGAGAGACTGCAGAGAGAGAGACACAGAGAGAGAGAGAGAGTGAGACACAGAGAGAGAGAGAGTGAGACAGAGGGACAGCAGAGAGAGAGAGAGAGAGAGAGAGAGAGAGAGAGAGACGGCAGAGAGAGAGTGAGACACAGGGACAGCAGAGAGAGAGACGGCAGAGAGACGACAGAGAGAGAGAGAGAGACTGCAGAGAGAGAGAGTGGAACAAACAAACAGCAGAGAGACAAAGACAGGGAGCGAGCACCTGCCGAGGCCTTTGTGTCTCTTAATGAAGAACACTACTGTCTGTGAACGCACCCCCCCCTCCCCCCTCTGAACACACACTGAGGGGGCAGCAGGGTGTACAGATCTACTGCACACACACACACACACACACAAAAGTTTTAGCCTTCAAATATGGAGTTGAAACACACCTTGACAGTTTGTTTTCCACTGTGTAACAGAAGGTGAAGAGGAGGAGGGGCTTACAGATCTGCATTACAGAGGAACTAAAGATCATTATCATTTAACCTCAGATTACATCAATATAAATAAACATGCTGGAGTCCAACAGCCCACATGTCCTCACACATTAACTGTTTTTTTTCACTTAGTTAACAAAGTTAACAAACTTGAATAATAATTAATAATAATAAATAATTAATAAAATATGATCTTTGACTTTGATTGAGAAACGCACAAGAAATCTTCTTAGAAGACAGAATGAACAAAGACACTGTCAATTACCACGGTGTACTGGTTGTGTCAGCTTTAAAGGACCAGTTCAACATGTTGGGAAAAGTTGTGTGAGAGGATTGTAGGCTAATAACAGGCTAAAGCCAGGGGGCATTTAGCTTAGCTTAGCATAAGGACAGTTGTAAAACATCTGCTGACTGACCCGCCTCATATTCATCCCATCACTGTGATTGTTCCTGAAAGTATGTTAGGATGGAAGGACGTTTAGACTGGTGATGATGATGATGGTGATGATGATGATGATGATGATGATAGGGGATTAAAGCACCAGAAACTGTTCCAGTGTATAAATATATATAATATTAGGTATGTATAAATGTATATAATAACATGTATAAATGTACATAATATGTATACATACACTACCAGTCAAAAGTTTGGACACACTTTCCCATTCACTTCTATGAGAAAATGTGTCCAAACTTTTACTGGTAGTGTATGTTTAAATGTATATATGTTTAAATATATATAATAACATGTATACATCTATATAATAAGATGCATAAATATATACAGTATATATAATATGTATACATGTATATAATAATATGTACGCATATATATAACAATATGTATTAATACATATTATCTGCTAATATGCTGATTATAATGAGTTTAATAAACAGACTGTATTTAAAGTGAAAGCACGTCGTGTTTACAGGAACAGACTTTTCAAACAAAATGTCTGAAAAGTGAAAAATGTAAATATATTCACATTAAATTAAAGATAAAGATTTTGCTGAACAATCCTCACGATGTTTCTACCTTGATGATCTTCACTGTAATGAGCTGGTTTTATTTCAGACATCGATCATATCTGCATCTTTTTGATGTTTCAGATTTGTTCCCACTTCATTCTGCAACAGTTTAATAAATTATTATCATCTGTTTCCCTGTCTTTGCCGTCCCGATCGCGGAGTTCTCTCTTCTCTTTGATATTAATCATTGATTAATCATTCAATTCGATCATTTGAGATCATACAGGATCGGCGAGGTGTGCAGTGAGTGTGAGCTGGTGAGTTTCTGAAAAAGCATCACACGAAGGTGAAAAAGTGTAACGTGCATAAAAAGCTCAAACATGAAGAACAAACAGAGAAATGACAAATAAATCTGCTCCTGTCCTCCTTCATGCTGCTGTGAAGTTTATTACTTTCATTGTTTGTCAGATGCAGCTGCAGCATACACGTGTGTGTTCCTGTGTGTGTTCCTGTGTGTGTTCATGTGTGTGTTCATGTGTGTGTTCAGCGTGTTCATGTGTGTGTTCATGTGTGTGTTCAGCGTGTTCATGTGTGTGTGCGTTTCCACACGTATGAAGGCAGTATAGTTTTATGCTCCAATGGGACTGTCAGTCGTAAAAGTGTGCAGCACTCGTGTGAGACGTATAAATGGAGATGGTCTCTGCTCTGACACGTTCTTTATAGGGGCCCCCGGGGGCCAAGGCCGCACAGACCTGTGTGCTGCACCTGAAGGAGATGAAGACAGCTTCTCTGCATCTTAATTCAGAGAGGAAACAAAAGACAGATTCATGAGGAGCAGAGAGGACAGTGCGTGTGAGCAGTATCCAATTAAAATGTGTTTTATTAGAGAGAAATATTCATCTATACACCTGAGCTGCAGAGTTTCACAATAAACTCCTTTAAGGTGAGCTCTTTAAATGAGATAGCAGAAGTCTCCTGTACTGGATGAATTCTCTTTATAACCTGACCAACACACTGAAGGTCCATTTACAGAGGCGTGATGTGAGAGAGAACACGTTTAAATAAGTAGTGTGCACACAGTTCAGAGTCCAGATCTCTTCACAGGATAATCTGTGTATAAAACTTTAAATATCCTTCTTAAAGAAGAGACACCAGAATGTTTCACTGCGACCTTTAAACTCTGCTGAGTATCACACACCTGCTTCTTCCTCCACGTTTCCTGTCTGCATCTTTACTGTCAATATCAAAGAGGAGTGACCGAGGTGAGATCCACACTCACATTTTTAAGCCCTCGCCTCAGGAAGCAACAACACGTCTGTTCGAGCAAATGTGAGACTCAAGAGCACTTTTTGTCCGAGTTTCTCCAGAGTCAGTGAACGCAGCGCTGCTCTGCCTGTCTCCTCGACCTCTTCCCCCCGACCCTTCAGGCCTCCTCTCTCGAATTCTTTACAGGACGAGCCGAGCCAGAAGCCACAGATTAATAATGCAATTTTCTATCTAAATTCTTATTTATGTGAAGCAAAGAGTTCCCCTGAGATGCTTGTATTATTCATCAGCATCAGAGAGGCGGAGGAAACAAATCATTTAGCACATTGTGTGTGTGTGTGTGTGTGTGTGTGTGTGTGTGTGTGTGTGTGTTTGAACATGGAGTACAGTACGGCGTCAGCTGCAGCTTGTGTGTCCCTGTCTCCACGTCGGGCTTAAATCTGTGGGTTTGTGCATCTATAGAAGCGTCGGCTCATGTTTGAATAGTTTATGTTTGTGATATGTGTGTGCCTTTGTGCCAGCGACGAGGAATTTGCATCTGTTTATGTGTGAACGTATGAATGTTTGTGCATTCAAGTGATTATCTGAGAGGGAGGTGTGTGTGAGCATGAATGTTAATGTGTGTGTTTGTGAGTGACAAGCAGTCGGGTAATGGAATCAGGATGTGTGTGTGTGTAAGAGTGTGTGATTGCATGTAAGTGTTTTGTGCTCTTGTGTGTGTGTGTGTGTGTGTGTGTGTGTGTATAGGCGGCTATACGTTGCGTGCTAATACGAACATGCAGCCACTTGGTATTCCGTGCAGCTCGTCTCTCGTCTGTCAAGTGCACGTGCCGGGATCACAACTGGAAAGATTGAAAGTTTGAGGAGCTGAGAGGCCTGAATGCAAATGAGACAAACACACTTGTTTTCTCCTTCTGAACCTCCTTCAGTGTGTTCTTCATTGTCAACCTGACTCTCCTCCTCTCCTCGCTCCTGCCTCCTTATTTCTCCTCAACCTAAACTGAATATTTGTGGAAAGTCAGCAGAGCAACACTCTGATTCTCTCCTCCATTAATAAATCCAGTTGTGCCGCTCGTCTTTCCGGCAGCTGAGTAAAAGCATCTGCAGGGTGAGAGGCTGATTTCCATCTGTGATGGAGCATTAATGGAAGTGTTAATAGAGGTGAGGCTGCATGTGGAGGGAGTGACGGGGAAACAGCCAGCAGCTCTGGATCCTCTCTCAGACAGCAGCACGATAAACAAGCAGAATACAGATGTGGATCTACACACACGCACACGCACACACGCACACACACACACACCTATGTATGTAGAGAGTTTGGTGCATATAGAAAACCAGCCTGTTCTCGCTCCCATGAGCTCAGACCCAACTCTTCATAATGTGACTCTGTAGGTTCCCTTCTAGATGCTGTTTGAATCAGGTGTAACAGGAAGTTAACCTGGGTCTTACATCCAGGAGAACACGTTTGTGTGCAAGTGTGAGACACACAGTCCCTGTGGCCTTCCTTTAAACTTTGTAACTGCACGTGTTAGTTACATCATATGCTGTGCTTTAATAATAATGTAGTGTACTGGCCAAACCAGGATCTCTAACCTGAGCCAGGCCATGTTGGGGCCTGAGCAGAACCAAACTGTGACTGTTACACAGCGTTAACCTGTTTATGACTGTTGCACATTCAAGCTTGTCTGCACGATTTATTGTGAAAGTCTAAAATGTTTTTTCTCTTGCTAGTTAACTCCTTTATTTTGAAAGTCTAACATTCTTATTCCAGGAGGTCAAATACAGACGCCCGTCCTCCTGAGGCCTGAGGCTCTGTCTGTAGCGTCTCAGACTAATTTCACCGTGGAGCCCTGCACGTGCGAAACGGACACTAGGCTTTTTCCAGGTACAGGTATATTTAATCGCCCTGTTCGTCTCCCTGTTCATCTCCCTGTTGGTCGCCCTGTTTGTCACTCTGTTCGAAGCTCTGTTCGTCTCCCTGTTGGTCTCTCTGTTGGTCGCCCTGTTGGTCGCCCTGTTTGTCACCCTGTTCGAAGCTCTGTTGGTCGCCCTGTTGGTCGCCCTGTTTGTCACCTTGTACGAAGCTCTGTTCGTCTCCCTGATGGTCGCCCTGTTGGTCTCCCTGTGGGTCTCCCTGTTGGTCGCCCTGTTTGTCTCCCTGTTGGTCGCCCGTTCGAAGCTCTGTTCGTCTCCCTGTTTGTTGCCCTGTTGGTCGCCCTGTATGTCACCCTGTTCGAAGCTCTGTTCGTCTCCCTGTTTGTTGCCCTGTTGGTCGCCCTGTATGTCACCCTGTTCGAAGCTCTGTTCGTCTCCCTGTTGGTCGCCCTGTTGGTCGCCCTGCTTGTCGCCCTGTTTGAAGCCCTGTTTGTCTCCCTGTTAGTCGCCCTGTTGGTCTCCCTGTTGGTCTCCCTGTTGGTCGCCCCGTTTGTCTCCCTGTTGGTCGCCCTGTTGGTCGCCCTGTTTGTCACCCTGTACGAAGCTCTGTTCGTCTCCCTGTTGGTCACCTTGTTGGTCGCCCTGTTGGTCGCCTTGTTTGTCACCCTGTTCGAAGCTCTGTTCGTCTCCCTGTTGGTCTCCCTGTTGGTCGCCCTGTTGGTCTCCCTGTTGGTCTCCCTGTTGGTCGCCCCGTTTGTCTCCCTGTTGGTCGCCCTGTTGCTCACCCTGTTTGTCACCCTGTACGAAGCTCTGTTCGTCTCCCTGTTTGTCACTCTGTTGGTGTCCCTGTTGGTCGCCCTGTTTGTCTCCCTGTTGGTCACCCTGTTCGAAGCTCTGTTCGTCTCCCTGTTGGTCACCTTGTTGGTCGCCCTGTTGGTCGCCTTGTTTGTCACCCTGTTCGAAGCTCTGTTCGTCTCCCTGTTGGTCTCCCTGTTGGTCGCCCTGTTGGTTGCCCTGTTGGTCGCCCTGTTCGAAGCTCTGTTCATCTCCCTGTTGGTCGCCCTGTTTGTCAGGGTTAGGGCCTGTTTGTCGCCCTGTTGGTCGCCCTGTTTGTCGCCCTGTTTGTCGCCCTGTTGGTCGCCCTGCTTGTCGCCCTGTTGGTCTCCCTGTTGGTCGCCCTGTTGGTCTCCCTATTGGTCGCCCTGTTGGTCGCCCTGTTCGTCTCCCTGTTCGTCTCCCTGTTTGTCACCCTGTTCGAAGCTCTGTTCGAAGCTCTGTTCGTCTCCCTGTTGGTCGCCCAGTTTGTCGCCCTGTTGGTCGCCCTGTTGGTCGCCCTGTTTGTCGCCCTGTTCAAAGCTCTGTTCGTCTCCCTGTTGGTCGCCCTGTTGGTCTCCCAGTTGGTCTCCCTGTTGGTCTCCATGTTGGTCGCTCTGTTGGTCGCCCTGTTTGTCGCCCTGTTCAAAGCTCTGTTCGTCTCCCTGTTGGTCGCCCTGTTCGTCTCCCTGTTGGTCTCCCTGTTGGTCGCTCTGTTGGTCGCCCTGCTTGTCGCCCTGTTGGTCTCCCTGTTGGTCGCCCTGCTGGTCGCCCTGTTGGTCGCCCTGTTGGTCTCCCTGTTGGTCGCCCTGTTGGTCGCCCTGCTTGTCGCCCTGCTTGTCGCCCTGTTCGTCTCCCTGTTGGTCTCCCTGTAGGTCGCTCTGTTGGTCGCCCTGCTTGTCGCCCTGTTCGTCTCCCTTTTGGTCGCCCTGTTGGTCTCCCTGTTGGTCGCCCTATTCATCGCCCTGTTCATCGCTCTGAGGGCTATCTAGCTTAATGTCTGCTGATAATCTGCTGAGGAGGTTCGTGGCTACACCAACAACTTAAAGCTAAAGCTAAGCTAAGTGTTTTTCTTTACTTCTGTCTGAAAACAACAGACCACTACAGAAGACTCAATCTCCAGCACAACAGGTTTAAACAGGATATGTAAACCAATGAGCCTCCCATCAAGTCGGTGTGGTCGTTCAAGCTGCAGGTACTTTAATAATATAGACAGATATATAATATAATATAATATAACATATGGATGGATAGATAGAGTGTGTATCTGTGCTCTCAGATGGTTCTCTGTACGTCTGTTTAAAGTGTGGATCCAGCCGTGTGGATGGTGTTTTATTGTCTGCAGATAAAGAAGCTGATGTTTGAGGCAAAGAGTGACAGGTGTGAGCGACGATACATGTTTGATTATTTTTCTCTTCATATATAATTCATGCAGGCAGCAGAGAAGAGCTCGACAGTCAGCAGCCCAGTGCAGAGAAACCTGCAGGCTGACGGACGTTTACTCTCTCGCTCCTCTCCACGTTCTGCATTTGTTGCTTCACAGATCACAAGAATATCATCAGCAGTTTGCATGTTGCAAAATGTCAGCCGCTCTGAAGCTGTTCTATCTGCTCACTGAAGTCAGGATGGAAGAAAACTGAGTGACAGGATGAAAGACAACAGAAGTGAACGTGTGCTCTGCATCCTGCGCTGCCTGCTGCGCTGTGAAACACAAACCTGTACGACCCGATCACTGAGTCGAGATCAGCTCGGCCCTCAGAGACTCAGGACGTGTATGAAGACTGGCTCACAGTGGGAACCTCCGCTGAAGGGCCAAAGCCTGCAGTTCCTCTGGTGTCCACTTGAGGCTGTCTCCAGCAGTGAGTCAGTCCCCATAGAGCCCCATGTTAAACTTTACAGCAGAAATAAACATGTTTACAGCCTGGTACAAAAAACAGTTTGGGTCTCTATAGCTCATTTCTCTCTTCATGACAACTGTACGGGGAGAATCTTTATACAGATCACCTGTTTACATTATATTAAGGCATACAGTGATGCAGCATTAGGGGCGTGGCCTCTTTGAGTGACAGCTGGGAGCTGCTAGCTGTCTGCTAGGTGTCCCCTCAGCTAACTCAGTCACTGAACGTAACCTCTGGGCCGTGTTTGTGCTGTTGGAGCCTTTTGGAGATTTGTTCATGTAAATATCAGACAGATAATCTGTGTGTGCGCTTTATTGGATGATTAGCAGCTACCTGTGTCTGTGCTCTCCGTACCTGCTCGTTCACTGTCATACAGTGATGGAGCGATGAGAAGACTAGTTTAATAAACCAACCCTTCTAATTGCTAACCAGCCACATTAATAAATAAATAAACATAAATAATAAAAACCTCTGGTCAGCTGCCGCCACAGATAGGTCTCATTCTGTGGAAACCTGGTTAGCTAGCTTGTTAGCAGCTAAGGAATTAGCCACAGGCTGTTTATCTTTGATAACTTAGCCTTTGCTAACCCTTCGCTCCTCTCAGGCTCCACCCTCTTATCCAAATATGGTCACTTCTGGCTCCAGAAAACAAAGATGGGGATGGCCATAATGCTGAACTTGAAGCTTCAAAAAGCAGTGGACAAACCAGAGACGCATCGTGGTGGCTACGTCCATTATTTCTACAGGCTGAGGTCAAACTTTGGTGACTTCTTCTTCTTCCTTCTCTGTGCTTTTTAAAGACTACATACAGCTGATAAAGGTTTAAATATCCACAGGCTGATAAAATGGCTCAAAGGAAATATGTGATATTTCCCCGACAACAGTGACGTGCACACTGTTCCCATGATCCCTGCCGCTGATGATCCCGTTAATTCAGGCCTGACTTGGCGTGGCGTTCTTTAGTTAAACCAAAATCAACAGCAGATGCACCGTGAGGCGGCAGAACATGGCACTGTGATATGACATCACACCCCCGCTAAGAGCGTGGCACAAACACAGGCGGAGCGCTGCCAAACAGAGGGAGAGACGTGGCAGCAGCACAAACACAGAGTAATGAGTAATGAGTGTTCCTGGAGATACGAGAGCAGAGCAGGAGGCAGGATTCAGGATGTGTGTGGAGACGAGCCTTTGTCTCTACTAATGTTTCATTTCCTGATATTTTAATGTGTGAGATTAACAAGAGTCAGAGGAGCGAGCAGGGCCGCACTGCAGCTCGGACTTTTACACACTTTGTGTTCATATCTTAGTCGCAATGGGCCTCATTTACGAACAGTGTGTACGCACGAATCTGTGCTTGAACTGTGCGTACGCACGTTTGACGCACAAATCTGGGATTCATCAATTTGTTCTTACCTAAATTTCTTCGTACTCTGCGAACAAATGTAGAACTCCCTCAGACCATGCGTACGCACAAATGATGAAAGAAATGTCCTCGGAAATGTTAACACACACCCTTTAACTAAATGCATACTAAATTAAAACTTCATTTATTGGAAAAAAAGGCTTTAATAGACAATAATTGAATTTACTAATGTATGGACCAAACGTAAATGCCGTGTCATCCTCAGAATTTATTGTCATATAATTAAAATCTTCAATTATAGCAGTTGAGTTAGTTTATTAAGTTTACAATAGAGTAGACCATATGAGAATGTTCATATTGAAGTGTAACACTTTCGTTATAATCGTTTCTATTTCTGCTGATGTGAAATGTTTCTTTTTTCCTTTTGAGGCCATCTTTCACGTTCTGTCAGCTTCTCCGTAACACCGCTCTCTTCATGCGGCACCAAACAGATGTCCTTATATGGAGAAATAGAGGCGTGGCAGTTTGCTGATAGCAGATCGCGGACACGCGCCTGTCAATTTAGAATGGTTCTGATTTACTAACATACGCACGGTGGTGAGAACAAAATTGGCCGGTACGCACGTGTCATAAATCCGACGGTGATTTTGCGCAAGCACTTATTTTTTGCGGAGAGTAAAAACATTTCTGTGCAGATATTAGTGAATGAGGCCCGATGTCAGAACGAGTCGTCTGATGGGGAAACGACGTCTTTATAACATCTCATTTCATCTTTACGACACAGAGATAATCAAGAGGTGTCTCCCAACAACACACAGTTTGTAGAACTCAGCAGCAGCATCACTGGAGTTACAGGCTGAGCACTTCAAGAGGAACTTCTATTAAACTGTTATAAAGTCTGTTGTGGCTCCAAAGTAAAAACTAAACACAGAACCAGCTCTTCCTCCAGCAAGCGAGTGTGTGACCATCACGCTGCACCTGTAAAATATACACATGTAAACTAAACCGTCCAGCTCAGACTGGAGGCAGGACCCATTCATGTTAGGAGGTATCATACTGCTGCGTCCTCAGCTGCACATCATGACTCAGGTCCTTATAAGAGGCGGGGACAAACAGAAACATCAGCTCACCATCCTGGCTGAAGATGCCCTGTCAGAAAGGATCCCCCATCAGTCTTGATGCTAAGCTAAGTGTCTCCTTGCTCTAGTATGTATGTGCAGCTCCGTCCTTCAGAGCGGCAGCAGAAGAAGCAACAGAGCTGATGTAGGTTTGAATGTTGGAGCCGGCAGGGCGGACGGCGCTGGGACATTTGGAGGATGTGTTCAGCAGCTCGCAGACACCAGGATGTCTGTATAACTGTGTAAGCTTTGGTCAGTCAGGTGGAACAAAGTCATTGTGTTAAATGTGCAATCAGCAAAACTCTATCAAAGCCTGCATCAAATCATATGTGTGCTGTAACGTGACAGGCTCCTGTGTTAGCCAACTGATCAAACAACCACCAAACTCCAGCACCTGTCTGTCTCTCTGTCTCTCTCTCTGTCTCTCTCTCTGTCTCTCTCACTCTCTCTCTCTCTGTCTGTCTCTCTGTCTGTCTCTCTCTCTCTCTCTCTCTCTCTCTCTCTCTCTCTCTCTGTCTCTCTCTCTCTCTCTGTCTCTCCCTCTCTCTCTCTCTCTCTCTCTGTCTCTCTCTCTGTCTCTCTCACTCTCTCTCTCTCTGTCTGTCTCTCTGTCTGTCTCTCTCTCTGTCTCTCTCACTCTCTCTCTCTCTGTCTGTCTCTCTGTCTGTCTCTCTGTCTCTCTCTCTCTGTCTCTCTCACTCTCTCTCTCTCTGTCTGTCTCTCTGTCTGTCTCTCTGTCTCTCTCTCTCTGTCTGTCTCTCTCTCTCTCTCTCTCTGTCTGTCTCTCTGTCTCCCTCTCTCTGTCTCTCTCTCTCTCTCTCTGTCTCTCCCTCTCTCTCTCTCTCTCTCTCTGTCTGTCTCTCTGTCTGTCTCTCTGTCTCTCTCTCTCTGTCTGTCTCTCTCTCTCTCTGTCTCTCTCTCTCTCTCTCTCTCTCTCTCTCTCTCTCTGTCTCTCCCTCTCTCTCTCTCTCTCTCTCTGTCTCTCTCTCTCTCTCTCTCTCTCTCTCTCTCTCTCTCTCTCTCTCTCTCTCTCTCTCTCCCTCTCTCGCCTTTCAGCTCAAACACGTTCAGACTTCATGTGTGTTGACACACCAACAGTGTAACCAGAAGACAAGAGGCAGTTAGAGGGAGCTGTTTGTACTGCCCGGCCGGTCCTTGTTGTTCTCTGATTAATATGAAAGCTTTTCTCACCTCGGCCGAGGAACACGAAGAAAAACAAACTGATTCTGTTTTAACTGTGTGGAGTCTCTTCACAAACAAATAGCACCGAGGTCAGACAGTGACCGAGGTCAGAGTGCGTCCGCCTGCTGGTGGATGCACATGTGTGTGTCACAGCAGGATATAACCCCACCTTAAAGCCTCCTTGCCCCCCTCCTCCCGGCCCATTATCCCGGGCAGCTGGTTCTGGGACCGGCTGGCCTGAGAGGAAGCTGAAAGTGGAGTCTAATTCACTTATTGATCCTGTCCTGTGTTGCAGGATACTTCACAGCTTTAAACAGTGGGGGGGTTTGGGCTGAGGGCGGGGGTGAAAATGAGGGTACGGGGCCACCAGATGCAAAGTTTGCAGGTGGGTCAGAGTTCACACTGTAAGGTACAAGATGTTCTTGTGTTTAACGACAGGAGAAGGGAGAGACGAGAAGATGAAGGAAGACGTGATCCTGAAGCAGGAGACGCTCGTGTCAGGACGGGAGAACGTTTTCTGTCGTATTACGGCTGAAGTAAAATAAACTGTTGGTCTTTAACGACACGAAACAAAGCAGTTTGTTATGGTTCACAAAGAGATCCAGTTTAGGGCTCAAACAATCATCTTTAGACGATCAGACATAATGTAGTCCGTCTGAACCTGAACATATTTCAGCTCCACTCAGTCGTCTGTATGTTCCAGTGTAACGATGCTCAGCGTGAGACCTCATCAACAGTCAGGGAACTTTACTTTGAAAATCAGCAGGAAGTCTGGTCTCCGTTGCAGCTGTGCAGCAGCTCAGAGTGTCTTCATCATTGGATGGTGAGCGATGTGTGTGTGAACGGTCAGGCTGCGCTCTGCTGCAGCTTTGACCTGCAGGTTCACACACAGATACAGGACACACTGCAGAGACTTTAAACAGAGAGACGAGAGCGTCACACACACACAGCACTCTGTGTGACGCTCCACGTACTGGAGATACAGAGGTTAGAAACAGTCCATGATGCTGCTGATGTCGTCGCTGCACGCTGTAATATTTCCCCACAAAGAGTAAAACTTGTTCACATTTAGCCTCCTAAAGCACGCTCACATGGAGCGGCAGCACGAGCACTTTATCAAAGCACATGTTGACGTGAGCCGTGAGTGAGTCTGTTTTAAAGGGGGAGGAATACATGCTCATGAGTGTGAGCTGCAGCGTGTGTTCACTGTAATAAAGGAACAATGATGTTTGTCTAAGCGTGGATCTACCTCAGAACCAGGTTACTATCAGCTGACTGTAGCTGTTCTGAGATCAGAGATTATCCTCGCTCTTCATCAGACTCGTGTTTCTGTTCCTCCGTTAGCTGCTGTGAGGACGGCAGATAAAGAGAGACAGGGAGGGACACGCTGTGCAGAGACACAGCTGCACAAACCACCTGGGAACATCGACACGACTCTGCCTCTGATTCTGACACATGAAACTGTTCACACTCAAAGGCTGAGTGATGTGCTCTCTGATCGCGGCTCCACATCACACCTTCAGTGTGTATTCAGATTTATGAGGACGTATTCTGCTGGTTCATCTCTAACATGACCACATGAGACATCAGGTTTAGTTATTAACACATGAAAATAAAGCAGCTCAAATCTTCAGATGAAAAACACACTGACTGACTGCTGCTCAGATCAGACAGGAGGTGTTTGAACACAGACGCTGAGACGTGGAACATGTTACACAGAAGAGAGGAGAAAGAAAGAGCAGGACCCTCCAGTCCCTCCAGGAAGTTGTGATCCTGCAAATTCAACCAACTGCTGCAACTCAACATCTAACTTCCTGTTGCACGTGAGGTCACCAAGCTCACCTCTCTGATACTCTAACATTGATCCCCTGAGGTCGGAGATGTTGTGACTCTAACCTCTGAATGCTGCAGGACAGAGACGTGGTTTCTGTCAGCTGTGACGCAGACAGCTGATCCGTGTGATCGTCTTCATCAGCTCCCTGATCCAACCTCAAACTCCAGAGTCAGTAAGGAGACAAGCAGAGAGTCTATGACAATGAATCCAACACTGGATCATTGATCGACTGTTAGCCGTCCACTTAGCCACCTCGTGATGCCTTCGTCTGACCAATCAGCACCGACCGAGGCTCTGAAACCAGCACTGACTCACACACCACAAACAAACAGTCACACAGTGAGATAGTAATCCCCCTGCCTCTTATCAGCTGTTTTATTCTGCAGCTGAAAAACACACTCGCACTGTAACAAGCTGTCGCTACATCTTAGACTGCACCGACCACAGAGCTGTGACACCCTGGAGGGACTGAAATAGAGTCTGAATGTGGAGAAGAAAGGTTTATTTTTTATTATTATTATTATCATTTTGTGACACGTTTTCTGTGTAAACTTTTCTTCTGACGCTCAAACAAGGACAAAAAAAATGAGAGACTGTTGTTCTGTGTGTGTGTGTGTGTGTGTGTGTGTGTGTGTGTGTGTGTGTGTGTGTGTGTGCGCGTGTGTGTAGGCTGTGTACGAAGGTGGTCGGCGTCCAGCATGACGAGGTCACGGCCCGGACACTCAGCGCTCACACACACCCTGTCACCTCTGACCCCTGTGACCTCTCACCCCTGTGAGTCCAACCCCTCGGCAGGTTATTGATCAGCACGTGTCGAAGAGACTAAAGATTAACAGGAAGAGAAGGAGCGACGTTAAGAAGTGACGCTGATTTTAAATCTGTTTCACGTCTGACTGATGGTGAGCAGGGCGACACACAAAGTGACGTCTGATCAGAGACACAAACGGAGCACACACAGGACGCGGGCCAATCAGAGAAGGGTTTGTTTATATAGTGCTGAGACACACAGGCAGCAGGGCGACTCTTAGCTGTTAGAGCCACTAAATAACTCAGTGGAGATTCTTTAATCCAGAGAACAAAGACGAAATGTTCAGAATAAAGTCAACATGTTACGAACAGAAAATGTTCATGTTCAGTGCGATTGTTGCGAGTAAAGCTGAAAGCAGAAACAGCCAACAAGTGTGGGATAAAAACAAGAACAGACCTGAAGGACTCGTGTGTGTTCGTGTCTGTTCCTTTTATTCAATGATGTTTGTTCGTGCTGACGGCAGCAGAGCTGAGCGCGGCCACGCTCACAGTCTGATGAGAAGAAGCACCAGAGAACAGAAGAGGGACGGGAGCAGAGCACGGCGAGAAGTGGAGCGCAGAA
>NW_027211637.1:697500-735000 GCF_022749685.1 Semicossyphus pulcher
TGTGTGGTGTGTAGATGTGTGGTTTGTAGGTGTGTAGTGTGTAGTGTGTAGGTGTGTGGTGTGTAGTTGTGTGGTGTGTAGATGTGTGGTGTGTAGGTGTGTAGATGTGTGGTGTGTAGGTGTGTAGTGTGTAGTGTGTAGGTGAGTGGTGTGTAGTTGTGTGATGTGTAGATGTGTAGTGTGTAGGTGTGTAGTGTGTAGTGTGTAGGTGTGTGGTGTGTAGATGTGTGGTGTGTAGTTGTGTGGTGTGTAGGTGTGTAGGTGTGTAGGTGTGTAGATGTGTAGTGTGTAGTGTGTAGGTGTGTGGTGTGTAGGTGTGTAGTGTGTAGTGTGTAGTGTGTAGGTGTGTGGTGTGTAGTTGTGTGGTGTGTAGATGTGTAGATGTGTGGTGTGTAGGTGTGTGGTGTGTAGTTGTGTGGTGTGTAGATGTGTGGTGTGTAGATGTGTAGATGTGTGGTGTGTGGTGTGTAGATGTGTGGTGTGTGGTGTGTAGATGTGTGGTGTGTAGGTGTGTAGATGTGTGGTGTGTAGGTGTGTGGTGTGTAGGTGTGTAGTTGTGTAGATGTGTGGTGTGTAGGTGTGTAGTTGTGTAGGTGTGTAGGTGTGTAGTTGTGTGGTGTGTAGGTGTGTAGATGTGTGGTGTGTAGGTGTGTAGATGTGTGGTGTGTAGGCGTGTAGTTGTGTAGATGTGTGGTGTGTAGGTGTGTAGTTGTGTGGTGTGTAGGTGTGTAGATGTGTAGGTGTGTGGTGTGTAGATGTGTAGATGTGTGGTGTGTAGGTGTGTAGATGTGTGGTGTGTAGATGTGTAGGTGTGTGGTGTGTAGGTGTGTAGATGTGTGGTGTGTAGGTGTGTAGTTGTGTAGTGTGTAGGTGTGTGGTGTGTAGATGTGTGGTGTGTAGTTGTGTGGTGTGTAGGTGTGTAGGTGTGTAGATGTGTAGTGTGTAGTGTGTAGGTGTGTGGTGTGTAGGTGTGTAGTGTGTAGTGTGTAGGTGTGTGGTGTGTAGTTGTGTGGTGTGTAGATGTGTAGATGTGTGGTGTGTAGGTGTGTAGATGTGTGGTGTGTAGATGTGTAGGTGTGTGGTGTGTAGGTGTGTAGATGTGTAGGTGTGTGGTGTGTAGATGTGTAGATGTGTGGTGTGTAGGTGTGTAGATGTGTGGTGTGTAGATGTGTAGGTGTGTGGTGTGTAGGTGTGTAGATGTGTGGTGTGTAGGTGTGTAGTTGTGTAGTTGTGTGGTGTGTAGACGTGTAGATGTGTAGGTGTGTAGTGGTGTGGTGTGTAGATGTGTGGTGTGTAGATGTGTGGTGTGTAGTTGTGTGGTGTATAGGTGTGTAGGTGTGTAGGTGTGTAGATGTGTGGTGTGTAGATGTGTAGGTGTGTAGTTGTGTAGTTGTGTGGTGTGTAGATGTGTGGTGTGTAGTTGTGTGGTGTGTAGATGTGTGGTGTGTAGTTGTGTGGTGTATAGGTGTGTAGGTGTGTAGGTGTGTAGATGTGTGGTGTGTAGGTGTGTAGATGTGTGGTGTGTAGGTGTGTAGTTGTGTAGTTGTGTAGTTGTGTGGTGTGTAGACGTGTAGATGTGTAGGTGTGTAGATGTGTGGTGTGTAGTTGTGTGGTGTGTAGATGTGTGGTGTGTAGTTGTGTGGTGTGTAGGTGTTTAGGTGTGTAGGTGTGTAGTTGTGTGGTGTGTAGGTGTATAGGTGTGTAGATGTGTAGGTGTGTATTTGTGTGGTGTGTAGGTGTGTGGTGTGTAGGTGTGTAGTTGTGTGGTGTGTAGGTGTATAGGTGTGTAGGTGTGTAGGTGTGTAGGTGTGTATTTGTGTGGTGTGTAGGTGTGTGGTGTGTAGGTGTGTAGTTGTGTGGTGTGTAGGTGTGTAGGTGTGTGGTGTGTAGTTATGTGGTGTGTAGGTGTGTAGGTGTGTAGTTGTGTGGTGTGTAGGTGTGTAGTTGTGTAGTTGTGTGGTGTGTAGTTGTGTAGTTATGTGGTGTGTAGGTGTGTGGTGTGTAGATGTGTAGATGTATAGGTGTGTAGGTGTGTAGTTGTGTGGTGTGTAGGTGTGAAGTTGTGTAGGTGTGTAGGTGTGTAGTTGTGTGGTGTGTAGGTGTGTAGATGTGTGGTGTGTAGATGTGTAGATGTATAGGTGTGTAGGTGTGTAGTTGTGTGGTGTGTAGGTGTGTAGTTGTGTGGTGTGTAGGTGTGTAGTTATGTGGTGTGTAGGTGTGTGGTGTGTAGATGTGTAGATGTATAGGTGTGTAGGTGTGTAGTTGTGTGGTGTGTAGGTGTGTAGTTGTGTAGTTGTGTGGTGTGTAGGTGTGTAGTTGTGTGGTGTGTAGGTGTGTGGTGTGTAGGTGTAGATGTATAGGTGTGTAGGTGTGTAGTTGTGTGGTGTGTAGGTGTGTAGTTGTGTGGTGTGTAGTTGTGTGGTGTGTAGGTGTGTAGTTGTGTGGTGTGTAGGTGTGTGGTGTGTAGATGTGTAGATGTATAGGTGTGTAGGTGTGTAGTTGTGTGGTGTGTAGGTGTGTAGTGTGTAGGTGTGTAGTTATGTGGTGTGTAGGTGTGTGGTGTGTAGATGTGTAGATGTATAGGTGTGTAGGTGTGTAGTTGTGTGGTGTGTAGGTGTGTAGTTGTGTAGTTGTGTGGTGTGTAGGTGTGTAGTTGTGTGGTGTGTAGGTGTGTGGTGTGTAGATGTGTAGATGTATAGGTGTGTAGGTGTGTAGTTGTGTGGTGTGTAGGTGTGTAGTTGTGTGGTGTGTAGGTGTGTAGTTATGTGGTGTGTAGGTGTGTGGCGTGTAGATGTGTAGATGTATAGGTGTGTAGGTGTGTAGTTGTGTGGTGTGTAGGTGTGTAGTTGTGTGGTGTGTAGGTGTGTAGATGTGTGGTGTGTAGATGTGTAGATGTATAGGTGTGTAGGTGTGTAGTTGTGTGGTGTGTAGGTGTGTAGTTGTGTGGTGTGTAGGTGTGTAGATGTGTGGTGTGTAGATGTGTAGATGTATAGGTGTGTAGGTGTGTAGTTGTGTGGTGTGTAGGTGTGTAGTTGTGTGGTGTGTAGGTGTGACCATCAGACTCCTGCAGCTTCCTGTTGTGTCCACAGTCTACACGCTGTAACCCCGCTCTACACGCACGCCTGTCAAGGTCATGAGGCGAGATGCTTGATGCGGATGTCTGTCAATCCCATCCCCCCTCTAGACAAGGACACTGCCCCCCCGACACGCACACACACAGTTTTTACACCTTCATCACTCAGTGTGGAGGCAGCGTGAGCCTGATCGGTGCGTATGTGACAGAGTGAAGACTACACGCAGTCAGCTGAGATGAGCAGGCCCGTCAGAGGCTGCAGGGACGTTCGTGTGCGTGACGCTCTCTCTCTCTGCGTCCCATGCACTCACACACAAAGTATGGAGGCCTATCAGGGCCAGAAATAAGAAAAACAGAGATTTATTTTGATTGTTTTGCATTTGGAGAGTTCAGTCGAAATGTAAAGAATGGAGGTTATGATTCAGGGTGACCGACTTCCTGATGGAAACTAGTCAGCTGACTCAGGTGCATTAAATCTGATGTAGACCCATGAGTCGTGCCTCCTCTGACTCACGTCTCTGCTTGTAGCCGGTGTTCTGACTAAACGTTAGATCTCTATAGTTCCACTTTACTCTCCAAAGCAACACATCAACAAAGTGCATCTGAGCCATGTTCCTCCTGCCGGCGTGTTCGTGTTTCAATATGTGATCAGATATTTATCTTCTGTCTTTATCTCATTTAAATCTGTGCTCCCTCATTGTATCAATAACTTATAATGAAGCTTAGGGAGAAGTCTGCTAACTTAGCACAAATACTGTATGAACAGAGAGAAACAGCTCGCCTGGCTCTGCCCAAGATGAACAAACTGTCAAATCAAAGCTCCGCCCCCTTTTCACAAACCTAAAAGTAATCTACAGGTCATATTAAAGCTACCGCGTGTCTAGATTAAACAGTGCTCGTTGTTGTCCCGTCTGCCTCTGATTTAACAGGTGTACCTGTGTTCCTCATCATGTCAGACTAAGCGCTCCGGCTCGTGCGTCGGCTGCAGACTAACAGCAGGTACCAGAGAGCCGCGCGGCAGAGCGGCGTGCGGAGCATGCAGGAGCAGAACCCACGTAGCAAATGAATTTGGAGGGACGTAATGAGAGACGGCGCTGGGCTCGGCCCGATTTCACAGCCACATCATTAGGGTGAGGCGGCCCCTGAACAGGCGCACACACACACACACACACACACACACACACACACACACACACACACACACACACAGGCCCCGGGAAAGACGAACAAGGTCAGCCGCCGTGCAGCAGTCTAATGAGAGGTGACAGGTGAGCACAGATGCTCCAGACTTCAGCCATTAAACTTACATTTTTAGGGAGTGTTTGTGTGTTTCTGAATTATAAGCACATTAGTACATGGCAGATACAGTATGCACACACACACACACACACACACACACACACACACACACACACACACACACACACACGGTACCCTCCCTGTGACCTTCATGTACTTCCTGGCAGGCAGGTGTTCAGGCTGTCGGGGCCGAGCCGAGCGGCCAACTCGAGACGCTGCTGTGGTATTTATCAGCAGGTCCAAGCGTCATACATGACTCTGTTCACTGCAGGTGAGCCACACACACACACACACACACACACACACACACACACACACACACACACACACACACACACACACACACACAGATCTGGCTTGGCTTATAGCACAGGGAGCGGTGTGTGTGTGGTGTCGTGAGGAATGAATGAAGCTTCTCTGCAGTCGTGTGTGGTTGGAGTCACAGAGTCAGAACGTATCAGGAACATTAGAATCTATTATAACATTTAGTCATGTGACTTTCAGGTGTTCGCTGACACAGCACAGCGTTTCCTCTGATGCTTTCACCTGTACTTGTCTGACGTTACACTGTTCACTGTTTTACCTCCTGTCATGTTGCGGAGTCGACTCCGGCTCTGCTCCAATGATGATTCAAATCGTCGACTCTTAGGGGGGCAGCCCTAAAACACTTCACCTTCCAGTTAGGTGTACAAAGGTACCTGAACCCAGGAACAGGTACTGCCAGGAACAAAGAGTGCCTGCACCTGGGAGGAGTAAGGTGGAGCTGCTCCATGAAGTCTAAAGGAGGCCGTCATCTTTGTCTCATCTGTTTCTCTAAAGCATCAAGTGCAAACTCATCGACACACAGATCCTCTGAAGTTACACAACATCCTAAAAAGTTCATTTAACAGACCCAAAATGAGTCGCAGCGTGTGTTTACGGAGGCTTGGGACCGCTGGTTCAGCTCAGTCCTCCTCCCGCTCTCTCCGTCGCTCTGAGCCCTGCACCTTCAGTAAAATCTCCCGTTCAGATGTAACATCAGAGGCTTTCATTGGTTTGGACGTCCTACAGCTGACTGATGCTCGTCTGTTGATGTCATCAGGGTATGATGGTGAGATGTCTCTCACACACACACACACACCCACACACACCCACCCACCCACACACACACACACACACACACACACACACAGGTTGCAGCGTGAGCAGCACTTGGTCTGACTCCAGATGTCTAACCTTAAAGACAGCGTCCACAGCTGTCCTCTCGCCGTTTCTCTCCGGATGACTCCGAACACGGGAGGACGCTGACATTTCTGCTGACAGCCTGCAGCCTGACGGGGACGCGGAGACGCTGGATAATCGCCACAGTGACACCATTAAGGCGACGTTTAGCGACCTCCCTCACACTTATATGTGAGGATGAAGGAGACGTGGTGGTTTGATCTGAGCAGAATGTGTCAGCTGTAACATCACCGTGTTCCCAACAACACTCTGACCAACACTGGTCTTTTCTCAGCAGTGACTTCATCCTCTCCTCTCGTTTCTCTCTCAGACTCATTGTGGATCTGTGCTTTAATGTGACACAGATACAATATGTGATGTCCTTGAGTCTGTTATGTGAGCTGATATCCGTCTCTTTATATTCAGTCCAGTAAAGCACAAAGGCCGTAAAAATCATCTTTAAAGAAGTAACGAGGGAACGTACGGAGGACGAGCGCGGCCATAACATCACAGGTGGCCCTGAGTGACTCTCTCATCCTGTTAGTCACTGTCCAAACATCATGTTCCCTCGCTAAATGAAATTAAATCAATCACAACATGATCATCAGTGTTTTCAGCCGTCCACTTTTCTATTTCCAACTGAGCCTCTAACTGTATTAATAACTTATTAAATCGGATTATTACATTACGGCCCTGCGTGCATTTATATATGTGAGCACATCATCTTCTCTCCGATGGATCCGCGCCGCAAATCAAGTTAATCACAGCATTGAGAGCAGTAATGAGTGTGGCATGCTACTCCACAAACTAACAAAGCCATTAGCTGGTCTCCAAATCCAAAAGCTCACATTCATTAGAGCGAAAATCCGAGCAGAAAATGAGATTGAATCCTCCATGCTACACAAAAACACCCCCGACCCCCCTCTAAAAAACACAACACACCGAGATGAAAAACGAATCTCTCATTTTGTCCATGAAGTGAAATCAGAGTTGATAATTAGTGTTTGATGAGAGACGCACACATTTCAGCCGTGTGATTGATCCAGGTGTGTCACCAACACTGTCAGGAGGCCGTGCTGCAGGTCTCTCTTCTGTGTGCTACATCCCCACGAGCCGCTTCATGCTGCCTCCTGCAGGTTCATGTGACAGCGGAGGCCATCTTGGAGCCTCGGCGGCGGCGTGTCTCCATAAATCTGTCTTTGTGTAAACGTTGTGTGTGACATCCTCTCCTCACAAACATCAGAGAGCAGCCACACTCCAGAGGAAATCAACTGCAGCCATCTCGTCTCAGCGCTCCATCAGACCCCTCCCCCACCGATATCTGCTCCATCTCCACTCTGTCATTTTAACTGTCATCCTTCTCTCCATCACCTCCCCCTCCCTCCCTCCATCACTCTGTTTCTCCGCCGGTGAAGCTCTCTAACATGACTGTTCGTATGTGCTCGCACACATGGACAAACATGAGATCAGGATATTGTTTCAATATCAACATTTAATTTAAAGTCCGATCGTTCTGCAGGTTTGAAGAATATAAAGATCATAACTCTGGGCCCAGCTGCCCAGCTTCCTGCTGTCCTGGCTTTTCAAAGTAAAGCTGGATTGGATCAACCTGATCCAGATTACCAGAGCTCCAAATGAGACTACACACTACTTACTTTGTCCACAGGGGGCGCCAAAACCCACACAATGACAGCTCCTCACAGCTGCTTTAAATTAAACATGTTTGGAGGATTCTGTGATGGAGACTAAATCCTTTCTGTTTTACAGCCCTGATGTCGACTTCATCTCCCGTCTCTGGAGAGATTCAGCAGGTCAAGAGCAGAACATGAAACCTGTCCACAGTCTAAACGGATCTGAGATCCAGCCTGAATCCTCCCTCTGCTGGGATCAGGAGGTTTGATCCGACAAGAACAACCCGTTTACCTGATCCCAATTCAGAATCCTGAATCCCCATTTTTAACATTTGATCCAATCCGATAGTCGTAATACAAACAGATAATAAATAGATAATAATAAAGATTCAGAGTTAGGATTCCCTCAGCGTTCACAAGGTTTTCAACGGGAGCTGAATTATCCAGAGAATGATCCACTCTGCTCCTCTCAGAAACAAACTGATGATTCAAACCAATAAATGAATAAAGGTTTAAAATCAGTGTTTTTACAATGTGCTTGAGCAGAAACAGGATGTCCAGGGAGCTGCACTCATGTCCACATACGACATAGTTTTATCATCATCATCTGTGGAGCATGGCGGTCTCTTCTGTGCCCCTCCTGCAGGGTGGACGTCCATTTGTTCTCCTGCAGCCTTAACACCTGCAGACTGCTCGCTGTTTCAGGATGTCTGATCCATATCTGAAACAAATCTCACAAGAGTATCGTTGATATCGACATAAAATTAACTGGATAGGAGATTCCTGTTCATACACCACTACATCAGCCCAACAGTGATGGAGGCTGCAGGGGGAGGAGGGATGGAGGGGAGGAGGGAGGAGGGAGGAGGGAGGAGAAACAGGAAGTGTGACTCTGGGTTATAGGAGAGGCTTCAATCCCCAAACCTCTCTGAGGGCCATTTCGACAAACTGTAATAACTGTAATGGCCGCGGGTTATGGTAATTTTTCAATTAATCCAAATGAATTGTGGGTAATGTTATAGGAGCTGTGCAGGCTCAGACTTAAAGGGGATAGAATAAAAGAGATAAATAACAGAGATGGTAATAATCATCAGCATTAATGTCAGCGTAATGAGCATCGTCCTCATCAGCATCAAATGAGCTGCAGTCAGGAGGAGCTCTGCTGAAGACCGGGAGGAAATCTGAGCACTGAAAACCTCCGAATGCAGCGTTCACCTGCAGGGCTGCACACCTGCAGGGCGGCACACCTGCAGGGCTGCACACCTGGACTTTAACACAAGCTCAGGTCATTAATTCATATTTATAGTTTTATTTTAAATGTAACCACACGTTCATTCTAGAAAAGAAGGTTGGGATTAAAATAAGAACTTCTTACAGGCTCAGAGCCCCACACCTCCATCCACAGGACATTAAAGGGACAGTTGGCCGTGTTGTAGCGGGGTAGTATGGGGTACTTATCATTAATGAAGGTGTTATGGAGGTTAGCATAAGTAAGCTAGGTACTGATGTGGCTGGAGTTCAGAGCAAAACGAACTTTAGCCAAATAAAAAAAAAACTGGATCAGTTTAACTTTCAGCGACGTTTTGACGATCTTAACTGAATCTAAACTTTCCCTTTAAGTGGTCAAAAAGCTGACTGCAGATGTTACGACTACATAATGTGATCTGTGTTGTCTGTGTCAGTCCTGTGTTTGACCCATCCTTCACCTCTGACCTCCACCTCACACACTTTATTGCTCTTATACGACGTCACCAAAGTCCTTCAAGGACCCATGTGTCCAACACAAAAACAGCCTGATTGACTTCCTGTTGTTGCTGTTTACATGCAACAAGCACCATGTAATGTAGCGTACACAGGATGTGATTGAATCACACGAGACTGATCCGTGCTCTGTGTCATCCTGTCAGTCACATGATCCACGACAGAAGCTCCTTAAAAACATACGTTCAGATGGTTTTCAGGGTTAAATATTTAAAGGCTGTAAATCCAGAAGTATTTAATATTGAAGTATTCAGCGGTGTTATATTTCATGAAGCTTGTAAAACTGAGTTATGTCCCTTCTTTGTCTCCGTACACTTTGTCTTTGAGCAGCGGCTCTGCGGTCAGAAGACGTCTTTACGTTCACACTCCGCCATAACTCTGACATTCTGCTTGACATTCAGGTAGCATAGCAACATGACAACATGGCCCTACAGCCTGGTGTGAGAATATAGATGCTTTCTGAAAAGGTTGACAAGAGAGAAGGAGAGGGGGAGGAGGGGCAGGAGGAGGAGGGAGGAGGAGGAGGGGGGAGGAGGGGGGAGGATTGAAGCTCTCCACAGATTCGCTTCTTCTCCTCTTCCACCCCTCCACAGAATCCCATTTGAAATTTAAAGAAGCTTTTTTGTGTCTGAAAATATGTGTTCACGCGCTGCCATAAACACTGTCCACAGGGAGGGGCTCCTGGACCCCCCCGGCCTGCAGACCTGCATCATTCAACAAGGATGAGCCATATAATGGAAGACACACATGAGCATACATACTGCATGTGTATATAACTGCATACATGAATTATACAGAGGATATTTCATAGACAGCACATATAAATGTACATATCAATCATACATGTAAGTGTGTGTGTGTTTATGGGCTGCATGAACACACACTCTGTAAGCACCGACTGTGAGAGCAGAAGAAGAGATGTAAATGAGAGGAGGATTCTGCTGGTATAAAACATGTAACACTGGTCAGAGGGGTTATGTAAATGCATTTTTTCCACCACAGAATCTGATTCATAATTCATAAAGATTAAAGATGAATTTCATATGAGGCGCTGCCCCGCTCGATTGGCCCCTCTCCCATTAGAAACGTATCGCCCAAAGAGCTTCTCCTCTCGCCATGATGAGAGCGAGAGCTGATCCTGTCCCTCCTGACCTGATCAATACGTCTCCTGATCTGATCCCGCCTGTTAGCCTCCATTAGCTGGGAGGAGAACCGCTCCGGATGGAGTATCACTGTCTCTGTGAATACCCCCCCCCCCACCCCCATCCTGTATGATTCACTTTCAGGAGGACAGCTCACACCGAGTGTTCAGCTGTATGTGACGTGTCCTGCGAGCACACATGCTGCAGGTCACCACGGTGTGATCAGGACAGGACTGTGACAGCTGCAGCCCTGTGGACCTGCCGCGCTCCTCATACCACAGTCACACGCACCTTACATGATCCAACACCTGGGAGCAGTCACGTGCACGTCGAGAACCTCAGGTGTGTGTGTGTGAGTGTGTGTGTGAGTGTGAGTGTGTGTGTGTGTGTGTGTGTGTGTGACTGTGTGTGTGTGTGTGTGTGTGTGTGTGTGTGTGACTGTGTGTGTGTGTGTGTGTGTGTGTGTGTGTGACTGTGTGTGTGTGTGTGTGTGTGTGTGTGACTGTGTGTGTGTGTGTGAGTGTGAGTGTGTGACTGTGTGTGTGTGTGTGTGAGTGTGTGTGTGTGTGTGACTGTGTGTGTGTGTGTGTGTGTGTGACTGTGTGTGTGTGTGTGTGTGTGTGTGTGTGTGACTGTGTGTGTGTGTGTGAGTGTGAGTGTGTGACTGTGTGTGTGTGTGTGTGTGTGTGACTGTGTGTGTGTGTGTGTGACTGTGTGTGTGTGTGTGACTGTGTGTGTGTGTGTGTGTGTGAGTGTGTGTGTGTGTGTGTGTGTGTGTGTGTGTGTGTGTGTGTGTGTGTGTGTGTGTGAGTGTGTGTGTGTGTGTGTGTGTGTGTCTGTGTGTGTGTGTGTGTGAGTGTGTGTGTGTGTGTGTGTGTGTGAGTGTGTGTGTGTGTGTGTGAGTGTGTGAGTGTGTGTGTGTGTGTGTGTGTGTGTGAGTGTGTGTGTGTAGAAAGCTACTCTGTACATTTATATATGTTGCTCTGTTGCAGACCACACCGCCTACAGTTAACCGTATACTGTTTGTCTTTATATAATGCTCAGTGGTGTCTTCTTCTTCTCCTTCTTTGTTTTATGAGCTGAAGCAAAAGAAATAAAAGTAGGACAGTGCATGAGATGAGACAGAAAGGGACCTGGGACAGTGAAGGCAGCACGCAGAGCGTCGCTGTGCTGAACTGAAGCTGTGCTGTGAGTTTCTAAACGTGAGCGCCTCCTAAAGATGTTTAAAACTGTGATTTCATAAACACCTTCTCAGACAGGAGGCAACGCAGAGCAAACGGCTGCTCCGTCTATGTGGACCTTATCGTATAAGTTTTCATTGATCGATATCCTCCACATAGAAGTGTCCCGACATCACCATCAACAGAAGACAGACGGTTTCCACAGTCGCCTGTGGTCGTGGGTTTGGGTTAAAATGAGACAGGTGAGCTCGATAGTTCAGTGAGAACAACAATGCTTGTTTGAGGGGAACTCTCGTCTGTCCGTCAAAGAAGCTTCATTAGGTTTAAACTGAGAAGGAAAATCAGACTCACTTCTGATTCCCACGCTGAGACACCTGACGACGGGTCACACCTTTAGCTTACAGACCAGGTCAAAGAGGACAAACAGACTCACACAGTGATGAAGAACTGACTTCATGATTGTACAGGATGATCTCAGTGTTCTTACTGCTTTAACAGGATTCTTTAAACAAAGATCTGAACGTTATCAGCCCTGTCACAGATTACAGATTAGGACTGACACACACAGCTTCCTTCCTCTTTACTAACCTGGCGCTGTCCTACATGCTGGCTGTAAACACATTACTGGTTTCCCATCAAACTTTAAGATAAAAAAGGCCACAAAGTGCCTCCTCTTCCCAGAAGGAGCAGCCGGCCTCTGCAGACTTTATCACTGACTCCATGATGCAATTAGCCAGCGTGGTGGTGCAGCTGTGGTTCAGCTGATTGTATTAAAGAACCAGAGACGTCTTTCTGGACAAAACCCCCGAGACCCGCAGAGGGACGCTCGCCCCCCCACCCCAAAACACAACAAAGACGAGCGTCAGAGCCCACAACTCTCTGCAGCTCGGCCCCAACACGAGAAGTTCTTGTGTCTGTGGTGTTACGGCCGGGGGGTCGTTATCTCCCAAACACAGAGAGAAACTGAGAGTCGGCTTCAAACAATGCACCAACACACGCACCAACGCACACGCGCAACTTCCAGAAGGACGCAGGGGGCCGCTGGGAGGAAGGCCCCCAGGGATGAAGTGACTTCTGACATGGACGGCAACATATCACTCTCCTGAACACACACACACACACACACACACAGATCAAGCGTCACCATCACCATCCTCACCCTGGGGGACAGAAAGAGAGGCAGGCAGAGGAGATAAGCCTGACACTCCTGCCCGAAACCCCCCCACCCACAACCACCATCTCTCTCCTCTTCATTCAAACACACCCCTCCACTTCCCCTTGTTCCCTGTACGCCTGCCCTCTGCCAAGTGTGTGTGTGTGTGTGCTATCAGATCAATCTGTGACACACACACACACACATACACACACACACACACACACACACACACACACACTCACACACACACACACAGAGGTAAAAGCCATTTCGACCCCCTGAAAGCCACTCCATCCAGGGACAACAGACCCCCCTCAGAGCGGCCGCGGCTAAAGTTTACAACAATGGGGTTAGAGTAATTAGAAAGGCACTTCCCTTCTGGAGAAATACTGGAGAGATGAAGGAGGGGGAGGGAGGGGGAGGGAGGGAGGGACAAAGAGAGAGGCAGCACAGTTGAGCTGCAGATAGACAGAATCTAAAGCAGAGAGAGAGAAATAGAAAGATAGTAAAAGAGCCCCCCAGAGTACAGCTATAACCCCCCTCCTCTATTCAGGCAGAGGCTGTAAAGATGGAGGGACAATCAGGTGGAGAGACAATGAAAGGAGGCCGGGGGGCAGGCAGAGATCACGGGGCGGTCAGAGGAAGGTTTACTGCTCAGGAGGATGAGACATTATAATATGAGATCAGACTGAGAGCTGCAGAAAACACAGGAGCTCCTCCTTCAGCCCCCTGTGCTCACGAAAGAGCTGCTCAATGAGTCTGTCGCAGGTTTAATCTGACATAAAGCAGGTGTGTTTGTCTGAAAAGTATATTCCAATACTGATACCTACGGTGGCCCACAAGACAAATGTGCGTCAACAGCCGAAAAGTAGAGAAATATAAGTTATCAAACATTACATGAAGAGCAGTCTGAGTGGCTTTAGTTTAATAATCATCACAGGGTCAGTAATGAAGAGCAATCTAAACAGGTTGTAATGTCACTGGTAGTAGAGCAGTGCTCAGGGCTGGCCGATGATCTCAGGTGAGATGTTCTGCAGCAGGAGGAACAGACAGTGTGTGAACGTCTCTTTATGAAGGTCTCCTCTCAGTGTGAGCAGCAGCTTCACATCAGATCTAATTACAGAGTCAATCTGAGAGAGATCAGCAGGACCAAGCTCAGATTAGGATCCAACATATGGTCACACACACACACGCACACACACACACACACACACACACACACACACCACACGAGGAGGACGGCGTTAACTCGTGCCATCTGACCAATATGTTGCAGTGATGATGCCTTCAGGGGCTTTTTTAAATACTTCAAAATTAGAGTTTATTTTCACATAAAGAGGTCAAAGAGGAAGCGGTCGCTTACAGACATGGAAAGTGGACACGTGTGTGTGTGCATGAAAGTTAGAACAACTATGTTCAGGTAAGTCGGGTAAGCAGAACTGCAGCAGCACAGGCTTCGATACACAGAGAGATGAAACAAACGTCTAATTAAAGCTGCTGTAATCAATACTTTTACATGAACAAAGGATCAAATGACGTGATGTGAAGGTTTACTGGGAGTGATGAACCCACAGAGGGCTGTCTCTACAGCTGACCTTCTTTTGGCCTTACAGTGTAGCTGCTTTAGTTTCACTCTCTCAGCTCTCATCATCATCATTTCAGACACAGCAGGAAACTGTCTCCAACAACAAAGTCAGATAACCGGACACTACCTGCTCAGAGACAGCAGAAGGACACTAGCTGGTGAACAAAGTGGAGCACTGAGCGGCTAAAGAAACAGATAAGCTGTCAAGAGTTGATCTTATAGGAGGATAAAAGTTCAATCTAAATCCATAAAGTTCAGATGAACACGCCTTGAAATGAAAGTTTCTCCGTCTACTTCATGTCTGAATGAGTTACAGTTCCTCAGCACATTCATCATAACAAATATATCAGGCGACAGTAACATGTCCACAACTGTGTTGAAATGCCATACTAGCAGTACGTACTGATTTGGCTAAAGTGCGTAGTATGTAGTATGTAGTACGCAGCTACAGCATGCAGCATGCAGCATGTAGTACGCAGTATGTAGTACGCATTATGTCGTATGTAGTACGTAGCATGCAGTATGTACTATGTGGTACGCAGTATGTAGTATGTACTTTGTAGTATGCAGTATGTAGTATGTACTTTGTAGTATGTGGTATGTAGTATGTACTTTGTAGTATGTGGTATGTAGTATGTGGTATGCAGTATGTAGTATGTACTTTGTAGTATGTGGTATGTAGTATATAGTATGCAGTATGTAGTATGTACTTTGTAGTATGTGGTATGTAGTATGCATTATGTAGTACGTAGCATGCAGTATGTAGTGCGTAGTATGTAGTACGTAGCATGCAGTATGTAGTACGCAGTATGTCGTATGTAGTATGTAGCATGCAGTATGTAGTATGTAGTGCGCAGTATGTTGTCATGAGTTTCTAGTTTAGTTCCGGTTTTCTTGTATTTTGGTGTTCAGTTATTATTTGTTTAACCATGTCACTTTGTCTACCTGTCATGAGTTCTCATTGTTTAATTTTGTATTTAATATATTGTGTTCTTGTCTTGATTTAGTCTTGTTTAGCTATGTAATTCATTTGTGTTTTATTGTCTAGAGATTTTCTGCATGAGTTCTACTATCAGAGTCCTGAGTTTGGTTTTTAGTGTTTCCTGTTTTATTTTGTAGTTCTTGCCCTATGTATGTTTTGTCTTGTTTTACTTCCTGCCTTTGTGTGTTTTCCCGCCTGTTGAATTATGTGCCCTGCCCTTATTGTTTTCACCTGCTCCCTTGATTGTCTCACCTGTGTCTGATTAGCCGCACCTCCTAAGTTTATTTAGTCTTTGTGCTCCCCTGTCTTGTTGCCTGTTCATTGTGATCCATCGTACGTGAGTCTATGTCATCCATCGTGCGTCTATGTCGTCTATCCTGTGTCGTCCTTCTCTGGAGTTTTGTCTATGTCCCTTACTCTGGATTATCTTCATGCCTCCCCTGATTTCCTAGTGTTCCTTGGATTACCCTGTTCCTGGTTTTGTTTGTAAGTTTTTTTGCTGTGTCTTTTGATTTTCCTTTTTGTCTTTTGTTGGATTTTAGATTTTGTTTTTGCATTTTTGCCTTTTGTTTATTAAATCCATTATTTCAGTCTGCATCTGGGTCCTCACCTTTTTTGTTTAAATCAAAAACCTGACAATGTAGTATGTAATATGTACTATGTGGTACGCACTATGTAGTATGCAGTATGTAGTATGTACTTTGTAGTATGTGGTATGTAGTATGTGGTATGCAGTATATAGTATGCAGTATGCAGTATGTAGTTTGTAGTATGCAGTATGTAGTACGTAGTTTGTGGTACGCAGTATGTTGTGTATTTTTCAGTCTTGTGGAATTATTTTAATAATGAGGGATGCAAAGTGTATGACTCTCAAACATGGTGAGATGAATGAGATGAGACCGAGCCAGGACACAGGTTCTGGTCCAGTTTTGTTTTGCGGACAGTGATTCACTTCCGTTACAATATGTTTCATTAGAAAACAACACCAGGATGTGTGTTCACAGGTCACTGAGAGCTTTAATACGCAGCCTGAATGCGTCTTGGTGGAGGTGTCTCCCTGCAGGTTCAGGTTGTTGGAGATTCACGATAGTTTGAAACTCAGTCGATCTGATAAATCACCTCCTTTGGCAGGAAGACTCAGAGAGGCACACACATTGTTTTCAGTAGCAACCAGGCTAATTAGTCCTTAAGGGAAAACGGAATCACATTTATAACAGGAAATAAATGATCCTGCAGTGAGACAAACCTGGAGTGCACAGATCAGAACAACTGCAGAGTGATGTAACAGCAGCTCATGCAGAGAACAAGAACCCAGTTATTTACAGTAAGAGATAAAATCCTCCTCATTTAATAGATGTGTGTGACTGACGGGCAGCTTCTACATCAAACAGAAACAGACACACAGAGACAAGACGGCCAGATCAATAATGTGAGAGGGGTCACTGACTCTCTCACACACTCACACACACACACACACACACACACAGTCGTATAAATAAAGTCTTTAAGATCAGGGAGAGACGCAGTAAATCATGCTGGTGGTAGAATGACTTCACTCTACAAACAGACACAGCAGAACACCGTCACACAAACATCAGGCCCGGAGTGTTCCTCAGTGATTTGCACGGAGCGCTGCACGGTTTTTTTGGGTTGTTAAAAGACAATAACAAACGTAGCCACCAAGACGCATCCGTTGGTGTCTCAACTGCCTTTTTGAGGCCTCAAGTTCAGCATTTTGGCCGTCCCCATCTTTGTTTTCTGGAGCCAGAAATGACCACATTTGGACAAGGGGGTGGAGCTGAAGAGGAGCGAGGGGTTAGCAAACGCTGAGTTATCAAAGCTAAACAGTCTGTGGCTAATTCATCAGCTGCTAATGAGCTAGTTAACCATCATGTTCCCTACAGAGCGAGACTCTCTTTGTGGAGTCTGTTTATCAGACTGTAGAAGCTCAGCGAGCTCGTGGAACGTAGCTAACGAGTTTCTTAAAAACAACTGCTCTACTCGTGTCTAAGACCCACTGAATTCTCTGCAGGAAAAGCCAACAACCATCCTGACTCCCTGCACGGGCCGGCACCAATCATTGTATGACAAACACCCAGGTACGGTGAGCACAGACACAGCTAGCTGCTAATCAGTGCTAACATCTAAATAAATACTGAGTGTAGAAACAGTGTGTGAGACGTGTTGGACGCTCTGTTCGTCCAATAAAGCGCACACACAGATTATCTGTCTGATATTTACATGAACAAATCTCCAAAAGGCTCCAACAGCACAAACACGGCCCAGAGGTTACGTTCAGTGACTGAGTTAGCTGAGGGGACACCTAGCAGACAGCTAGCAGCTCCCAGCTGTCACTCAAAGAGGCCACGCCCCTAATGCTGCATCACTTTAAGCCTTAATATAATGTAAACAGGTGAGCTGTATAAAGATTCTCCCCGTACAGTTGTCATGAAGAGAGAAATGAGCTATAGAGACCCAAACTGTTTTTTGTACCAGGCTGTAAACATGTTTATTTCTGCTTGAATTGGTTTAATTAATAACATCAATCAATTAATAATAATATTCTTTAATCAAGTTATTCCTTTACTACCCTTGCAGAATGACAAAAAGTAAACAAAGAAAAAATGTATTTACATCCCAGCTCAAAAATGGACTCTATCAGCGGCCATGTTGGAAGTCTGGGAATGTTTCACCTCTACATGTTGTGCTGGTGTCGTCCTTAAACAGTCCTGTATCTGAACACATGCACACACTGAGAAGCACAAACACAGTGTGCCGATGAACATATAAACCTGCAACATTAAAGAACAGAAACTTGCTCAGAACAAACAAGCAGCTCAGAGATGTTCTGCAGCGCGGCAGCCTGATCACATGATCACAGTCGTTTATCTTATTAAAGCCTCTCTGCTCTGCCTCTTTCCTATATGTGATAACAGGATTCATTGCTCCCCCTCCTCCCCCTTGTTCTCCTCCTGTCCCTCCTCCTCTCATGCTCCCCATCCATCTGAAAAGGAAGGCAGTGCATTTAAATTACGCACACAGTTTACAGTAAGAGTCCACCGGGGAAATCGAACGAGAGACACAGAGAGAAAGAGAGGGAGGAGGGGGGAGAGTAAAACAGAGTTATGGGAAACAGCAGAGGATGGAGGGCAGTGATGGGCAGTGACGTAGAGAGATGGATGGAGATAGAGACAAGGGGGGGGTGAGGGGAAGAGGAGCAGAGGGTCAAGGAAAGAATTAAAATCTGAATTAAGAGGTGTGGGGGGAATAAACAGGAAGTAACGGTGCGTTCACTGGCAGTGTTTTCTCTCTCTCTTCTAATCTTGGCCTTTCTCTCCTTTTCTTCATCCCTTTCTTTCTCCACTTCTTCTCCTCCTTTTTCTTCTTCCTGTCATGTCACTCTCTCCTCTCCTCTCCTCCTCTTCTCAACTCTACCTCTCCTCTCCTCCCTCTCTTTCTCCCCCTCTGCTAATATCTTCTCTTCCTGTCCTCCTGTTTTCCTTCTCTCTTCATCCCCTCTTCTCCTTTCCTTTCCCCTCTTCACTTTTGTCTTCTCTTCCTTCTTTTCTTTTCCCTCCTCCTCATCTCCTCCCTTTCCACTTTCCTTTTCTCTCTTCCTCTTCACCCTCCTTCTCCTCCTATCCTTTCCAGTCCTCTTTCTTTCTTTCTTCTCCTCTTTTATCTCCTCCTGTCTTCTCTCACCTCTCCTCCTCCTCTCCTCCTCCTCTCCTCCTCCCTCTCCTCTGTTGGAAGACAAACAAGTCCAGGCAATCCCAGAATGCTCTCTGTCATCCCTGCAGCGGAGGACTGGTGCGTTTGGCTATTTACATGCAAATGTGGACTCTACCCCTCCTTTCATCACACACACTCTCTCTCTCACACACACACACACACACACACACACACACACGCACACACACACACCATTCTGATTCACTTTGTCGTGCATTGTGTTCACTTTATTTCAGAGCTGTACTTACTGGCCTGTGTGTGTGCGCTGAATGATGAAACGTGTGTGTTATAATATCTCCTGCTCGTGTACATGTTACTGTGTTAACTTAAAGTGTGTTGTACAGATTATGATATAAACTATTATATTTATTCAAACATTTTGATAAAAACAACAACAAAGCACACAGCTCACAGTCCTCTCACTGTGATGAGCTCCTTCTTCTTTAACGCCTCATAAAGCATCCTACTTTAGACACCAGTGTGTTTAAGCAGCTCTGCTGTGCACACAACAGGTCCAGGTGGGCTGCCGCTAACGTTAGCTCGGCTTGTTGTCAGGTAAGGATCCCTTTGTTTTTACAGGAGCCGATTTATCGTCACAGATCTCCTCCTCTTCAGAACAAACCAGGTGATTAAACAACACTGAATAAAGCAGCTTCAGGTTGGAAATCAGTGCTTCTACACAGCTCTTCAACAGACACGGGCGTCCAGTGACGCAGCTGCTAACCGTGTGGCAGCTTACGTCCATATAACCGACACCATGTGACTATTTCTAACAGCGTCCTCTCCTGCAGAGGACAAGCGGAGTTCACCGTCACCCTGACTGTTTTTCAAAGACAGAAACTTTCTTCACCTGCAGCTCAAACGATGCTCTGCAGAGAGAAGTGGGCGTGTCCTTCGGTGTTTACTTCACCTGCAAGCTAAAAACTAACGAGCTAAGCTAAGCTAGCCTTCATATTTACTGTACAGACGTGAGAGTGGCGTCAGACTTCTCGTCTAGCACGCCACGAGAGAGAAAGTAAGTGTTTCACAAACTGTCAAACTATCAGAAACAAACAAGAGGTTCTTCTTCACGTAGGACCTCTGTCGCTCCGTCTTCTCCTCCTCCTCTCCTCCTCCTCTCCTCCTTCTCTCCTCCTTCCTTTAAACCATCACTGAGGCACAAGCAGGCCATTATTCCAGACAGGCAGACATGATTCCTCTCTATTTCTCTGCCTCTCTCTCTCTCTCTCCCTCACACACACACACACACACACAGCCGGCTGCTTCCTCTCGCTGTGAATGAAAGAGGAAGTGCAGAGGAGACTGAAGAGTAAAGAGTCCTCTGTCTCCTCCGTCTCTCTCAGACAGGAGTGACACCACAGCCGACAACAACAACAACAGCAGCGACAGTGACACGCCGCGCTGCAGAATTATTCATGAGGGCTGAAGAGCGACACCGCAAAGAGCTCAGTGTCTACAAACGTCCTCGCTCGGCAGCCTGCGAGCTTTCAAAGCCGTCCCGTTCATGAGTTACAACCCAAACTTACTCCCTCCAAGAAGACATTTCCCTCTCAATGGCGCCCACCTGGTCTGAGAAAGGAAGCGCCGAACTAAAGACTCAGCTATCAAAGTGCCTTTTCTCCAACTCGGCGGAAAAGTTTGTCACAAGTGGAGCTCTGTCGCAAAACAAGACAACTTTGTGTGACACCTGAGCTGCACAAAGAGGCAGTTTAAACAGTGTGTGTGCTGTGGAGAGACGCTGCACATCCATAATGAGCACAGAAACAAACTCGACTTTGGGAAAGTTTGGAAAGAAGACTTTTACACAGAAGCAGCATGAAGACAAAAACATGCATTATCTCTGAAAGCCAGCAGAGGAGCTCTGATGTTACTGCTCTCATTACGCTTCAGCTGTTTGTTTGTTTCTCAGATTTACTGAAGTTTTATTCCAACACTTAAAAAGCTCGACTAAATTTAGAATAGTACTACATATTTATATTTGCTCACAAAAGCCCTAAAGCAGTGAACTAAATGACTTCCTGGTTTATAGACCAACAAAACCAACACAGCTGAGAGTCGCCGCTTGGTTTGAGTCGTTTTGGCCGTCGCCATCTTTGATTTGGGAGCTAACATTGAGCCTATCTGTCAGAGAGGGAGGAGCTGGAGAGGAGGTGGTCAGGTGTCACTGTTGCTCAAGGTGAGTCTGATATTAATTGCAGGTGCTAAAAGTACAACGAGGATGTTTCTTCTCTGCAGTGATTTTTGATGTCTGATTCTGACACAGCACTCTAAAGCACGCAGACCTGAAGAGCCGTTCTTATCATGTTAGACATTTACAATGAACAGGATTGTTCTCCACTGAATGCTGCACACGAGCCGCTGCATGTGCCGAACAAGACATGATGGCCGTGAAGTGACGCCAGGCATTATATGAACGGGTGAATGTTGGCTGCATGCAGACTGGAACTCTTCAGCTGCTCACAAAGGAAGAATGAGGGGACTATTCAAACAGCTACAACATCCAGTCAAGTGGAGAGGACAGAGATGATGGAGCTGACAAGACCATGCAAACATGTCTCTGATGTAGCTAAGATTATTCATTATTTATTTTGTTAAATTGGGTTTGAAAGGGTCCAAAAGGTTCTGGAACATTTGTCTGTTTGAGGACCCTGCCATGGTGCACCATGCTGGGGGTACGACTCCCCTGGAGCTCCCTGGAGACCCCACAGGGGGGTTTGGATCTGATGAATGTGGGTCACAGGGAGCTCCCTCTGTGTGTGTGTGTGTGTGTGTGTGTGTTTGAGACAGTCCACAGTCAGACAGCCTTTGGGGTAAAAATGAGAAATGGACCTATTTGTGAAAGCAGGCAGTGGAGCGTAAAGAGGACACAAACACAAGAAGCCGAGCACACGAGCACACGGGGATAAAAACACGGGAGAATCTGAATCCTCAAAAATCGAATTAATTTCACTTTGGAAGAGAAGCCGCTCCTCTTCACAGGTCACACAGCAGATCTTTGGTGCATATTGTGCAACAATAAGAGCTCCCTGCTGAGCCGCTTGCAGCACTTTGCCCGTGTTTCCTGTCTGCAGCGTCCTGCCTGCGTCTCCCCGTGACGGAGCATGAATACTGCATGTGTTTCCTGAAAGCAGCGGCCCTGTGGAACCAGCAGGCAGAGAGAGCGGGTTCCTCTGCAGGTCACTGTGCCACAGCGTCTCCTCGCTCTATATTTACTCTACATGAACCTGACTGTGTGTGTGTGTGTGTGTGTGTGTGGGCTGGGATGAGGGAGAGGCGGTGAGAGGGTGTTTTTGTTTATGCAGGGAGGTGATGTTTGTGTGTGTATGCGCATATTTATGTGTGTGTGTGTGTGGGGGGGGGGGGGGGTTTGAAGGCACACATGCATAGAGCGATTGTGTTTGTGTGCACATGAAGGTGAACGTGTTTATGCTTGTTTTATGCTCTGTGTTCGTGTGTGTGTGTGTGTGTGTGTGTGTTTTCCTGGTGGTGTCACATGTTCGCCTGCGTGGACGATGCTCAGCCTGCATGCAGAATGTATTCAGTGTACCAGAAGAATCATGATGTCTCACACTGGGCAGGGGTGGGGGAAGGGTGTGTGTGTGTGCGTGTGTGTGTGTGTGTGTGTGTGCAGACAAAGATGACCAAACACTAGCTACAGACAATATGTGTGCCACATTTCCCATTTCCATGTTGTTCGGGGGGGCTGCAGCTCTTTCTCTGATAATAGTGGGAATGCAGACAATGGCGAAGGTGATTCAATAAACAACCCAGATGCTTCATTCTGAACCCACACACACACACACACACACACACACACACAGTAAACGTAGGTGCACAATGAAAACCTCCTTTGCAGAACTTGACATATGGCGCACACAATTTCCCTCTCAATTTCAGATCCAACTCCCACAGACGTCCCCGCACGCCGGCAAATTGCCACACCTCCCCCCTCCTGCCCCCTCCTCTTCCTGCTCCTCTCTCCTCATCTCCCCATCTCCCCATCTCTTCATCCCTCCCTCCCAATCGCTCCTCTTTCTGAAAGTCATCTGCTCGCTAAGCAGTAAGCAACATCGCGGCCCGCTCGCAGAAATGAGAGTATACAAATGATTTGTGGCATGGGCGTCCCACTGGCGCCAGCCTCGATGGCTGTGAGGAGGAGGAGGAGGAGGGAGGAGGATGGGGGGGGTCCGGGGTGGGGGGATAATGTCACTTTCACCTTGTGTTTCTCCAGCAGGCCCATGATGATCATTTTTCCCCATTTTCATTGCAAATTTGTTTCGGGTAAGCTAGCGAGGAGGAGAGAGCATGAGGGAGAGATGGAGGGCGAGAGAGAGTCCCCGTGCTTTACTGAGGGGAAGAGAGGGGCGAGAGAGGGGGGTAATATGAGGGGGGATGGGGCTAAGAGGAGAGAGGTGGGGGCCGCATCTGCACAGTGACCTTTTTCTGATCCAATCTCACTGATGAATCCTAATGAAGGATTTAATAAAATCACAGTTTACAATCTGTCTCTGCATCAAAGCGTGCAATCCAATTCAAAACACAGCCACATCTACATCTCCAATATTGTTGCAAACCCATCAACCCCAGCAAGAAAATAAGGGAGCACGTGTGTGTGTGTGTGTGTGTGTGTGTGTGTGTGTGTGTGTGTGCGAGGAGAAATTGGCCGGCCTGAGAGCGAGCGGCTGGCACATTTGTTCCAGCTGTAGCCTAATGTCACAACTCGTCATATTCATTTGGCCTCCTAATGAGGCTGAAGTCAACAAGGTGCAGCCGACATGAGCGGAATAAATGATCACAGAGATGCAGAGGACGAGAGGCTGAGGCAGAAAACATTGAACCTATTCCAAACTTTAAACTCTGCTCACACACTTTGTCTTCACTGATACGTCCACCTGCAGAGCAGCAGACGGATGGACGGACGGATGCGGCCGTCTGACACGTTTCTGTAAGATGATTCAGGTGAAGAAGAAGAGGAGAGGCTGTGAAACTGAAACACTGAGGCCTCCAAACATGTAAACACTTTGCAACAGTGACATCTGCTGGTGAGGAGTTAGAACAACAGCTCTCCGTCACAGCCGGCAGCAGGAACACATCGGCGGTCCAAACCCTTACTCTACCCAAACACAATCAGCTGCTGTGAAATACAGTCAAAGTCTCACCTGTGAAACAAAGTCAGGAAAAAGAAGTTTAGTTTTCTTGTTCTAATCATACAAACCAGGGCTCCACCTGAAAGTGATCCCAGTCACCAGCTGAGAGGACCCTGACTCATACCTAATGTACACAGAGCGTGGCCGAGTGTGAACGCAGCACACACTCACTCGAACTAACACACCTGCTGATGAAAACCAGAGACACTAAATGAAAAAGTTTAAATGAGGTGTTTCTCTGATGCTCTCTGTGGGGGGGGGCTGGTTTCTGCAGTTTGTTTGGAGCGTCTGAGCTTCACGTGGGAACCAAACCGTCTGATTCAGAGTTCAGCTGCACGGGCCGCGACCCGCTGCATGGACAACACATTTCAGTTTACAGTGATTCAGTGTGAGTCAACAGGAAGCAGTTACAGACGTCCATGTTCTCCTCATACTCTCACCGCCTGTCACACGCCTGTCTGAGCTTACATGGGAAAGTGCACCCTCTACCTGCTTCAGAGGGAATCACCAGGGTTACTGTGCAGTGCTGCTCTGTGGTGACTTGTTATTGATCCCTGCAGTCACTCAGGTTCACATTCAGCCCACAGCAGCGTCGCTGCTTGGACACATGGAAGGACTGGTTCTTTGGTTGAAGGGAAACTCTCAACACCTGCTCCTTCTGTTAACACGACTCCACCTGCACCGCGTCCACAACATCACTCATACATGTCATAGATCAGTGAGATCTCTGAGGAGAAGGTGCATGGATCAGATATCAGCTCTGATGTCTGCTGCACCTGAGCACCTGAGCACCTGAGCACCTGAGCACCTGAGCACCTGAACACCTGAGCACCTGAGCACCTGAGCACCTGAGCACCTGAACACCTGTAATCTCTCTCTGATTAGACTCAGAATGCAATTAGATTCTGTATCGACAACACACATTAATGAGACTGTTTGTGCCAGAATCCCAATCTGCACCACTGCACCGAGAGCATGTAGGCTTTAATATGGATGTTTAGGTGTGTGTGTGTGTGTGTGTGTGTGTGTGTGTGTGTGTGTGTGTGTGTGTGTGTGTGTGTGTGTGTGTGTGTGTGTGTGTGTTTGTGTCTCCAGAAGGCCCGGGTTGATCAGAGTGTGGAGCGACAGCTGTGCTACAAATCAGAGCCCATTTACTGGTGACAGAGTCATTAAAGCCTGCTCATCTCATAAAACACAATGCACATGGTCAAATAGCATTCACTCCATTCACGCTCATAACTCAGTCTGCTGGGCGCACACACACACACACACACACACACACACACACACACACACACACACACACACACAAGATGCAAATACAAACACACAATCTCTCACAAAGCTAAACCGAGTGTGTTGATTGGAATGAGTGTAGGGGGTTTACTATATATTCATGTGTGTGTGTGTGTGTGTGTGTGTGTGTGTGTGTGTGTGTGCGTGTAACAAGCAGGGTGATAACGACACAGAGGTAAAGATGGATATTTGCTAAAAGCACAGCAGCAGTAAACACGCTCACACTCTGTGTAGGAGTCGTTTTACGATAAGTGCACACAGCTAAACACAGATATGTCCTCTCTCCTTTATCCCTCAGTGCTGCACAAATAAACACAATATACTAAATATATGCAGACCAATGCAAACCTCCTGCATGGATACAATACATAAAATCCTGCTTTGTCCCTTCACACACGTATACTTCACCGTCTCCTGCAGCGGGAGGAAAGGAAGACTGCAGAGCACTAACATACAGAAGGATGAAAGCATGGACTAAATACAGCAGAGCTTCTGCATCCTAAAGAACAGGATCAACAGTGACTGTGAGCAGGTCAGCTCTCACCTTCACACATTCACACTCCGCCTTACAAAGTGCGATGTGAGGATTAATGTGCCATAAGCAGGCACTGAGCTGTAAAATGCCACTAACCTCAATCTGATCTGAGGTCAGCTGCTCCACAGCCAGAAGGTCATCAGCCATGTGTGAACACCTGAGCTGAGTCAGAGCAGCACGTGTGGAGACGGCGTCATTACCCACAAAGATTCAAACATGTGAATAAAGTGAAATATCCTCAAATCCAGAACCAAAGAACGGCCGCAGTGTGAGACTGCAGGACATGGGCCTGATACAGAACATCTACACCATGCTGGGACTGCAGAGGCAGGTAACATGATGGAAAACACTGACTGGACTTTAGGGGACCCTTTGACTAGAGATGACCTCTGAACCCACCAGCTATCATCTGATGACGATATCTGAACTTTTCGGGGCTGTTGGTGTTGCGCTGCATTGTTTACAGTCCAGTCAGCAGCTCGAGCAGCGACCGTGTGTTCAGGTCAAAGGTAAATTCTCCCTCCAGATGTGTCTGCTAAATAAACGCTGTCATCTCTCGGTTCGTCCCATCCCCCGGAGGAGCGCCCGTTCATCTGTCTGTGCTGAGTCTCAGTCTCACTGTAAACAGGAAGTTACACAGAGGCTGCACTCTGGCTTCCTGCAGCGGGATGAAGCCCAAACAGAAACAGATTCTCTTGTGATCGACTTTAACTAACGGCTCTTCAGTTTAAAGAACAACATCATGATGCAGATTAGGAACAACATGAAGCTTTGTCAGGTCTGTCCTCAGGAGGAGAAGAAAACTACTTTAACATGAGACGGAGGGCGGAGCCATCATTTATGATGCATTCAGGGAAGACGGGAAATCTGAACGCTGAACGGCAGATTTGTCTCAAGTTGAATGTTTGATCTGGAGCAGACTGTTAGCTGTTAGCTGTTAGCATGCGATGTCTGTTTATAGAGATTAATAAGAAGCCAAATCATCATCAGACGTCGCTGATGGAGCTGGGATGTCGCTACGGAGGATCACGTTCCTCCTCTTTTGCTCTCCACACGGACTGTTTTTCCTGCATGAGCCAAAGCCTGCTATGTGGTTGGTCAACACTACTCAGACTACAAACAGACCACAAACAGAACTAGAACACTTCCTGTACTAAAGCCCCGTGCCTACAGATTGTCATTCTCTCACACAGGAGCTCCTCAGCCTCCATCACATATAACTCACTGCTTTCAGGGTGTCTGCAGGTAGAAGCAAGTTCGGTTCTTTAAAGACTTACTGCCACTCTGAATGACATTAAGAGCAAACTTGAGTTTCCAAGTAATCACAGTTAGTTAAACTGACAATGATTGTTTTCAGAACTTTGTCCAGATGTGTTCATTAATGTGAAAAGAAAAAACTAAAATATAATTATATTTATTATTACGATATTCTCAGAGCGACGCGTGCTCACCCGGTTGTTCAGCGGGGACGTCATTAAACTGTTTCCTGGTCCAAGTCGCTGAAACGTCTCTTATTTACATTGTGTCTGATAACTATCGGCTTTAAGAGCTCCAGAACAGAGCGCAGGGAGAGGCTGCATAGTGATGATAATTCTTCTTCATAAAAGTTCTGATAAAAGACCCGCTCACACCTGAACCACTACGGGCTCTGTAACGTAGCCCCGCCCGGTACCCATCCCTCATAACTCGCTTACCCTCCAGGACACACGCGCTAACGTTTCCATTGTAAATATATTGACCATAACATCTGGACGAGTGCATCTCGTTAGCTGCTCGTCAGGAGCGCTGACGTAAGCCCACTGCAGCTGAACATTTAAGACCCACCTGAATAAAAACAAGTCATCTTAAATCTCCATCAGTCACAGCTCAGATAAATAATCAACTCATTTTAATCTCACTGCCACAGTTATCAGATTGACTCGCAGGTCAGAAATAAAGGGCAGAAAAAATGACACATTTTCCACATCAAGTTGAACTTTGACATCTGACATGAAGATGTCTTCCACTGACCAACATAAACAAGTATATGAAGCTGTCTTCCTGACAGGGCTGACCACTGAGAGAACAGAGAGCTGAAGAGTCCAAAACATTCTCCGGTTTTAGCTTCTTAAATGTGAAGATTTGCTGCTTTTCTTTCTCCTTTGTGACAGTAAGTAAGTAGATATCTGTTCCTGTCACTTTAAAACTCACTACAGGTGACAGCATCAGAGGAGGAACCCACCAGAGCCAGGTGACACATGAAGTCATCACTGACGTACAGTGATCTGTGTAGATCTGCAGTAATACGACTCCATTTGCAAACAACAAAGAAAGGTGTGATTTCAATGTGTGGCAATGCGAACACAACATTTGACCCTTTACATAGAGATCAAACAGCTCCTGTCGAGGCCGTGTGGCTGATTACACACAAGCCAGGGAACAGAAAACAAACAGACGCACACGTACGGCTGAAAAACTGTGAGGCTTACTCCCCAGCTGTTCACCTGAGTCCTCAGGCCATGTGACTACTGTGATTACCTGCCTCTGCCCTCAGGTGTGCAGGTGACGTAGCAACAGCAATATTTACACACCCACACATGACACAGAGCAAACAAGAAAACATGCTACAACTAGCATGTGTTTTTTTAAGGTCAAAGGACAAGAGGAGGGAAGAGCAGCCCTGGTGTGATCACATGTAAAGAACACACACACACACACACACACACACACACACACGGCCTGTCTTACCTTTCTCAGAGAACTCTGTGTCTCTCATGGCCCGGTCACAGTCGGAGCGTGTGAGCAGAGCGGAGGATGACCTGCTGACCTTGAGATGAAGAGTTGGTCTGAACATCACCGAGAGCCTGACGAGCAGAGATCAGGGTTTACATGAAACACATTTCACCTCAACATACGCCACGTTACAAAGTTTCTATCATTCAGACGCTTCATATTAATAACTTACAAACCTTTAATAAAGTTTCAAACTGTCCACGTCCCACTGTCTGACATGTAAACACTTCCTGTGGTTCATCCCGCACAGCGCTGTCGCCGTCAGCAGATATTAGTTTGTATATTTCAAATCCATTAAATAACTTAAAAGAAAAAGCCTTCACATTTGTATTTCATTCATGTTGTTTCATCTTCTTTCCATCTTTTTGTGAAGTAAAATAAAGTCTTATCTAATAACCATCACTTATTAATGCTACAACTGTAACAGCAAACTGATAAACAGGTGGAACACAGCTGTAATAATATAAAACCTTATATGAGTGGCTGTAATGTTGGGAAACAATCAGCAGACAGTTAAACGTCCTGATACTTGCTCTTAATCACATTATAAACTGCGTATTTCTCGATATGAAAAGTGTAAACAGGAATGTGAACTTACCGTTTCAGACAGAAGCTTTGATTAAACTCCGTTTAAAGTTCGAAACTGACTTTAAACTTTGTGTAACTTTAAACCCTGAAGCTTCAAGTTCTGTAAAGTTGTGACAACTTTGAGAGTGAGGGTTGAACAGCCGCCGCAGTGACAGCACAACAGAGACATAAGTTCCTCTTTTCTCTAAAGAATGCTGTCGGAGGGGTTTTGTTGCCTCTTTAGTTTACAGGAAGAGAAACAGTCACACAGCTGTCCTTTCAGGGTGAGAGGGAGAGCTACACAAGGGGGTCACACAGACCAAAATATAGCTGGGGGGCTTCGACTCCACTGAGCATGTGCCGTGAAAAAGCCCATTATACATTTATTTTGAAAATCCAGAGCTCTTCATTGTGCTCTACAGGAACAGAAGCTACATTTAAATACGCTTTTAAGGTTCAAAGTTAAAAATCAAGAAAGCACAAAGTTAGTTTATACCGAGAGAAGGGACGTCCCCGGTGTGAGATAAATTAAATATAAATTGAATAAGTAGTTATGGTAGTCACGGAGGCCAGGACAGAGTCGTTATGCTAACTGTGTTGCCCCGGGCAGCTCCAGCAGCCCCTCACACAGATCCTCATTGTCCTGCCTTGTGACTCTGCTGCTGTTTCTCTTCTTATTCACACCAGACAGACGCACACACCAAACACACCGCAGAGGCACAAAGTCACAAGACCGGCCGGAGGCTAGGCTCAAAATCTCCACGAATAGACGTCATTACGGCAGGATAATCCCAGAAAATGTGTGAATGGTGCTTTTCTGCACTCAGTGACATGAGACACAGAAGTCACCCACACTTACACTCTCACCTGGAGTGTCAGTTGGAGTTCGTTGGAGGCGGGAGGAGGTGAACACAGGTGGGTGCTGTAGTGATTTCCCTAAACAAACAGAAACAGGAGAGCACCTGCCATTCAAATCCAGGCCGGCATGTAAAACAAACCTGCATTTGACTGCATTTGAATCAAGTAAAGGCACTTTAAAATGATCTGTGTGAGTCACCTTATCAGCCTAACAATAACTTAATAAAACTTAACAATGAAAATAAAACATCAGCTGACGTCCCCGTCACTGTGTGCTGTCTGCTGTTGATGTGATGAGCACCTTACATTTACTGTAAACACGAGGTGGCCCAGCTGCTTCTTTTTGCCCACCTCTCCCTCACACACGCAGCAGAGGAAGCCTGCCCCCATGTGGACAGACGATGTCAGTGCAGCATCTGGGAGAGAGAAGTATTACACAGCATTATGAAATAAGATGCAAAGGTCAGTCTGCAGGGGAAGTACTGTGATTTGTTTTACTGTAAGTGGTTTGCAGAGGATGTAATGACTTTAGAGCAGCTTCCACAGAGCTTACAGATCACAGTCACTGCTGCCTTCAGTTTATGCAACAAACTAAATTAACTGCAACTATTGGGACGAGTTTTTGAGGTTAACATGTTAAGCACTGGATGTTTTCTTTGCCCTTTTTGACAGTTAATAAAGAATCTTTGGGTTTTAAACTGTTGGTTGGACAAAAGAAGAGTTCACTTTGAGCTCTACTAATGTTTTTTTATTAATATTTTACATTAAGTTAGAAAATAATCAACATTTAATAATAATAATCGTTAGTTGTGGCCCTACCCTTCAGTCGGGTCAAAGGTCAGCTAGACTAGAGGAAGTACAGGTTAGATGTGAAAACAGAAACTATGTCAGATTCTGTTAGTCTCCTCCTTCACAAAGACAAAAGGCTCGACAGAATATAGTATATTATTTATACACCGAGAGGTGCAAATGAAAAGTTAAAATTTAGATAAAACAAATATCCTGATTTGGTGTTTGGTTGATCAATTGGTGACTGCTAAATCCAAAACATTTAATTCACTTTATGCAAATACTCAACTCAACCTCCAGCTAACCCTCATGCCCTGTGGAAGGAGGTGTTTCTTAACAGGATGAAAGCCATCACCTTTACCTCCCTTCACTACAAAGGGGACAATTAGACCGAAACCATGCCATCATATGCTTCCTTCCTCATTTTAAGGGTAATAGTTATAACACAGTCAGGCTCTAGCTAGAAAACATAATAAAGCATTCATTTGCCAATTACTGTCTGGGGTATAAAATGTTCCACATAAATGAGAAGCTGTTACGTTTACCACCAAATGTTTGACGTTTAATGTTCGAACATTTTTCTGTTCAGTGACGACTTCATCAAATAATAGTTTTGGCCCTGTTTGTGATAAAGGAAGTTAGAAACGTTTGCAGTGTCACTAGAGCTAGCATGTCAGCTCAGGTCGGGTCACAGAATGTCACGGGACACCGAGTTTGTTGTAACACCTGCTTCTTCGAGGGACGGTTGCTAACACAGGATTGAAGCCGTGTTGTCGGGACACCTCTCCGGATATTTCACCGCCTGCCATGGCCTGGTCAACTCAAACACACACATCTATCGGTCGAAGATTTGAACAACAAACTTACTCCTACTATCCTAACCCCAACAGACTTTCGACGTCTCCCTCCAGTGATCATCTCTAATCGTCATCACTCCTTCTTCCCCTCCTATTGGCCACTTTCACTGCACCTGTTTGACCCTCCCGCCAATCACGCGCCCAGCTCCGTCTACTCCAAGATGGCGGCTTCCAGTACTGTCATCAAACACCGTCGCATTTGAAAGCTAAATATTACAAGCTCACGGCCGCTTAAACTCGTGAGGGGGCAGACCAGGAGGAGCCGAGCGGGGCCGGGACACCGTCAGTGAAACGCGGAAACGGTTTCCCCATGGTCTGCTCGAGGCAGGAGCCGGTGTCGGTGTGACGGGGGTTGTGTTATCCGAGTATGGCCACCGAGAACAGGATCAATTTTTGGAGGAGAAACGCAAAGGTTCCCGGAAGGTGGGTGTCCGTAAGCGAAGCAGGAAAACGTTTTGTTAGCAGGAGTCTCTGTTAGCTAGATGTTGTTCAAGATGTCATTAACGGTCAATAGTGACACATATTTATAGTTTATACCACATATATATCCTATTATGGTTTGAAGCAACTCTTAATGAAGCGTGAATATAGGAATATTGACTTCAGCTGACTCTAACGTATTAAACGTGTCTGTAAGTGCCTCAAAAATATTCATGATCTGCCAGTATTTTAGTTGTGTGTTTTGGGTGACTTGTCAGCCCTGTCACCGCCCTGCTTTTTCATTTATGTTTACAATGGCCTCCAGCTGAGAGACACAGACCTGCCTGTCTGTCCTCTCTGAGGTGTCAGCTGTCACAGCATCGGCCGCCATACGCCTCCTGTGTCTGCAGAGAGGTGCTGACCTTACACTCCCTGACAGCGAGGGAGACTGCTCTGTGTGATGGGGACCTTTCACTGGGTTTAGTTTGATCATTCAAGGGGGCAACTTAAATGAAATCCTAATTTTCAGGCAAAATAACAAAGAGTTCACTCGCAACAACTAGATGACCAAGTGTGTGCCATCTTTGGGTTGTCAGTGTTACAGTGTAATTCATGATACATGTGTATATATATATATATATATATATATATATACAGTATATATTTACTTGGTTCATGTTGCTGATGTGTGTCATTTCTGGTGTACCAGATCTGCTTGAGGTCCTGCGTTCACAGATGACATAACACATAAACACATCATGATTCATCTCTGAAACTGGCGGCCATCTTTGTTTTTATCAGAGTCTCAACTTTTTTTAACAGCTTACAAACAGTTAATCTGAAGCAAACAGAACTGTTCTTCATCCACATGTGAAGAAGAGTCTCTGAAGATCGAGCACCTGTTATTGTTGTCATAGAGACAGATGTTTACCTGTTACCACCTGAATGTAAACACCTGAGCAGCACAAACAGGGTCCAGGCTCGTCCAGGCCTGTCTCTGTGGCTCAGTATGCATCAGGCTGGATTATAAAGGGCTCTGCGGACCTGCAGGTCGTCTAACACTGTGTTATCCTATTATACTGGTAAACTGAAACCTGACCTGTTTCTGCTCTGTATCTTTATTATCCAGTGTATGTGTGTGAAGCCGCTGAGTGACTCCATGATCACAGGCTGATCCTGGCTGGCAGGGAGGGTGGAGCACAGACAGGAGGGGGGGTGCAGTGTGTGTTTGAGAAATCTGAGGAGAGGATCTCTTTAGAGAGGGCGTCTCTGTCTCTGTCACTGTGATCTCTGTCAAACTGTGGAGGGAGGAAGGCTGAAACACAAACAGATGTTTGAACAGGAAGGCGAGCGGCTCGCCTTGCCGTCGTCCTTGAGTCTCTGCTGATAAAACCCGTCCGAGGCTGTAAACATGACGAGGCTCTGCCGGAGACAGATAATCAGCAGGCCCAGTTCTCACAGGCAAACGGACGGTTTGTTCATGCAAATGACCTGAGGTAGTTTGATATCTTTCAGCCTCAGGTGGGAGGAGCCACGGTTCGACAAAATCCACGTACTAGTGATATCTGACAGACCGAAGCCCTGAGCTCCTCTGAATCATGAGTGAGGCTTCTGCTATTTACTTTTGGCTGCACAACGTTTTTGTTCAAGTGGCTCTGTTAAAAATACTGTATTAGTACAAAGTGTGCATACATTACATTTGCATACAGTTGAGTTGGGTTATGTAGACTGTAATACTAGTTCAGGTGTGGGCTGCATTTACAGTAGAACCGGGTTTATGTTGGTCAGTCAGTGAAATAACCAGGATGAAAACTTAAAGATGAAACAGAGAATGCTTTTGGGCAGCTGAATAACTCATGGTATAATTTACTAAATATTTTATCATTTTCAAATATATTGAGGCTGAAGTAAAGGGACGATATCGAATAGGAATGCACACCCCTCGCAGGTGTGCACACTTGCATCATTCCCACACTGTCCCAACACAATAACAACTCAAGTTGAGGCTTCATTACTTTATCTATGAATCATTCATGTATCAAAGTGCTTTGAAGGGCTGGAGCGATCTGCGGTCCTGACAGTGGAGGAGAGGAGATCTGCTGGCTCTTAACTGAGTCTGCTTTTGGTCGTCAGAGAGTTGGAAAGAAGCTGAGAGTCAAGATTGTCACATCCGATGAGCATACTGTTCACCGCAGGGTGGTGACGAGCACGGGGGCTGTGCAAGCTGTCTGCTAGTTCTGTTCAATACACACTAAAAACAGACCGGGCTCTAAATAAGAGTGTGAGAGCAGGGAGGAGCTGGGCTGTCAGTGAAGGCAGCATGTGAGGATCTGTGCTTCACAAAATACTCCCCATTGCATTTTAGACGTGCACATTATTCTAAATGAACACTTGAACTCGTCCTGCTCTCAGAGGTCTCCAGTTAAAGCTCACCTGTCCTCCATCAACCTTTCTTTGATATCTCTCGAGCTGCAGGCAGTGTGGACTCAGCCAGGAGTGCTAGTCCACTCGTTTCTTCTCAGTCCGAGCTCTCTTTGCACCATTACTGTCTCACACAGGGAGACGTGAGGAGTATATGCAGTATAATATGTGGAGCTGTTGTTTCGTGTCCATATTTTAGTTTGTTTGTTTGTTTTAGTTGCCAACAAAAAGCTTCTAGGTTTTAAATGTGCATCAATATCAATACTTTGGTGTTGGTCTGGTAGTCCTGCTGTCTCGTGCAGCTGTACCCCACTGCTTTAAGACGTGCCAACTATCCACCATCTTTGATAAAGGTAATTCAGGGCCCAGTGTTCATGACAGCCATTCTTCTACCCGTTGCCAGGGTGTCATCCCCAGATGTGGTGCTTGCTCACAAGTGATCCCTCATTCCTGTTGGTGTCATGGCAGAAACACGCCCTGTCCTCGTTTGTGTTGCTGTTGTGTTTAAACTCATATTTGTTTGTAGTTGCAGTAAGTTTGTAAATGCCTTTAAAATCCCTTCACTTGTTAGACGAGTGGATTTGCTGGGCTGAAGCACCAGCTCGGTCAGAGGCTGGTGGTAAGCGGGGTTTTTTCCTGCTCAGTAGTGACAGCTCTCACGTGTCATCTTCTACAGTGTTCAACCAGTTTATGGAGCACAGCACCCCCCTCTCGACCCGCGGTTACGACGCACGTAAGTGCTGACCCCGCCCGGACTGCATGACGTCGTTTTTACCCACATGGATGCTTTTTACTTTTCTCCTTTCTCCATTTTGTCGTTTTGTAGCTGGTTGTTTCGTGCTTCCAGTTTTTGAGCATGTGTGGACTGCATGCCCCAGTGCTCCACCAGAGTGACACTTGTGTCTTTCACTGTTTACCCTTGTGGTTTTGTTCCTCCTCCCCCTCTCCTAAGTTAATGGGTGTAAAGAAACTGCCTGGTTCCTCTGCAGGTATCCCAAAGACACTAAACCCAAGTTCAACAATCTCAAGACTAAAAAGGCGTCCAGCTTCCACGAGTTCGCCCGCAGCACTAATGATGCCTGGGACATCGACGATGAGGAGGACGAGGATTTCCTGGCCCCAGCTTCCTCTCTGCCTTCAGGCCTGCCCTCTGCGTCCTCACAGAACCAGGTAGGTACGACAATCGGCTCTATCACTGAGCCGTTATTGGCACTGAGTCGACCTGAAACTATGAGATCATCTGATGTGTCTCCACTCAGCAGCAGAATCAGGTCAGTGACTCGGAGACGGCGGTGTCACACAGACTGGCCCCTCCCCGGACAGAAGCTCAGACCCTGCAGGAGGAGGAGGACGAGGACGAAGAGTGTGAGCACGTCAACGGCAAGGTGGTCAAATCGAGCAGTGACGCCCACCTCAACACGTGCTCAGGTGTGTGAGTGATGCGCTGCAGCAGGTCATTTAGCTTTAATATCTACAGAGCAGGTGATCAGGTGATTCAGAGTGAGGGGGGAGGGGACACTGCAGTGGGAGATTATATCAGGTCAGGCCTGTAGCATGATATAATCCCCATGTGCACTAATGTGTCGTCAGTGATGCAGAGGAAGGACTGAAACCAGTGAGTTCATCTGAAGCTGTGTGGAACACACATCACATTTATCTCCAGTTTATGGATCTACATGTCACACTGGTGCCCGAGCTGCAGCGTGCACACACAGCTCCACACAGCTGGAAGAGCGTTTACTGATATTTGATCAAATGTTTTATCGTCATGCACACAATCTGACAGGGACGATCATTTCTCTGGTGCCTCGATGCAGGCGAGTCGAACAAATAGGTAACAGTTCTGTGAGCAGTGGACAGACGTGTCTGTGATGCCAACATACATATGTACACCAGTTTGAACAGTCCCCCCCCCGTGGCTGACCTACATGATGAGCGGTGTTAAGTTAACCAATGAAACGGCCCCAGAGAGTTAAAATGCTTGTTTCTAACACATTTTTTATGACTGTATCTTCATGTTTTCTCGTGTGTCTCGCCCGTCCCTCCTCAGTTCGCTCCACGCTGCAGAAGCAGCAGTCTCTCCCGGTCCGTCCCATCATCCCTCTGGTGGCTCGAATCTCCGACCAGAACGCGTCCGGAGCTCCACCCATGACGGTGCGCGAGAAGAGCCGACTGGACAAGTTCAAGCAGCTGCTGGCGAGTCCCAACACTGACCTGGGTACCAGACGAACACAGCAGCACACTTTCACTGTTACTGTCTCCTGTGTGCTTTTATGCAGAGTGAAACATGCTGATGGTGCACGCTTGTTTCTCTCTGCTCCGTTACAGAGGAGCTCCGGAAGCACAGCTGGTCGGGAATACCAAGAGAAGTCCGACCAATCACGTGGAGACTCCTCTCTGTAAGTGACCTGCACACTCTTCTTTGAGTTTGTATTTTCCTCTGTTGTCAGAGGTTTGTCACACGAAGTCGAGGCCTGCTCTCTCATCTGAAGTGGCTGTTTGTTCTGCTGCTCACCGGCTCGTTCCCTTCTGTCTGTCTCTGTCAGGGTTACCTGCCAGCCAACAAAGAGCGCAGAGAGCTGGTGCTGCAGAGGAAGAGAGAAGAGTACTTTGGCTTCATCGAGCAGTATTACCACTCCAGAACAGACGAGCACTATAAAGACACCTACAGACAGGTAAACACATCAGTCAGAAACATCAGTAAACACTACATGCTACCTGCTTTTGTTTACATCTCATCCATCTTTCCTCCGGTCAGATCCACATCGACATTCCAAGAACCAACCCTCTGATTCCTCTGTTCCAGCAGCCGGCAGTGCAGGAGGTGAGCTCTCCTTTCGTCTCACGCTGTCAGTGAATCATAACCCGTTTAGGCCAGAGTCTGTCCCTTGAGCTTTTGTTTTGCACCAGATGTGTGTCGTTCTTCTCTCCGCTCTGGCAGCAGGAAGTGATCGGCTCGTTCAGGTACACACACGCTCACAGCTGGACAGGAAACCAGCTCTGTGAGCGAGATGATAACAAGCCTTCTGACGATAACGCGATGTTATCGAGAGGCAGACGAGGCCCAACTTTTACCTTGGTACAGGTTTCAGGACA